>NC_056735.1:712638520-712666020 GCF_019279795.1 Protopterus annectens
ACTCTTCTCAGTGTGTATGTTAACTCACACCTGCTAATGCTAACACTGTTTACATGGGAGTATGTACTTACCTGTGGGATTTGAGGATTAACTGGCATACAACAGTAGTTCTTGCAATGTGTTGCTATGGCTTTTGTATTTTCCCTTTATATTCACTCCTTGAATGCCTGATAGTTGTCTTTACTGGAATGTGTTGCTATGGCTTTCCTATTTGCCATTTACATTCACTCCTTGTAATGCATGATATATTTCTTTCAGCACTAAGTTCTTATATGTTTGCTGTGGCTTGGTGACATTTCATGCAGTCTGGTGAGCCCAAGGTCTGGGGTTTGACACTTACAAGGGTATTTTATTTTGCTGCTGAGCAGTACTAGGGCCTTGTCATACAGAGTGAATAAGGCACATTTAATAGTTGTAAGCAGGAAGCAAGAAGTCAGTGGGGACACCAGCTAGGGATGTGCAGGCTGGATGTAGGGAAGGTCCATAGCTGCACATTTCTTTAACTGCAATAGCTGTACATATGTTCGACATTTGTCGTGACATTTGAAACCTTCCACCCCTGAGAGAGGGGTGAGGACAACTAAGTATATTGTACTAACAATTATGAATATCAGGCACATGCAGTGCTTGTGAACTGCTATGTTGTCATTAGTATGTTAGATGGCTACATCCTTTGATATTTCTGTGTTGTACTCCTACATAAGGGCATGCTTGTAGAAGTAATTCTACAGCTATTCGCAGAGTATGTAACAGCAGACAGGCTGATATGCCTGTGTGTTTCTGACACTTGCAGGCCTCAAATACTCTCAGGTATATATTTGACCAGCCTCAGGGAAAGGTACATATCAGTGGGATACACCTGTGATATATTTCAGATATTCTGCAGTTGTGACTGTGGGGTATTTTGAGCATATGTATTACTACACCATTTCTGACATGCAAGTAGTGTCTACTTTAACTTATTGACAGTTACCATTACGTGGGATTCCCCACCTTTCTGCCTACTGTTATTACATTTCACAGGGAGTCAGTGGGGCACAGGTAACAGTTGTTTGCAAATCAGGGACATCCCTGTAAATCAGTCACAGTTGGAAGGTCTGGCCTCTTACCTATTCAAATATGGCGGTGTTTATCCTGCTCTGATACTGTGTGGGGTTTGTAAGGTGCTACTGTAACATTATTACCTACTAGCATGGCTGTTTCTCTTCTCACACTACTGCAATGCAATTCCACAAGAATTGCCAGTAAAGATACACAGAACAAGCTTTGTGTAATGGCCTTCCTATTTTCCCTTTACATTCACCCCTTGTATTTCATGATATATTTCTTTCAGCACCAAGTTCTTGTATATCTGCTGTGGTTCAGTGGTAATTCATGCAGACTAGTGTTTAAAAGGTCTGGGGTTCGAGACTGACAGGGGTATTTTATTTTGCTGATGAGCAGACTACAGGCCTTGTCATACAGAGTGACTAAGGCACTTTTAAGCAGTTATAAGCGGGTTTGCGCGAGTTTGCACGATGCTTAGCTATGCTTATCTATGCTTAGCTAAGCGCACACCAGTGCATACCCGCTGACTACTGCTTAAAAGTGCTTACTCCCGCTAACACCCGCGCTATTTTCTTTTAAAGAAAAGAAAATGGGGAAATAAGAAAGTGGTGAAAAAGGGGGCACAAAGAGGGTAGGACAGTAGGAAAACAAGCTCTGGATGTGCAGGAAGGATGTAGGGAAGGTCCATAGCTGCCCATTTCTTTATCAGCAACAGCTGTGCATATGTCTGAAATTTGGTGTGAAATTTGAAACCTTCCACCCCTGAGAGAGGGGTGAGGACAACAAAATATGTTGTACTGCCAATTAGAATTATCAGTTTACATGTTCAGCGGACATGTGTACAAATTGGGCAGCTATGTATGGGGCGTAATTTTTTTGTGGGAACAGAGTGCCCTTTTTTTATTTTTTTTCCGGTGAGAGTGGAATGTGAGGTACAGGAAGTAGGTATATTTGGGGAGGTAGGTTGGGGAGGTTAACAGACAAGACAAACAAAACGCATACAGGGGCGGAGTATGACACATGTGGGGGGTAAACACAATTGACGGTGACGGATGCTTGGATATCGTGAGCCCCTGAGCCTACAGATGGCAACAGTGGAACTGAGATCCCCACCCATGGGCAGTTACCACTGCGCCTTCACAGCCCAGACCAGGGCTGTGCTGGGGGCTGGATAGGACGGGCAGGCACACCCATGAGTTGCGCCACTCTCACCTAGAGCTGGCGTAGGGGATCAGTCACAGAACACCTGATCTTACTACGCACCACAGACCGGACCCTATGGAGGGTGAGTGGGGGCTCTCCTCCGGCCACGCTTGCAGAGGGGGGACGAGCCCCATCCCCTGCAGCGCTTCCACCTGAAGGTGGCACAGGGCCACCGGAGGAAGAAGTCCCAGCCTGGGCACTGGTGCCAGGTGCACTCACCAGCTGAGGTGGGAGAGGTGGGTCCGCTGGAACCCGCCTTCCCTGTTGTCCTATGTTTAGCAGTATTTTATGGCATTTTGAGTTAGTAACAAACAACACCATTCAAAATTAGTTGTAACAGCATGCATCAGTATTCCCATTAACCAAACACCCATGAATTCCGAACATTGAGCAGCAAGCATAACACATGCATATTTAGAACAACAGTGCACATTCCAACAGCATGCAGGGTTGATTGGTGGCAACAGGCCATCAGGTTTGGATATGTGAACAGGGCACATGCATCAACGTACATGCAGATATGTATGAACCAACAGGACAAATGTCCATGTGAATTAATTGTGAGTACACATACCCAGTTTGGTGTGGAATGGCATAATTTGTGAAAATAGGGTAGGGTGGAGAAATATTACATTAACAACTTACACTACCTATACATATACTGTACATTCCTAGTAGATGCAGATATATATCCCCTACATGTATTAGTACAGTTTCCTGTATGTAACCTTAGGAATGTTGGTGATGGGGATGTTACTGCTACATTAATATACATTCCATTTTTATTCATATATGTTCATATCTGGCTGTGTTCAGGTACAGCATCCTGCTACATTTGATTTGTATGGGTCTAGACAACTGTGGATGTTCAGCATTTCATACAACCATACTATCTCCATAATGCAAGGGTACAGCAACATAATATTATGTAGTGACTGCAGTATACCGTTATTCCAGACTTATTACAGCTTTCTTGGTAGCTTCAAACTGTCTTTCTCACACTCTCTCACTTATTTTATATTTACATTTCAGAATGGTACTTAATTCTAGGCTTTATTAACATTTATTACTGGGTTACAACAATCCTTTCCAGCTGATTCACTTATTTCACATGGCAGAATTTACAAGGATGTATTCAACACTTGTCTACCCTTTGTTGATTGATTACCACTCATTTTCAGGCTGAAGCAGTTATCTGATATTACAATACAGGTGGAAACTCTATTTGAGACTTGTTTAATCTTTATTACTGGATTGCAATGCACTCTTTTTCAGGCTGCATCACTTATCTAATCTTGCAATACTAGCAGGATCTTTATTCCAGGCTTATTTCACCTTTATTACTGGGTTACAACAATGAACTCTTTTACAATCTGTCTCACTTATATTCTATAACAATACCAGCTAAATAATTACTAACCTGCCTGGTGGCGCAACCTCAGCAGCCTATCAGCATAGGCTCGCTGATTCACGGAATGGACACCTGCAGCTGTAATATAAATGAAGGAATATTGAAACATACCTCTCCATACTATATGCTAGGATAGCATTTCTTACATACATAATTACATGGATACTTACTCAGTAGTGGGGCATTGGGCATTTGGCGGGCCTCCTGGATCCAACGGTTCAGTTGGTCCTCCTTAAATTGCTTCAGGTCCTCGTGGTGGTGATGGACCTGTTCACCAGTCCTTGGAATGCCTGTGGCACTGGTGAGATCATGTACCAACCGGTTCCACGCCTCTGCCTTGTATGCACCCCATTGAAGCTGGCCCTGCATGAGTTGTGCTTCATGATCATGGACTAGGAGCCAAACCATATATTTTGACTCCTCAACACCCCACCTTTGTGCTCTAAAGCGATTTCCCCTCTCCTGCACCTGCCATCCTGACTGCAAATGGGTACCACAATCAGTTATGGTGTGTATTCCCACCTATGGGGCTTACATATGCCGGTTTTCCCGCACTTATCTCTGATTGGCCATTTTGGATATTTATCACCTTAAAGCAAACCTGCTTTGTCATGGTTCTATTTTAATTCATTCCTATATATATGCTAATACTGTAGTTCTCAATACAACTGTCATGGCTTAGTGGTTTAGTATATTGACTATGGTGCACAGTATCCCGGGTTCGACCCTTGGCATCGCTTTTTTTTTGCTACTGTCTAGACAGGCTAGGAGGTGTGTTTGTGTAAAGGCGGCTTTGGTACAGCTTGACCAATGTTGCCTGCTGGTAAGCTGGTTGGTGCGCTGCGCAGCTCCACGCAAACAGCTTACACTGGGTAATGCGTTATTTAGCTATGAGCACTCATATTATGCTGGATGAAGCACTGCTGAGCTACGGGCACTCATATTACGCTTGTTGAAGCACTGCTCACCTACGGGCACTCAAATGCAGCTTGTTAAAGCACTGCTCACCTACGGGCACTCAAATGCAGCTTGTTAAAGTGCTTCTCACCTACGGGCACTCAAATGCAGCCTGTTAAAGCGTTGCTCAGCTATGGGCAATTATAATCCTTTTTTATAAATTATTCTGTCGGATTTCTTCACAAATACATGGCCCATTTCATTACATTTTACTTAAATTATAGTTATATATTTATATATATATATGTGAAGGGATTGTTTCATACTTATTTAAATAAAAATGGTGATTGATGTTGTGGGGGCTCGAACCGTGACTACCTCCTCTTTGGCCAACGTCTCTACTGCTACGCTATTGCTACTTGGCTTAATTTGCATATGTAGATCTTATATGCTTTTCAATGTCATATCTGCTAACTGTGGCTGAGCGAAGGGCATACCCGCGCAAATGAGCGCAATTGCAGGCAAACATTTTTGAAATTATAAAAAAAAAATTAAACAGTTATTTTTACGTTTTACACATTTTTCAGTATGGTTTTGTCTCTGGGGATGTGTGGTGTTGTGTTCCTTGACATTTCTAAGGACTCGCTCGTGGGTGTTTACTTTCAGGACTCTGACTCTTTTGGGGGAATGTCCCTTTGCAGTACTCGGCATTCGGACACGCCTACTTTTACCCACATGGGACTGTTTTTTAGCAGGGTATGATTCAGCATGCCCTCATGAATATGCATGGCATGCTGACATCATACCGTTCAACTGCAGCCTCCGAGTAAGACATATTAAGTCTTACACGGAGGTTTCGTGAATCCGGCCCCATATTTATTTATCATTCCATGTTTAACATGACTCTTCAAAAAATGTAACTGGTTAAAATTTTTAAGCAAGAAACATCTTTATTAGACCATCACTTATGACCTAAGCAATCATACATTTATATAAATGAAAATAAACTGCACCGACACATTCCTAGTTGCAGACATTTTATGTCACAAACCATACCAACACACTCCCAGTTGCAAACATTATACATCACTTATCATCTACCCAAACATTTTCAAACATTATATAGCTCATTTAAATCCTGCCTTCCTTTAAACCTCATTTTGCCCCTGTATGTATTGTTCCCACAGTTCCCATTTTTTCCTATGTAGTTTGCGCCTACTCTTTTCTAAAGATCTCAGTTCCAGTTGTTTTATCTCCATTACTATACGCACTACTTCTAACAAGGTTGGTTTCAATTTTGATTTCCATTTTCTAGTAACTATTTTTTTTGGCAGCCACCATAATTAGGCACAGCAAGGTCTTATCATGACTAAGCAATTCTGATTCCGTATTATAGCTCAGAAAAATCATCTCCCTCATCACACCAATCTGCCCACCCAGCATCTCTGACAGTGCATCCTGCAGAGAATCCTTAAAGTCCACCAACCCACTACACTCCCAGAAAATATGTTCCCAAGTACTTCTTTCTTCCCCATCATACCTCCAACATTTGCTGTCTACCTGAGGAAAAATGATCAGGCATCTACTTAGGGTATAAAAATATCTATGTAAACATTTCCAGGAAAAAAATCCCAAATCTTCTAGCCTCATATATCCTCACATTGTTTCTTTGTGAATTGGTTATCCAATCTCTCTTCCCAATCCCTTCTAAGCTCCTCTGATTGATTCTTATAGTTATCATGCAATATTTTATATGTTCTACTAATTATTCCTTTTTTAATGGCAGCTTCTATTCTAGATTCTACTAAAAAACTCTGCTAGTACTAGTCTTTCATTTAGAACCCCCCCATTTCTTTCTTTTTCCATATACTCTGATATTGGTCCTTGATAAGGAAGGCAATCTCTAACCTGCAGTCCAAATAAATTCTTGGCCTCTTCCCATTCTATTACATTTCCCTCTCTAGTTATTTGCTCCCAATACCTTGGTTCCTTTGACAGTTTTCTCTAATAAATTCCAGCCCCCTCTTGCCTATTGTCTGTGTCCCTAAGTGCAGTCATCCCTATTGTCAGACTCTCCTTTCTCCATTCCTTTGTTTGCTTGGTTCTCAGAATACTTTCTGCTACTTTATGGATATAATATACTGTAGGATTACTGTTATTTTCCTTAAAGGCTGCATCCAAAATCACAGTCTCCCCTTGATTCTTGAGCTTCCCCTGTTTCAACATAATCCCTTTCCACTTTGAATTAATGTTTTCTTCTAGTGTGTATAGGAGTCTTAACTGTGTAGCTCTGAAATACCCCTTCTAATTGGGTAATCCCTATCCACCCTGTTCTACTGGAAGAATCAGATTATACCACTTGACTCTTGCTGTCTTCCCCTCCCAGATAAAATCCTTCAGCTCTTTATTAATTGTTATCTGCATCTTCTCCTCTGGTTGATAAAATATGCCTGACCTGTGTATAACATTAAAGGGACTAAAAACATTTTTACTGCATGTATCTTAATATCCATATAACAAAGCTTCCATTTTCTCAATGTTTGTATTATCTTTTGTTTAGTATATTTACAAATATCCTTAGCTGCCACACCTGAATCATTTTAATCCATATTCCTAAATACTTCATTTTATCATGTTCCCATAAATATAGATATTGCTGAACCAATTCATGTGAGGGACATAATTTACTGCTATTGTCTTTGTTTTAGCTTCATTCATTTTGTATCCTGAAAAGATTGGAAACTGTCTCAAAATGTTCCATAACACTGTAATAACTCATTCTGGTTTTGTCAGGTATAAAATAATATCTGTGACCCCCATGACCTGGCCCAGCAATCAAGCAGCCTCAATCCTTACCACTAACACCAGTGAGGGGCATCTCATATAGGAGGAAAGGATAACAAATACACACAGTAAAGTGCAATTTCCCTTAAGAGCACACAGAGATCACAGTCAGTCTGGGGCTGGTCACTCCCTTGCTCTCCAGGTTCCCAATAAGACTCCCCACTGGCACAGCTATAGGGTCCAGATCTCAGCCAGCTGGGCAAGCTAAAATCTCCAGCACCCGCTCTGTCCAACCAGTGTTTCATGTCCCTGCCCAAGTAGCTGACACACATACACTTTGAGATACGTTTATACAACCACACAGACACTCATGGGAAAGGCTGGCACAGGTTCTCCAACTGTGCCCCTTTTACACAGACTATACGGTAGAAATCACTGCCACCACCCAGCTACTAATTATCAGCTACCCAAAGGCCCTTGAAAGGGTGTCCAATTATTACTGTGCAATAATATTATCCAATTGGTAGCATCACTAAACAGTCAAGGATTATTAGAGTGACTTGATACAGTAATCACTATAAATATGCAATGTACTCTAGAGCTTAAATTATCTCTACACAAAACAGCCACAGTTGAAAGGTTTTAAAATATTTAATAATAAATAATAAAAACACAAGACAATACTTCATACTACATAGTGCTAGTCAAGAGTTCAGAGATCACAGAGAAATACTTAAAACAATTCAGTAGTACAGTTCTGACATCACAGAAAAACACTTAGTCTAATCTTTCTAGTTTTTAGCTATTTCTAAGAGAAAGCACAAGTCAAAGATAAACTTACTTATAGAGCAAGACAGTGCTGTGAGTTGGATGGTCAAGACAAAATGCCTAATGGTCTCTGATTCTCCCTGTTTTTAAAATCACATTCCTGGTTCCTATTACATTATTCTTCACACCTCCCTGGGTTCCCAGGCTAACAGAAACTACATTTACATTCTTAACATCTCCTTTTGTTATCTTGCAGCTGGTCAGGAAGCAGAGCAATAAAAATACAGTTGCATGTTTAAATCTAGCAATTTAACTCTTGGTTAAAACAATAGAAAGAATATCTTCATCTAGACAGGCCGGAGCCGACATTAGATCAAAGGGTCACAACATGTTTTACGTGGTCAGCAGACAGCACTGCTGTTTCATTTTTTTTCAGTTCCACATCTAACAGCAGTTTTTTCCATTTAAGACAACATGCCTGTGTCTTAGGTTAATATTTACAAATGATAGAATTATCTATAAAATTCTATCTGGCTAGGCTGGCAGCCTTCGCAATATCATCTGCAAATAGAGCTAGCTTTTCTTGACTACTATACCAATTATATCCTTGAATTTCTGAGTCCTTTATTTACTTTGCCAGTAGTTCTAAATATAACACAGATAACAAAGGGGAAAGAGGACAACCCTGCCTGGTTCCTGGCTCAAGCAGAAATTATCAGAGAGGACCCCATCCACTTTAATTTTCACCTACAATCCCTCATATATCCTCCTAGTTAACCTTATAATGTTTTCAGGAAATGCAAATGCATTTCCCTGCTCATAAAGTCCCAGCTTACTCTGTCAAATGCTTTACCTGCATCACGACACACCAACAACAATGGTATTTTCTTATATGCTGCTTCCCTCTGGATCATCAGTGTTCTGTTAATCTTGTCAAATGTTTGCCTTCCCTCCGCAAAACCACATTGCTCCATATCTATCAATTTTGGCATTACTTTTGCCATTCTTTTAGCCATTATAGACATGAACACCTTATATCAGTGTTTAGTATTGAAATGCACCTGTATGAAGCCAGGTCTGATGGATAGTTACCCTCTTTAGGTATTATAGCTACCACTGCTTTCTTCCAGGATGTTGTGCTTCTCCTCTACTTAAAATACTGTTAAACAAAACCTTACAGATCTTTATCAGTTTTTTTACTCCTAGCTTCCAAACTTCCACAGGAATACCAACTATTCCTGGGGACTTTCCATAGATTGGTTATACATCACAATTTTCATCTCATCTCCTCTAATCCTAACCATTAGTAATTGATCTTCATATGCCACTAACCTTGGCCTATTTAATTATTCCATAAGCATTTCCATGGGCATCTTTTCTTGATAACCATATTTTTTTGTTTTATACATGCTTTCATAGAAATTCTGAAATATTTATAATACCTCTACAGAATCTCTTATTATCGTCCTTCTTAAAGGCTCCCTAAGCTTGGCAACAGCCCTTTCCACTTTCTGTTGCCTGAGTTGTTGTACTAAAAGTTTTTGTGCTCTACTGTTATTATCAGAAATACTTGCTTAACAGCAATCTTTCAAAACGCATTCATATGATCAAGGTAAGCCCTTATTTTCTGCTTAGGGTTCTGCAGTTGATCCTTTTCTTGTTCTGTGAGATTATCCCCAATCTGCAATGCTTTAACATTTGTTTGTCCCTCTAAATAATTATTGTTACTTATTAACTATAGCTCTCTTTCTTTTATTTCCACCCTATTTTTAAACTCCACCTTAATTTTATCCTAATCCCTAGCTATATTTTCAGAAGAAAGGTCTATCCTCTCTAATGGCTCCTGAATAATCTCCACTACCCATTCATTAAATTCCTCTCATTTCTACAGAGGTGGGAAAGTGCCAGTGTCTCATTTTTATTTCATTACCATGTGCTTTTATTTTAGTTACTATTGGCGCATGATCTGAAATAGTCATTGGGTACATATCAAGACCTTCAATTAAATGCATATGTTCCTGTGAAATGTAAATTCTGCCTAACCTAGCCCAGTTTTTCTATCTTGGGGAATAATATGTAAATTCACTCCAAACTCCTATTACTGAATTCACCTCTTTCATGCCAAACATTTTAATAAATTTCTTTAAAAATCTACCCTCCTTTTTTATACTTTCCCTTCTATCCCCCCAACACCTCTTCACTGTTTCAAATCACATTCCAGTCCCCAGCTGTAAGTCATATTCCTTGTTGAAAACTGATTATTTCTCCCAGAAGTTTCTTAAGTTCCATTATAGCAGTTTTAGGTGGAATACAAATACAAGCCAGTGTAATCCTTCTCCCTCGCAAGTAGCCCCTTAGCACTACAAATCTGCCATTATTGTCTTTTCTATTCTCTTCTATCACTATTGCATCTCCTCTTGCAACTAATATAAGTACTCTTCTTTTCCTTTGCCCCAGATATTCTGCTGAATAACCCTCCTGAAAACCTTGCTTTATCAAATTCACATGTTCAGTTCTAAGTGTGTGTCTCCTGTAACATATCTATTTGCACTACACATTTTCTAATATAGTTCACTGTTCTTTTTTTTTGTATTTAGCTGTGAGACCACTGATATTTAAAGACATTACAGAAAGCATCATTGCATTAAAATGCTATTATTTCCATCTTTTATGTATAACACCTTTTTTGCTAAATGTCTAGTTCCAGCTTTTATGTTATATGCATACACTGTCTGACAGGTTGAACATTTATACAGTCATTTCTTGTCATATCCATTTGAGCCTATGTCACATCTTACAAAACTTTTTTTTATTGAAAGCCCTCAAAAAAAAAAGACAAACACACCACCAATACCCCCTAAAACCTATTAACTTAATACTAACACACAAAACTATGCACATTTTCAAATATTAAAGTTTTACCCTCCTAATGGGGCGGCCGATCCTCGGCTGGGGTGCCTTCTGTGAGGAGTTCTGTATGTCCTCCCTGTGGTCGGGTTTCGTCCTCCGTGTCTCTCCCACATCCCAAAGACATGCTGCAGGTGGACTGGACACTCTAAATTGGCCCTAGGTGTGTGTGTGAGTGTGCCTTCCGTGGAAGGTTAAAACTCCACTGCCATTCAAGAAGAAGAAGAAGAAAGTTTTACCCTCCTAATAAGAACAAAAGTCCCAAACTGAAAGCCACACTCATAGACGAGTTAACCTAAAAGAAAGGTTAAACATGCTAAGATGCATGGAGCAGCCTCTGCTTCTACTAAGTGCTAATTGGATTTGTCTTTCTTTATCACTATCTCAGCTTGGAAAACCCCTAAATGCTTTCAGAGAGCATTATCTCCTAGGCAATTTCTCTTCTCAGTTTTTTTTTTTAGCCGATCACTCTCCACCAGACTGTACCCAGTTTCTCCTTATCAGACTGTCTCCATGGAGACACAAGAATGAGGCAGCCAGTTTCTCTTTATCAGATTGTTTCCATGGAAACACGAAGACCAGCTGCAGAATTGTTATTGAGCATACATTCATTTGCTAGAAAAAGCCTAATAATCTTCAATATTCTTTTTCAATATTCTTTTTCATTTACTTGCTTACTCTTAAAACTTGTTATAAATTAATCTAAGGTCCTTAATCCAGTAATTTCCTCATGCAATAATGAGAAAAAGCACATTAATTTTGATTTTGTCATGCTCTTTTAACCAGGCTTTTTTCACGGCATTGTCTACATTTCTTAAAACTAAACAAGAAGAAAGAGAAAAGGGAGAAAGAAAATAAAAAAGAACATTAGCACCTATTTACAATCCCCATTTCCTGTAAAAATAACTGAGACAACTTTACTTTATAGCATGCAAAGAAAACTATACACAGCAAAAATAGTGCTAGTAAGAAAAAAATGTCTTTACTTACAATTAACTTTCTCCCTCCACTTCCTCTCCCTAAAGCATTTTTTGAACATTAATGACATGAAGTCCACTATTTCCACAATTTCTTGTTCTGTCATATTTCACACATATAATTATTACATTGTACCACATTAAGTTACTGGTTTTATTACTGTTCATTTCCATTTCCCAAATCCTGTCTCTCCTTTATTTCCAGAGTACTCTTGATTCTTCTAGTCAACTCTCATGCTCCCTTCCTTCACTGCAACTTTTTCCATTGAAACACTGGAAATAGTTTCACAGGTACAGAAGAACAAGAAGCAGAATCTCTTTCTGTTTCACAACTCACTTTTTTGTTGGACAAACTTTTGTATTTGCTTCTTAGAATGTACTTCATCAAAAAATGATTGTGTCCTTCCACTGAAGAATACTTTGAAGACAGTGGGGTACAGCAGTTTGAATCTCACACCTGCGTCTTGACATTCCCTTTACAGTAGAATAAATGTGCTTCTCTTCTGCCTGGTGTACAATGAGTAATCATTCTCCACAAACACTCTCACATTTCCCACTTTTAGTATTTTGTCCTTCTGCTACAGTTTTGTCAAAAATCAACTCCTTCTGCTGGTAGAATTGCATCTTTACTAATAAAGGTCTAGGTTGCTTTCTCATAGCCAGGTTTGGAGCATACACATGATGTGCCCTTTCAACTAACAACTCCTGTTGTGGAACACCAGGCCAGTTGCTTATCTGTGCTTTCCTAAAACTAAGGTAGTCTGTTCCTTCCAGCTTCTCTGATATAGCTGAAAATCTCAGGTTTTTCCCTACATGCTCTGTCCTTTAATTCTATTATTTTGTAACATCTCTTCTTGAACAGTTTCATATTCAGCCAGCCTTTTCTTCATTTTGACCTTTGATTTTTTGCAGCTTTATCACCTCATCTGAATATTTGTTTAAAGTGTCTTCCATTTTTACCAAATTTTTGTTGTTTCTGTTGATATACTCCATCAATGTTTCATTTATTTTAAAAAGGTCTGTGTGCAGTTGTCTTATATCTTCATGTAGGTTACTAGAATTCATGGCTGGAGGTTGTATTGCTTTTTGCTGAACAGCTGCAGAACTTTCCCCAGTCAGTGTTTCTTCCTCACTTTTTGTAGCTGATTTTTGCCAGTTCCTTTGTATTTCTTTTTTCCTGGCCTCCAGGCAGTACACTTACTATCCAGTTACTGAAATATAACCATAAACACAAGCCTGCTGGCCTTCTCTTCTTAGTTTATGTTTTAACACTGGGGGAACTAGAATTAAGCTGCTACTCAGTACACAGCCATCTTGAAAGTCCAAACTGGTTACATTTTGAGAACACAACAGCCTTACAATTGCTTACATATCACCATCATAGCCTCAGGCCTCTCAGAAGAGGTTTATATCATCATTTTGAAGTGGTATTCTGACATTAAAAAATGACAGAAATATCACCTTTATCAAACACAGATATTTTTCATTCTGAAGTCATGCCAATACAATGTTGACATGATTCTGACATGTAGTACATTTATTGAGCAGAACTCATGTTATCTTTGTATCTGTCATAGTCTGAATACTACTAATGATAAGCCTAATAGTCATGTTGGACAATTAGTGGTCTGTACCTGTATACGACTATATGTCATTAACAGTGCGCAATTTTCTACCAAACCTCTCAGGAAAATATAACGTGATCTTCATCTATAGGTTGCACTTACTTTGTGATTTTAGGTACAGTAATATATAGGCAGACATTTTCAAATTCACTGTATATTTCCCATTTCAGAGGGGTCACTGTGAGAGGTCTAGCATATCTTTATGATTTTATACATAGGCATTCAGGTACATATTACTTTTAGAATGGGGTTTTGCTTTAAGTTCTTCCAGACAGCTGTATAGTGAAGATAGGTGGGTCATTTTGCAGAAAAACTACATTTATAAAGCATGTGTATTTAATTTTGGCACCCACAACAAGAATATGCCCCAAAAGGCACAGAACTTTCCTTTTAATTATGTCAAAGAACACAGTGGTATATAAAAAAGGAACAAATATGGGCTGCTTTAAGGACATGATATTTGAACCTGCTTAAATGCTGTACCACTGCTGCTGTTGAAAAGCCATTGCTTTTTTTCCTATCTTGAAACTACACTGGATGACATTTGTTAGCTGCAAAGAAATAAAATCAGTAACTTCACAATCATCACCCTGCAGCAGCCCCCCCCCCCCCACATACACACACACAAACAATTTTTAGATCTGCATGATGGATGTCTTTAGGCATGAGTCTTCCCACCTTGCCTGATAGCTGTACAGTTGCTGTTATAACACCATTACCATTTTATGATATACAAAATCCAATAAATGACCTACATTAGCTGCAGGCAAAGAACCTAGCAAACAAGCTAGCAAATAAGCTAACAAACAAAAAAGGTTTTCTGTATCTGTAATCTCATAGCCTAATCCTGTAGTATTTTCTTATTTATTTTTCACCCTGTACCAAACCAATTTTACTGCTCTTATAAGACAACTGCATTTTTCTGTTATTTACAGATTACATCAGATGACCTGAATTAGCTTCAAATAAATAAACTAACAACCAAAAAAGACTTCATTGATCATAAAACGCACAAACATCACCCTGCAGTATAAAGAACTGCAATTTGATTTTTTTCTGCTTATGTTCTTATCCTACAGTGTAATTAGTTTTCTTTGTGGTGGACTTCTATCCCCATTAGGGAGAGGAACTTAGGAACTATTCAAAGGCAAGCTACTCAGCAATGTATAAACACAGTTCACACCCAAGGAATGCCTTTTGTAGAGCAAACTTTGCACTTTGACCTGAAAGTTATATAAGACTGTTTCATTTGTAGGTATGCTGGGTTCTGAAGAAGTCTATGCTGAATTGCACATGACTAGTGCTAACCTACTGTCTATTTTATTTTATTTTATTTGATATTTTGGAAGTAGTAAACATTTAGTTTTGTTTTATTAAACACTGACAAGTGAAGAAAAAGACATTATGTAATTCTTTCAGACATACGACTACACCTCATTTTGGTGTAGTGCAATCAAGCCTGGTGCCTGTGTGCAGCCATCAGCACTCTGGATAGTGCTGAGCAAAGAAAATGCTCCTGTCAGCTAACTTTCTCGATGGCATAAAGTATAAGTGCAGTGATCTTAGAAAAAGACTCGGGTGATGCAGGTTTCGAATCAAGTTTACAAATAATTTTACTGAGGGGGAATAAAAATAAATATTGACATACATTTTGACATAGAAATGTGTTGCTGTGGGAAACTCAACTATTCTCAATATTGGTAACAACATGTCAGCTGTTGCTTGTCCCTTTTCCCATTATGTGGCATTAACTAAAGTCCTGATAATGTATGACAGTAATTAAAGTTCTGATATAGCAAGGAAATGTGAGAAGGATTAATGTTTCAGTGTAATACACTTCTTGTCTTCTTGCTCTTGTCATTGCTTGACATACACTTTGTTTTAGTTTTCCTTTCAATTGTTTTCAATTTTTTTATTTATTTTTTTTTTTTTAATTTTTTTTATTGCCTTTTTCATTTGCTCATCACTCAACAGTGCACAAGCATGGTTTATGACCAAAGGGAAAAAAGTGAAACATTGGTTGGGAGGGTGGCCCAGTGGTTAAGGTGTTTGTCTTATAAAAGGCAAAGTGCAGGGTTTGAGTCTCACAAGGTATAATTGGCTAGGCTTACAATGGTTTGCAAGGGCAGTTAGCCTAGTATTAACCTATGATGATTTAATTTGGGCTGCCTTCTGTACCACAAATCAGCCTGGCACCAGTACATTGCCATTAGCATGCTACACTGTGCTGAGTGAAGAAAATGGACCTGCCAGCTAACTTTTTCTGTGGTACAAGTGTAGCAATTTTAGACAAAGAAGACAGGTGATGCAGGGTTTGAATCCAGTTTACAGATACTTTTACAGAGGTGGTTAGAATGCCATTTCTCACAACATTTTGATTAGGAATATAACACTAATTACAAACAAGTATTATAATTATATTTATTGCAACACATATATTAATTCTTGCTATATAAGCCCAATATAATGTGTGTAAAGTGTGTTAAACATGGCAATAATGATATTTAATTTAAAATGTATTTGCATAGGTATGATGTGCACAATAGGTTTGTTATAATTATTATGATTCTTCACAAATCATATGCACATGTTTAGGACAGTATGTATTTGAAGTATATATGTAATGCACTAAAACGTATAATTCAGGTCATGCAATTCCAAGGATCTGAAATGTATTTATAACTACAAATACTGCCTTGTACATAGAAATGCAGTCTTATGACTACTTAAAGTAACACACATACAGGCATCTGTTAAGCATGTCTCCATTCATCTTTAAATTAGTATATCTCTAATTACCATATTAAAAAGTAAGTTCTGCTGTAGTGCTGACAGTTAAAAAGCTAAGTTTAACATTTTGTCTTTCTTTTTCTAATGGGTTTGATTCCCAAGTGGTTACACTCAATCTTACTAGTCCCAACAGCCCAATAGGTCTCAGGTCATAATATCTATACTCCAAATTATGATTATACCAAACACCATTAAGTATTTCAGTGTTTAACATTGGTACATGTGTTAATAGGTTGAACATCACATATGGCCAACTCTCACTTCCATATTTCACACCTCCCATGCTTTCTGATGTAATCACTGCCAATGTGTCTGCCATGCCATTGTGCTTTCAATTGCACAAATGCAGCTGGAAAGGTTGTGCATCTTTGCCCACAGGCTGCTACAAATGAGACCTGAAATGGGCACCAATTCATATGCATAGTTCTAGTTGTACTTCTATAGAAATGGCAGGCAAAGGTGAGGATGGTATTCCAGTTAAAGTACAAAGGTGGAGTGCTGAGGAGATATTTTGGCACTCCTTGTCAAGCATTACAGCTGGAGGTTGCTGCATGAGGATAACAAAGGTCTTTGTATAAGGCTGAGGCTTAGAATAGCTTGGCAAAGACTGTCTCCAGCATTGCTGTCATTTCATGTATTGGGTAGCAATGTCATCACTAAGGGGTAGAAGTAGGACCTCCTAAGCTGATTGAAGGATGGGCTTAAGACTGCAAACACTTCTCAGTTGTGTATATATACTGACCCATCATCAGTTTATGAGATAGCATTAAATAGCCAGACAACAGTTATTTATTATGCTTTCATATATTTTGTTTCTTTTTTGTACTGTACAGCTGCTGAAGAAATAGAAAATCGAGGGGTGCAGCAGGAAAGACTAATTCACCTCAGGATATGTATGCATTAGGTCTGAATGCAAGCCAGATAGGTATTTTCAGTCCATCACTTTATATCATCTTGAGCAGGCATACCTGAACTTTAATATCAGTCATACTTGCCTGTTCAAATAGCTCTTGATGCTTGCATTAGGCAATGAGTGCACCAGCTTAATGGTGTGTGAGGGTTCAATACCATCTGAAAAGTAGATGCCAAATAGCAGCAGTCCAAGCATGGATCCCTAAGGTACCCTGCTGGTGCCTGGCCTCTTAGTGGAGATGGTATCACTGACTTCCTAGGTTCTAAGAATTTGGTATGTTGTGACAATTAATTCAACCTATATGATGAATATTGTTACCTGTCCCTTTAATTCCTGATGTTTTTTAAGCATTTAATGGTGCTAATTGGGGTTATTTAAGGGAGTGGTGTTTTAGGGTAATTTAGTTCTGAAGAAGTCTAATTACACTGAAAGATGAAAGCGCTTAACTATTGTCTGCGTTTTGTAACTTTGTTACTTAGGGGTGTACTTGGTTCAGTCAATTTTTAAAGCTGATGCTTTGAGCATTTGAATTAGTTACTTGATGCTGCTTCCACTGGTACTTCTTTTGGTGCCAACCTTCTGTAATGATCAGCAAGGACATAGACAAGTTTCAGACACTGGACCCAACCCAATTTCCCTTTGTCAAAGAAAGGTCATGCCTACTAAACCTGATGGACTTCTTTGAGAAGGTCACCAAGCAAACTGATTTGGAGAAAATGGTGCATACCTCCTACCTGGACCTGGCTAAGGCATTTACTACAATAACTCACTCAAATGTAATTGACAAATTCACTGAACTGGGCATAAATCCCTACATAATTCACTGGATTATCAGCTGGCTCACAGACATGACCCAGGAAGTCAGGATTGATGATACCACATCCATTAAGAGACCAGTCACCAGCAGGGTACCTCAGGGCTCCATGCTGGGACTGCTCCTATTTGGCATCTACTTTTCATAGGTAAAGACTAATGTCAAGGGCCTTTAGATGACTACATTTGCAGATGACTGCAAATTGGGCGCACTCATAGATTCTCCCATGACACAACCATTTTATAAAAAAGGTATAACACAGACAAATGGCTGGTGTCAAAGGCACAGATTAAAACATAATGCCAAGAAATGCTTTATATTGCTTTTTAAGAAAAATGGCACCCAGGCAAGTTACTCCATCAATAAGATACCCCTAAGAGTTGACCCAGTGGTCAAGGATCTGGAAATATATGTAGAAAGTAATATTTGATGATGTGCGGTCATGAAGTGTGGTCAAGGTAGTAAGAAAATCAATCTATGTCACCCAACATATAAGTAATAGCATGACATCTGGGTCCAAGGAAGTCATAGTGCTACTTTATTCAGCCCTTAATAGACCCATCATTGAGTATAACACTCCCTGACCAGATATATGCAACAGTTGGAATACCCATAAAGGTTACTTACCAGTAGAATCCAGGGTATAAACACATTGTCCTATACAGATGACCTGAAAGCCTTGTCTCTGTACTCTGTCTCCTACAAGTTACTGACAGATGAGCTATGCCTGGAATAAAAGGCACCTGTGGGTTCAAGTCTGGTAGACCTTTTGCACATCCACAAAACTAACAGCATCAGAAGCGCTAGATCCAAGGATTTTAATTTTGCTTGTGATATAAAAAAAACATGTTGGCAAGATAGATATGCGTCTCAGAGGATCTCCATGCTCTGTAACAGCTACCCATCCATGTGAGCCAGTGTCCATCCCTAATCCTATTTAAGTGTAACCTTGACCAATGGATGGGAAACTGGAAATTTACCCCAGTATGGCCCCTATATCTCTGATAAACAGAGGCAGACAGTAATGCCCCAGCTAACATATCCCCCCCATAACCTCTAGAAACTTCCTAATTAACATACCCCTCTTAACAAATGCCCATGATACATAGGGACACAGTTGGGTTGGATTGTATGGCTATGCTTATTAAGGCTGTGGTTGTATATAACCTAGTATATACCTATGAACCTATGAACTAAGCCTTTCTGATAATACATAAGATTCTCTGTTCGTTTCTGTAAACACTTCTTTCAATAATCAACAATGTGTTTCCTGGAAATACACAGGTTTTTCTCTCCTTTTAACCAAAGTCAGATTTTTTTCTGATGCTTCTTACACCTATCTCTTTTTGTCAGAAGTGACTATTTTTAACAATTTGTCAGATGTTTCTACACCTATCTTTTTTCTTTATCTAGACTTTCTATGTTTAACAGTGTGTCAGCTGTTCATAGGTTCATAGGTTCATAGAAGGTTACTAGGCTAACAGCCCTAATAAGCCTAGCCATATTTATCTCAAGTTGCTCCAATTGTCGGTAGTTAGGTGAGTGAAGTTCACAGAGGTAAGGGTCTATGGAGTGACATGGGTGCTGCCCAGGAGTGAATTTGCAGTCACCCATCCTTTGAACTAGGTTATGTTTGAAGAGGATCAGGGAGGTGCACTGTTTCATTTGAATTGGAAGCTTATTCCAGAGAAGTGGCAGTCTCTGGGAAATGTATCTGTCTAGTGAGGTACATGAAAAAGTGAGCATTGTTCTCAATTATTTGTCTGATGACAGCCAAATATAATGGAATTATAGCATCCTTAAATCTACATGCAATGCTTTTGCTTATAAGATGTGCCACACAGAAGAAGTGTCTTACTGCTGTGGATACATGGTGGTCAAAGTTCAAACTATTTACTATTTTCTATTTGATTATTTTGTAGCACATATTTTACAGTTATATTTTACAGTTCGATTTTTATTACATGAACTGAATGCATAACATAATTCTGGAAGTCAACTTTATACCCTCCACACTATGAAGTTTCTTCCTGGCTAGTTTAGATCCCAAGTGTAACAAGACCACACAATCTTAGCTACAACAGCCCTACGACTAACAGATACAATGTAATACATTGCAATTAACTACTTAAAGCAGCAGCATGCAGTACATTTTTTAAATTGCTAAAGTACAGTCACAGTATATAAGAGAAGTGCAAAAATATTTAGAGCCCTTTTGTGTGTTTCCAAGCTCTGATAGGCCAGGTAAACACCTACTATCACTACAGTCCTCTTAAAATAAAAGCTCAGCACCACAAACAAACTTAAACAATATGAAACACTATCAACAACAAACTTAAAGATACTGATACAGCACTGTGCTTTGAACTTATAAAAGTGTGACTATTCAATAAAAGTACTTTGCTTTGTACAAATGAGCCAAGAGCCACTCAATTGTACAAAATTTATAAATGCATTAAAAACAAGAAACACTGATTAATAAGCCTTCCAGCCAATAAAACTACATGCAGAAATCTTCCAAGCTTAAACAGGCTACCTCCCAGTGCACTAGACAGAAAATCCACTGACCTCCTGATGTAAAAAAAGTGCTTTCTAAAGTGTAAAAATATACTACTTTATCCAACATCTAGCTAGCTAGATAATGAATTCAGATCAAGTAAATCAGCAAACCAGACAATGAGAGGTAAAATGCACTTTTTCAATATAGGCACAAAGAAAGATAAATAAATAAAGTGATATATCAACAGCAGTGTAGAAAGAAGGGAGGAGCTTATTAAGCACAATTTACAGTAGGGGCGGGCATCTTAAAATTACCAGGTTTAAAAAGCAAATCAACAAAAGGCAGGGTAGGTGGGAAACTCTAGCAGGGAATCACCAGCGGTGCTTAAGTTTATGCAGGCTTACAATCTTTTCAGCAAAAGACAAAGGCCCAGAAATTCACTGTATATTTAAGAATCACTCAAGAGACAATTAACCAATGAAAAATCATGTGAAATGCGCAGCCTAGATAATTTACGTGTCTATCTCTCTCACACAGAAGAAAAAGACCCAGCCAAGCAGATTTCTTAAAACAGAAAACAAAATGTAGCAGGTAAAACCGAAAGCAGCTCTAACAGTCACAGACAAAAATACAGGTTTACTTTCCTCACTCCAGCAGTGAATCACCAGCAGTGCTTTAGTTTATGCAGGCTTTCAATCTATTCAGCATAAGAGAAAGGCCTAAAATTCACTGTGTATTTAAGTATCACTAAAGAGATAATTAACAGATGAAAAAAACATGTGAAATGTACAGCCTAGATAATTTAAGTGTCTATCTCTCATGTAGAAAAAAACACCAGGCCAAGCAGATTTCTTAAAACAGAAAATAAAATTGAGCAGGTAAAACAGAAAGTAGCTCTGTCAGTCACAACCATGAAATATAAGTTTACTTTTCTCACCCAGCAGGGAATCATCAGCAGTGCTTTAGTTTATGCAGGTTTGAAATTTTTTCAGCAAATGACAAAGGCCTAGAAAATCATTGTGCATTTAAGTATCACCCAAAAGACAATTAACCAATGAAAAACTATGAAATGTCCAGTCTAGATAATTTGTGTCTATCTCTCACATAGAACAAAAACACCAGGCCAAGCAGATTTCTTAAAACAAAAAACAAAATGGATCAGGCAAAACAGAAAGGAGCTCTATCAGTCACCAACAAAAAATATAGGTTTACTTTCCTCACTTAGCAGGAAATCACCAGCTGTCCTTTAGTTTATGCATGCTGCTATTATTCCCTCTCACATCCGTACTAGAAGTATGTTCCAAACTGTGTGCATTTCCAAAGCATTTTAGACTTTTACTTTTGCTCTTGCCCATTTTCACTAAAAAGTATTTTCTTTATCAGGAGAATGCATTTTTAACAGAGTGTCAGTTTGCTATTGCCCTTTCCTATTATCAGGAGTGTGTATTTTTAAGTGTCAGTTTGCTATTTCCCTTTCCATTTCTTACTAAGAGTATATCTAGACCTGTGAGATATCCGTCCTTAGATCACTGTTGCAGTATTTCAATATTTGTGGGTTATCCTGCCAAGAGTTACTTGATCTCCAGCTAGGATACCAAAGCAAAATAACCTTCTTGATGCTCTGCGCATCCAGCATATGAGCTCAGCCCATGGACATAGGGGTGCATAAGCAGAAATATGAGAGTAGGATCATAAGTCTATCTTGCCACCAGTTGAAATGCAGAAACACTGATAATAGTCTGAATACCATGTTGTTGTGCTGCTATCACTGCCACGGCTTGGTCATATAAGTGCCACATTGGGGAACCTTCTCTTTTTTCCCTTTTATGTTTATGATTTGCTCTTGTCAACTGAAAGAGGGAAGTACAACTGTAGAAGGCAGATTCCTTATAAAAGCCTCCACTCTCAGTATTTGTTTTGTGTAGGAGCTGAACATGACTATCATAGCTGTAAAATCTGCCAAACATTTGTTCCAAAGACCATTAAAATGAGGTTAGCTTCCCAAAATACTTATTTGGAGACTCAATGTCTAGAACTTTGTGCTTTCCAAAATGGCAGAATCCTCAGCCTCAGATGTCACACTCATTCCCAAAAAGAAGAAACTATATCAAAGTACAAACAAATGAAAATGGATTCTGACTCAGATGTAGGATCTGAGATACATCAAGAATCTGCAGTACATCCAAGCTCCAATAAGATGCATGCAACTGTAACCCCACTTGAGGTTGACATGGCTTCTCTCATTTGCACATCCGATGAGACTCTATCTCCTACTGCTACAGGAGAGAAGAGGAAACTGAGGATGATTATTTCAGTGGGATCCAACACCTCAAATGCAAGTTAGAGAAGAGGCAACTGGCTCCCTCATTGAGTTATGACAAAGTTCTGCACAATCATGCTTTGTTAGAGTAGATGTCTCAATGAAGAAGATGGGAAAGACTAAGCACACCTCTCTTCAGCAGACATCCCTTGAGAAGAAATTGCTAGATGTTGCTCAAGGCTTATATAAAGCCATCTTATCTTTGAATTCTCCTTCTTTTATCTCTTCTCCTGTCACCCTACCTTTGAGAAATCAGAATGAATCTTCCTCAGGGGATGAAAATCTAATTCAGATGAGGACTCATTGGCATATTCCTCCCAAATTTATTCTCAAGGGTAACTGGATTCTGCTGGTGAAGATACACTGTCACCAGATTCTCCACTTGAAGAGACTTCCTTTGCGAAAACCATCTCCAAGAAGTTGCAGTATTTTAAGTGGGACACTAAACATGTCTCAGGTATACAGAGAAAATATAAATTATTGGAAGTAGGGGCCCTATAGCTTTCGGTCGTGCCCCTGTTCTGGAAAACTTTTGTTTTTTTTTTTTCTTTTGCCTCTGCTTCTTCTTATTCAGATTCACAGCCACCTGCAATTAAGAAACCAGACAGGTTCTACAAGGTGACTGAGGACATGAAATTCCTGTGTAAAAATCTGGTAGCAGACATATCTGTTTTCTCTGAATATGGATAAACCCATCAAACTCATTCTTACAACAAATGTACTGCTATCTGATGGGGACAGCATGACCATGGCAAGTATGACAAAAACGTCTATACCTTTTCCACTCTGTCATTTACAGCCTTAAACTAACAAACACAGACAACTAGATATTTATTATCCATTTGGGGAAACCTTTCTAAATCCATTCCTGAATTTGAGGATTCTGAATATAAATCCCCACTTGTCTCAATGCTCAAGTATGCCATCCCAAGTAGCCAGACATTCCATTAAAACAGTTACGATGACATAGATGCTTCCTCTAGGGCTGCAGCCACTAGTTTGGTCATCCACAGGTTTGTCTGGCTTCACCTTTGGTGTCTACCAAAAGATGTTAAAGCCAAGTTTCTGGACTCCCCTCTTCATATGGACTTCCTTGTTGGCTCTTTTGCTTCTGAACTGTTTAAAACACTACAGGAAAAAGGCAAAGTCATGCAAGACCTTAAGCAGATCTTTCTTACATCAGTCCCTGGATAACAGAGGAACTATCTTTCTAAACCCACTACCTTTGTAGAAAACAAAAAACCCTTCAAAAGGATAAGAAACTTACTAGGAAAAGATTTCAAGAGAAACCTCAGTGGAATTCCAGTCTAAAAAACTCCTTTCCCAGAGAAACTCACTTCTGACTGTCTCTTGCCTCCTCCCTCCTACTTTGATCCCCACATTCCTCTTTCCCAAAGGTCCAATCCATCCCTCCATCTCAGCCTGGAAATGGATTACTTCAGACAAATGGGTCTTGTCCATCGTACAACACAGTTACAGAATGCCTTAGAAAGAGTTTTCATCTCCGGGGTGGGATTTCATCTTTCTAGTTAATGTATGTGATAAAGATGTTGGAGTGAACGGATGTTTTTTTCTTTTTCTTTTTTCCTTTTCTTTTGTGCCTTTCTAATCAGTCTTACCTCATTCCCCCCATTGGTTCAGGAACTGCTCTACCAGGGAATGATAAAACCAGTTCCTCCTCAGACCCAGCAAGAAGATTTTTACACAAAATTATTACTTGTCCCCAAGAAAAAGGAACATGAAGGCCCATCCAAGAGTGATCTTATCTCAATACCCTTTTGGAAGTTCTGTTTATCAAGATGGTCTCACTCCAGAACCTACTTCCCCTTATCTGTCCTGAAGCTTATCTGGTCACCTTTGATCTGTAGGATGCATACCTGCATATCTCTTCACCATGTCTGCAGGAAATTTCTCAGGTTTTCACTCCCTTCATCACACTTTCAGTTCTCAGCTTTATCTTTTGGCATGTGTATAGCTTTCAGATTCTTCACAAAGTGCCTTGCTCCAGTTATAACTTTCTGCAGAGCTCAAGTAATACAACTTTTCCACTACCAGAATGATTTCCCTATTCAAGCCTCATCCAAGGAAACTCTAATGTTACATCTCAAATTCACTATGCCTTTTCTGGAAAGATTGGGATTCACTGTCAACCTCAGGAAGTCTTTCCTGACTCCAACCCAGGACATAGAATTTTTAGGCTGCAGACTGAATACTCTGGCAATGACATCTTTCTTCCCTTAGGAAAAAGTTCTCCATCTTACCACTTATTTCCAGTCCTTGCTGCCCCTGTCTATGTCTTCAGCAAGAGAAAGAAGGATTCTAATAGTCATTCAGCACATGTCAGGCACAATTCTGATGGTGCCTTATGTCACATTCTACATGAGGAACATCCAGTAGCAGTTGAAGTCCCTTTGGTTTCAACACTGTCACCCCCCAGACTTTCTTGCCATTTCTAAAGTGGAAACTGCAATGTTGAATATCTCAAGTGAAACTCAATGTAGGAGCTCCCTTCCTAGCAACCACTTCCACCCAGGATCTTCACACAGACTCATCTACCTGCAACAGTGAACATGAAAAGGCTCCGCATGAGTTCAGGGACAGTGGTTCCCCACAGAGCTCAAGGAATACATCAGTGTGAAAGAAATGAAAGTTCTCATTCAAGCCCTAGAGGTACTGTCTCATTGTGGACCCCAGGCTCCCTGAAAGTGTTTACCTTCAAATAGAACAGAAAACTGAGATTGTTCTGCTACAGGATCTCCTTGTTACTAGGTCTGGAAGAAGGACAGCAGATGGACACCATGTCATTCAACTAGGAGGAGAAGTTCCTCAATGCCTTTTTTCCCTCCCTCTAATCTGAGAAGATCTCCTGAAAATCCTGAGGGACAAACCCAAAATTTTACTAGTGAATCTCTTTGGCCAAGGCAACATTGGTTCCCCTCTTCTATTCCATCTGGACAAGGGCAATCACTTCAGATTATGGCACAAGGTGGACTTACCCACACAGAACAAGGGTCTCTGATTCACTCCAACCTTCATGCTCTCAACAAGACTCATTTGGTGATAGAATCTTAATTCCATTCAGAAACTATGAGGACATGTTCCAGGTACTCCTGAAGGCATGAAAACCTATTACTTCACAATCTTACATCTCCAAGTGGAAACAATTGTCCATATGGTGTCACAAGAAGAATGGGGACTCCTGTTTGATGGGCATACCTACTATTCTGTTATGCATATGTGAGTTGCTCAAATGTGGTCTGGCCTACTCTTCCATTAAAGTCCACTTGCCTGCTCTCTCTGCTTGCCTGCCTTTAAATCTTCCTTTGCTCTCCAGAATTGAGGCCAAACAGTTTCAAAAGGTGTTCTTTTCCTGAATCCTCCCAGGAATGCTATCCACCCTCCCTGGGTTTTCAGATGTGTTCTGGAAAAACTTACTTTGTCTCCTTTTGAACCTGCAGTTTT
This sequence comes from Protopterus annectens, assembly GCF_019279795.1. Taxonomy (NCBI): domain Eukaryota; kingdom Metazoa; phylum Chordata; order Ceratodontiformes; family Protopteridae; genus Protopterus; species Protopterus annectens. Next base: position 712,664,939 of record NC_056735.1, read on the forward strand.
AGCTTTACTAAAATTTTGTACCTGGAAAATAGTTCTGTTAGTCACTCTTACATCTACTAGATGAGTTTTGAGTTGCGAGCTCTAATGTTGACCCCTACTCTACTCATCTTCCATAAGGATAGGGTTACCTTCACAGCTAACCCCTCCTTTATACCTAAAGTAGTAAATGAGATGTCTCTAAACCAATCTGTTCAGTTGCCAAACTTTTTTTTCCATAATCCAGAAAGCAAAGGTGGAGAATCTTTCACTCCTTGAATGTACTTAGGCAGCTAAGATTTTACCTTGAAAAAACTAAACCATTCAGGAAGTCTGACCATTTTTTTTGGTATTTCTTTCCAGGAGGGTAGATTGGGAAGCCCATTTTCTAAACAGACTATCTCCAAATAGATTTCAAGGTCATCTCCTTCTGTTTTACCTTCCATGGCAAAACCCCACCAGTTGCATTGAAGGCCTGCTCCAGGAGGGCAGTCACCTCCTCTGGTGCTTTCTACAAAGGTACTGATTCCAGATCCATCTTGGAGACCACCATCTAGTCCTTGGGATGCACTTTCATCAAGCACTATAGAGTAGATGCATTTTCTGTAAAAAGCACCCCTATACCCAAGCCTACCTCCCACCAAAACTGCTAGTTTTGGGAATCACCCACAAGTATCAGAATACTAAAGCAGTAATCTAAGGATGGACATGCTATAGTTGTGTAAGAATGTACCAAAACAGTAGATGTCCTACTGATCACTGTTGTGGTATTGCTTCTTTCTCTCTCTTCTTCCTCCATCTTTCCTGTGCCTTACGGACTGTTTTAGGCAATTTGCTTCCCACCCTCTTACCTGGACATGTTCTTTTTTTTTTCGTTCGCTTTTCACTCAGGCCTTTTTGATGGTTCTTCTGAGGCTAGATAGTCTGAAGATCCTCTGCTTATAAATCCACTTATGTACCTCTACAAGCATAGGCTGAGTTCATACGCCAGACTTACTAGCTTTGGTACTCTAGCCAGATGTTCAGTTACCTTTGGCAAAATAACCCACAGGTATTAGAGTCTTGTAGCAGTGACCAGTAGGCCATTTGTTGTTATTGCAAATTCT
>NC_056735.1:712671020-712771020 GCF_019279795.1 Protopterus annectens
TGTTTAGGCTGCCCATCCTTCAAACATAACTACAAATGCATAACATTAACTTTCAAATATTCAAACATTAAATACAAAATTCATGGAATAAAATTTACAATACAAATCCCATGTTAATAACATAATTATATAGTTAGTTCAGCTTGTTAATCTTTCTAAGCCTTAAACTAGGCTTATCTAAGAACATATACTTTAGACTCTTGATTATTATCCCGTAGTCAACATCAAAACTGACATTATAGTTTGTGAATAGACATAATCTATGATACTGCCCCTTACTATAAATTTATGTAACATGTTTAAAAGTTAAAAATTTAAAGTGTGTTAATGAGAAGCTTTTAGCTGATGTTTATTCTATTAGGCATGTTCCAAGAAATGAGCTCCTAAGGATCTGTCAGTATCCCCTAGAAAGAAAGGGTATTGTAAATAAAGTGCAATGTATACAGCTAATGTGCAGTAGTCACTACATCCATTATGCACTTATCCTTACCAGTAGCTGGAAGACTAAAAGAAATTATGCTGTTAATATATTCAGAAGTATTTTTATTTATTTTATTATGTATTATTTATTTTACATTTGGTTACCAGGAAAGTCTGACTGGATATGGCTCCTTCTTCAGCAGAGGCCCTGGGAGAAAAGCTTCACAAATAACATTTACTCACACAATAATAGTGTTCATTTTAAATTCACACAGTACAGTACATTAATAACAAGTAGCATTATGTAACATATGACATAAAATTATATAATAACAACAACAATTTAAAATATTAGTTTCAACAGAAAGTAGTTGTTACATTTTAACAGCTGTCATTAAGTAAAGCAAGGGTAAGGGTTAGTTCAGCTTGTTAATCTTGCTAAGCCTTAAACTAAGTTTGTCTATTATCCCTTAGTCAACATCAAAATTCACATTATTTATTTATTTATTTATTGCATTTGTTTACTGTGAAATTCCACTGGGCGTAAGAGAGCCCATTTTCTGTGGAGGTCCGGGGAGAAAAGCTCCAAGAACATAGATACAGAAAAAAAATTAAACATTAATTGGTATAGAAGTAGAAACAGTGCCACACATAGTGGTTACAGTAATATACACCGAATATATATACATAAGTCAGGAATTCAGTTGGTTTGATTACAGTAACATATACAGAATATATACATAAAAGCAGGAATTTAGTTGGTTGCCAGATGAATTCAGAGTGGTAAAAATGGAGATAAATTAATCAGCATTATTGTACCAGTATCAATAAGTGATGAAAGAAAAATAATAATAAATATGGAGAAAGTAAATTATAGTTTGTGAATAGACATAATCTATGCTATTGCCCCTTAGTTCAGCTTCTTAATCTTTCTAAGCCTTAAACTAGGCTTGACTAAGAATATATAATTTAGACTCTTGACTATTATCCCTTAGTTGGAGATAAAGAATTTAAAGGTACCCTTTTTCTTCGCAATCTCAGTAGCTCAATAGGTAGCACACTTGCCTTTAGTGCTGAAAGATCAGAAACTGTAGATTATATTTCCACACAGAGTATCTGGATTCATTTTCCAGCATTCATATCCACTTGCAACATAAGCAGGTGCAGTACTCCTGAGTATGCTGTCCTTTCGATGAGATATTAAATCAAGGCCCATATGCCCAAGTTTGTGGTATCTGAGGTAGATGTAACAGATTAACCACAGCATTTACTGAAAAAGAGTTGGGTTGCTTTATTTATGCTTTTCAAATTATTTCCATTATTTTCATTATATACAAGTATCCTCATTATTTACACTGCTTACAAAATGTCAGATCATCTACACCTTTACATTTTTTACAACTCCATATTCACATTCATCTTTCTTAATTTAACATATTCTAATTTTGAAATAGCAAAGAAAAAAGCACAGGTCACCTTAATTCAATTTTCCTATTCAAAAAAAAAAAAAAAACACAATTACCCTCCTCCATCTCTTTCTCCATAACTACTCCTTTACTTCCTTCAACACAGCTTAATATTTTATATTTTTGTTGCATAATAAGTTTACACATCTCCTTTCCCATATAACATCCATACAGCAGTAAACAAAATTTTATCCCATTTTTCAGTTTCACACTCGCTTTCTTTTCCATGCATTCCATATTTTACATATAATGCCATCTCCATATTTATTTTTTCAGATTGATTCTATTTGTATGCATTTTTAAAATGTTCTCAGAAATTATTTTTACAAAAATCATGAAACATGTTTTGTAGTTTCTTCTACCTTATAGTCTTTACATTTTTTTTCTTTCAAAACTATTTCATTTTGCTTTTTTACATGTGACTTAAAAACGTCCACAAAAATCATGTGCTTCATAATAAAAATTCACATCTTTTCCTTCTTTCATATATGTATTTTTAACATCTTCCCCAATTCTTTCCATTGCTATATTAAATAACAACTCTCCATAATAATTGTATGTCATTCCATTCTTTCAGTATCACATTTTTCAATCTCTATTTCTATAACTTTGTTTTAATAATATATACTTTCGTTCATAAACTTTCTTTTTCATATTTTCTTTTATCTTTTTCTTCATTCTATATTGCCCTATAGCTCATATTTAACATTTTCTCACCCTATTTTTTCTATATTTGATACAGTTTTTTACTTATCCTGAAAAAATCCATAGAACTCAGGTATGTAATAAGATTCGAAATTAAGCCCTCATTCTTTTTTCGGTTATCCATTATATTCCTTCTCACAGGATTTAATCTTGCACTCCAAATAAAATTGAAAAACTATCTATAATTTTTTTTCCACATTACTTGGAAACATATAAACTCCACCTAAGTATGCTAATCTTCCTAATAAATAGTTATTTAACATGTACACTTTCAAAGAAACTCATAGTAAACATTTCCATCATGCTGTCAATTTCCTTAGTGTCTCTAATTTTTCTTTCCATTCTTTGATTACTCTTTCATATTCACCAAATCCTACACCTAGTATACTTCCTTTTTCCTATATTTCATTTGCTTTTCTTCATCAAATCATTTACTGCTTAACTGCAGCCCTACTTTGTTTAACAGCATCTCAGTTCTTACTATTACTTCATTCACCCATCCATATCTAATTAAGTTGCAACTAAAACCAAGTTATCTGAAAATGACATGCATATCGATACTACATTCCCACTATCCAAATCCTATGCTGGATTTGTAACACATATTCACATCTTTGCTTTGTAGCATTCCTTACCAAAACAAGCACATGCTTAGGGGGCAACTATGCTTAACTCCTCTTTCCATTTTTCTAAACCACCCATTAACTATCACTCTTACCACAGAATTCTCAGTATATGCCTTTATAATTTGGACTATTCTTTTACTTATGTCATATGCTTGAAGTATTTTCCACATTGCTTCATAACTAATCCTCTCAAAAGTTTTTATAACATTGCATGTTTAATTCTTGTTTCATTTCCTTCCAGTATCAAATTTATAATCCCCAGGATTAACTAACCTTCCGTGTAAGACTAAGTTAGTCTTACATGGAAACTGCAGTCTAAGAGTAAGACGTCAGCGCGCCATGCATATTCATGAGGGTGCGCTGCCTCAACTCTAAGGCTAACACAGAGCGTGCACGAGTGCAGGGGGCATGTCGGACTGCCGAGCAGTCCAAAAATCCACGCCCCTGCAAGTCTCTCAATTGGAAAATGTCAACTGACATGAGTGAGTCCGCTCAAATGTGTACATACCCAACACTACACTCCCCCACATTCTAAACTCCTGTACAATTATAAAATATAAAACTTTTATTTTTTTTTTATTATTCCTGATATAGCTGCCCATATTTGCGCGTGTTTGCACGGGTTTGCCCATTGCTTAGCTATAGTTAGCAGTTTAGACATCGAAGAGGATAATAAGAAACTTATATGCAAATTAAGCAAAATAGCAATAGCCTAGGGGTAGAGCCTTCGCACAAAGAGGAGGCATTCCCGGTTCGAGTCCCATCATTCCCCTTTCTATTTTCCGTTGGAAATCTGTATATAAAAATAATTCCTGACATTTATCTTTTAAATTTTAGTAAAAAGCATTGAAATGGCCTATGTAGTAGTGAAGGAATTTTATATATATTTATTTTTATATATATATATATATATAAGAAGGTGAAATGGTTATGCATACTGTTGAATGCATAAGTAACGTATCTTAAGCAATCTGAAGCACTGCTAAGCAAAGTTTACCAGTATTAAGCATATTTAAGTATAATTGCTCATAGCTTAGCACTGCTTTAACTAGCGCAATAGCTTTGCACGGAGCTGCGCATCGTGCAAACTAGCGCAAACAGAACATGTTTGCACATAGCTGCACAATGCACTAACTAACACAACGTCGGGCAACGCCGGGCAACGTCTAGCAACGTAGAGCAATGTTGGGCAAAGTTGAGCAAAGTCGGCTAAACACAGCCACACCTCCTAGCCGGTCTGGCCAGTAGTAAAATAAAAAGCAATGACAGGCCTCGAACCCAGGATACTGTGCACCATAATCACAGTACTGAACCACTAAGCTATGACACCTTTTCATATGCATGCACTTTCAACACACATTTGCATATCAATGGAAGTTTACCCATTGCTAAGCAGGTGTGCTTTCAGCTGAGTTTTTTCAAAACTGGCCAATCACAGATAAGTGCGGGAAATGAGGCATATTTAAGCTCCATAGGCGGGAATACTTGCCATAACTGGTTGTAGCTCCCATCTGCAGTCAGCATGGCCAGTGTTGGAGAGGGCTCTCGATTTCGAGCGCAACGTTGGGGCATTGAGGAGTCAAAAGTAATGGTTTGGCTCCTCGTCCATAATCATGAGGAGAGACTCCTGCAGGACCAGTTTCAGGGCACCCAATACAAATCGGAAGCCTGGAACCATCTAGCTCATGATCTCACCAGTGCCACAGGCATCCTTCAGACTGGTGAGCAGGTCAGACACCACTACTCAGTCCTGAAGAGACACAAGGAGGACCGACTGAACCAGTGGATACAGGAGGCCCGTGGGATGGAAAATGCCCCACTACTGAGTAGGTAGCCATGGAATGAAGTATGTAAGAATTGCCATTGTACTCTATATTATGGATAGGTATGTCTCAATATCACTTCATTTACTTCAGAGCTGCAGGTGTCCGTGCTGCGAATCAGCAAGCCTATGCAGATAGGCTGCTAAGGCTGCGCCACTAGGCAGGTTAGTAATTATTCTGCATGTATTGTTACATAAAATAAGTGAGAGAGCCTGAAAAAGGGCATTGAAACCCATTACTAAAGGTATAAAAAGTCTTGAATAAATCTTCTGCATGCACTGTTATATCAAATAAATAAGAGAGCCTCTAGAAAAGTGTTTTATGTAATTAATAAAGGTATAATTCCTGGAGTGTGCCAATGTCACTTTCTTTGATATGTTGTACTCTTGCATTATAGAAATAGTAATGTTGTATTAAGCGCTGTCAACCCACACTTGGGTAGGCCCATATAAAGTGGATGAAGGGAGTGCCTGTAGCTCTTAAGCATATATACAGTCCTCAACTGTTGGTTCATGCCCAGCATGTACAGGTTAATCTGGCACATGAGTAGCTTGGTATTGTGTTCCCTAGAAATGTCATTGTGCTGGCAGAAATGTAGGGAGCTGTTAACATATAACTGATAATTTCACCTAAACATATCTAGATAAGTATAGGAAAGTAAAGCTGTCAGTGTACCATCTCAGCAGTAGTGTGTCTGAGTAACTCACAAAATATGTAGCAGTAACATCGCATCCTGGACAGTTTGTATGTCAGATACAGCCCATGTATGTAAAGATCTAGCAAAACCCATTTCCCAATTTAAGAACAATTGGGTAGTGTAATAATACATATAGGGGACATATAACTGCAGTTAATAGGAATGTAGTATAAACTAGAAGGATATATAAGTTGTTAATGGAGCTATAATTTTCCACCCTACTGTATGTGCATACAAAATGCAATTCTACACCTCAATGGGTATGACTAATCTCAAAACATTTGTTGGGACATATGTCCTATTGGTTTATAAATATCTGCATTTATTTTGATGCATGTGTCCTGTTCAAATACCACAATATTGGTGACCGGTTGCCATCAATTAAACCTGCATGCTATTGTAATGTCCAATGTTGCTGTTCAACTGTTGGAACTCTGGTGTGTTGAGTTAATGGGAATACTTCTGCATGCTGTTATAACTAATTGGGAATGCTGTTGACTGTTACTAGCCCATATTTTCATTAAATTTTCCTAAACATAGAACGTATGGGAAGGCCAGTCCCAGCAGACCCACCTGTCCCACCTCAGCTGGCGATGGCACCTTGCACCAGCAGGTCTGGTGTCCAGCCTGGGACCTCCTCCTCTGTTGGCCCTGTGCCACCTTCGGGTGGAAGTGCTGCAGGGGATGGGGCTCATCCCCCCATGCAAGCGTGGGCAGAGGAGGGCCACCTATCACCCTCCGAACGGTCTGGGCTGTGGTGCATAGGGAGATCGAGCGTTCTGTCGCTGATCCTCTATGCCAGCTTGAGGCATGAGTGGCGCGACGCACGGGTGAGTCTGCCCCTCCTACGCAGCCCCCAGCACAGCCACCCTCTGGGCTGTGAAGGTACAGTGGTGACTGTCCATGGATGGGGATCTCAGTTCCACTGTTGCCATCTGTGGGCTCATGGGCTTGCGATTTCCAAACATCCTTCCCCGTCAATGGTGTTCAACCACCACATGTGTCATATTCTGCTCCTGTATGTGTCTTATTTGTCTTGTCTGTTTACCTACCCAACCTACCTCCCCAAATATACCTACTTCCCCTACCCCACATTCCACTCTCACCTGAAAAAAAAAAAGGGCAATCTGCTCCCAAAAAAAAATTACGCCCCATACATAGCTGCCCATTTTGCACACATGTCCGCTGGACACGTAAACTGATATTTAACTGGCAGTACAACATACTTTGTTGTCCTCACCCCTCTCTCAGGGGTGGAAGGTTTCATATTTCCCTCCATATTTATTGCATATGCACAGCTGTTGCTGTTAAAGAAATGGGTAGCTATGGACCTTCCCTACACCCGTCCTGCACATCCCGAGCTGTTTTCCCTATTGTCTTTCCCTCTTTGTGCCCCTTTTTCAACACTTTCCTATCTCCCCATTTTCTTTTCTTTCAAAGAAATGAGCGCGGGGTTAGCGGCAGTAAGCACTATTAAGCAGTAGTTAGTGGGTTTGCACGAGTGTGCGCTTGTGTGTGCTTGTGTGCGCTTGTGTGCACTTAGCCAAGCATTGATAAGCATTACGAAAACCCACGCAAACCTGCTTACAACTGCTTAAAAGTGCCTTAGTCACTCTGTATGTCAGGGCCCTTGTTCTGCTCAGCAGCAAAATAAAACACCTCTGTCAGTCTCGAACCCCAGACCTTGAACACACTAGACTGCATGAAGTACCGCTAAGCCACAGTAGACATACAAGTCAGTGCTGAAATAAATATATCATGCATCAGAATGAGTGAATGTAAAGGAAAAATAGGAATGCCATAACACAAAATTTGTTCTGTGGAACTTTACCAGCAGTTGTTGTGGAATTGCATTACATGACTGTGATAAGAGGATCAGCCATTCTAGCAGGAAATAATGTTACAGCAGCACTTTACAACCCACACACAGTATCGTAGCAGGACAAACAGTGGCATATCTGATTAGGGCAGAGGACATACATCCCAACTGTGACTACCTTTCAGGGATGTCCCTGATTTTGAAACATATGTTAGCTGTGTCCCTCTGAATCCCTCTGATAAATACTGATGTTAGGCAGAAAGGTGGGGTATTACATTTAATGAATAATGACAATAATAAGAGTTAGACACCGCATGTACTTCAGAAAAGGTGTAGTAATCCATATGCACTGGTTCTCTCGAAGTCTCCACTTACTGTCTCTATTATTTTGAAGGTGTACCTCACTTTTACCTACCTTTTCCTGACTCTGTTCAAATATGTACCTGAGTGTTTCAGAGGCCTGGCAGAGGCAGAAACACACAGGCATATCAGCTTTTCTGCTGTTACACACTGTGCAAATAGCTTTGTAAGGAGTTCCAGAAGCATACCCTTATGTAGGAGTACAAAACTGAAATACCAAAGGATGTAGCTATGTACTGGTAGCAACTGACTGTAACAATGCCATTGTACCAGTGCTGAAAAGACATGTGCTTTGCACAGACAAAAAATAACAGGCTAACATCTGGCTACCATCTGGATAGGTCCACAGTTGGGAGCTATGCAGACAGACTACTTGCCTTGATAAACTAACAGGTACAAAGAAACCCTTTAAGTCCAGCAAGATAACATTCACACAATAATACATAATGCTCTCTGTATGTCTGCATCCCTTCCCAAATGTACAATATACCTGTGTGTTCAGGGTCTACCAAGGATGTAGGTAGGCATACTCAGTACTGGAATTGTCCAGTTTTCATGAGCAGCCTGTGCTAATGTCAACACTAAAAAAGCACAAACTGTTCAGAAGTGAGTACATTAATATTCACAGTATAGCAGTTCACAAACAGTTCATGTGCCAAAAGAATACATCTCAATAACTACTTTTGTATGGCAGTTAATTGTATAAGTAGAAAAGAAACTACATACTCCCATGTATCTTCTGTTAGCATTTGCAGGTGTGAGTACAATTCTACACTGACAAGTGTGTACTGGAAGTGGCAACATTCAGGTCTGAGTACAACATTTAAATCACTGGCTACACCCTTAGCTTCAGATATAGGAACTATACCAACCTTCTGACTTAAGCAATGGTGTCCACAGCAAACAAGTATGAGCCCCACTTTGGAAAGCTGAAAGGGCTACGCCTACCTGACTTAGCACTTTATAGCATTGGGTTGCTATGACAGTGAGTACTGCAATTACCACACAGCAGGCTGCATGCAATTACCAAATGGTGGCCACCAATTGGTGCAGAGGCCATCACATGCACATGTGCAGATACCTATAAAAGCAGGCTGTACTTGCTGCCCACACACGCAATCACTCCATTGCAGGCACTAAGAGAGACAGAGAGAGAAAGAGAGACATTAACAGCAAAAGCAAACTCAAAAGCAAAAGGAACACGGAAATTAATAATACTAACACATGCAAAGGAAAGGTATGTAACAGATATGTATTTACTGGCATGTAGTAGATGTTTTTGAAGAGTACTCTACATACTTTGAAACATCCATATGTGGCAGCAGTACGTATCTATGCACAGATGTCCAGCATAACTACTGCCATGGACAAATCAGTGTGTAGCTGTGCGCAGGGGGACATATCTGTGACATATGTAGCACAGCATTAAATGTCAAACATCTGATCCATGTTATCTGTGTTCTGTACTGTAGTGTGGACAATGGCTGTTTGGGGAAGTAGCGCAAACAGCTATATAAACATGGATGTGACAGAGTAACACATGCATGATAGTCATATTAACGTGTAGCTTAGCATTGGCAACTGCTGTACCGGGCTAGTATGCTAATCTAGCATTTGTAGCTATATACACACCCTCTAATACTACTGTGTGCTCACATGTGACACCTGTTCATGTCGCAGCGAGGGACAACAGGTCAGCCGTGAGGTCCAGGGACTTACAACAGTGTGGACCTTGTGTGTGTATGCCACACACATACGGAGAGATATATATGTGTCAGATAGATTAACATCTGTACATGTGCATAGAGCAAGGGACATACTGCAACTGTATGTGAAGGGTGGACATATATATGTTGGTGAAGGTTATGTGCATATTGGTATGTAGGTTGTAGTGTGTGGCAAACAAGACAGCATACAGTGCTGGTATATGAAATGCGGTGGTTAAACACTGTGGGTGTGATATGTTAAGTTTGCAATGTTGCAGCCATTGAGGCCTGCTAAAGCTACATGTGCTAAGAACGCCTTCAATGCATTTCTCACAAGACTGTGCAATATCATTACATTACTGTATACCTCACATCCTTTACATAATTGATATTCCCACCATGAAAGGTGGACTGTATATGTGCCTATATGTATATGTATATGTACACCAATGGATGTGTATATGTATGTATATATATATATATATATATATATATATATATAGAGAGAGAGAGAGAGAGTCATATATAGTGAGACAGATGCCTGGTGTCAAAGCCATGGCCTCAGGCTCAATGCATCCACTTTTACAAAACATAGTATCCCCACAGTACTACATAGGTAGTAGCCCCCAACATGTTGAACAGGTACCGATGTGTACATACAGGCAAGTGTTATGTCATCTCTCCTTTGGTAATCACATTTCCAAAGGTATTTTGAAATCCCTCGGTGGATCACATAAGCAATAAGAGGTCTGCATGCATATCCACAAAGGTTGTTGTACACCTATAATGAATAGCCATCATTTACAGACTTTACTGCATTTGAACAGGTCTGAAATATACCTCAGGCATTAGCCCTCACTCACACTATTCAATAGAAACCGTAATGAGTGTGTGTGACACGGATGACCTAGGCCAGGGATCACTGCAGCGGTTGGGCTTGTCACAAGCATACAGATGTGACCTAAGGTCTGAAAAGCGGCAGCACACTCTGGCAAAGATAACATATGTGTTCATGGAGAAAGCAGGGTTCCCACCTATGAAATAATTGAGGTCACATGTATGTATATGTATTTGCCACACAGCTACCTGACATGTGCAATGCACATACTGTTGTCATAGTGATATGTCATACAGTAGTAAAATCAAAACCCAGAACACATTGACCAACAGTGTCACACACATAGAGCACACACACACACTCACCAAGTGCAGGATTCAAACCCCTCCCTAACTACTTTATGATAACAGAGCAGTACACATTAACACAACGTGCTATATACATTACTGGAGGTTCTCCTTTCCACAGGTATATTTGTAGGATGATGACATCATCATCAGACTTGACAAAGATGAGTATACCACTTTTAAGGTGTTTCAGTAGTCTTCAAAAAGGTTGTTCCTCTCCAAGGAGACACACACACTCTCATACAGTTGTCAAGTGCAGGATTCAAACCCCTACCTAACTACTTTATGATACTAGAGGAGTACGCATTAACACGACACACTATACACATTACTGGGAGTTCTCTTTTCCACAGGTATATTTGTAGGATGGTGACATCATCAGACTAGACAAAGTGGGTTACATTAGGTGACATTAGGTGGGCTACATAGAAGGAATTTCTAAACACTTTGGCCATGTGATCATCAAAGGAGAGTTTAGTATCTACCTGGGTCCCCAGGGCCATAATTTCTTTCTCCGTACATACTGGATTACCACCTATGTGGTAATTTGAGTGCACTTTGTTTTATCCAAAGGGGATGACTATGCATTCATTGGCATTCTGCTTGAGGGCATTGTTTTGACACCAGGTATCTGTCTCTGTAAGACCCTTCAGGAAGATGTCTGTGTCAGCTGTAGAGTCGATTATGGACCACAGTTAGCAGTCATCTGCAAACTTGTTCAGCCATACTCCTCCCATGCTTGCCTGTACCTCTGAGCAGTATCTACTGAACAGGTGGGGTCCCAGGACCAAGACCTGTGGGATGCCATTTGTGACTGGTTTAGAGTCGGACATGGCACCCGCAACTCTGAACATGTGTGTTTGATCTGTGAGCCAGTTGGCCACCCATCCTGTGACATAGCTGTTAATGTTCAAGCTGGAAAGCTTGTCAATGATGCCAGAGTGGGAAATGATGTTGAAAGGCCTTAGTGAGGCCCAGGTGGGCTGTGTGGACTACTTTCACCTCCATCTATGTCCTTGGTAACTGTTTCAAAGAAGTCAACTAGGTTTAGGAGGCAGGATCTGCCTTTAACAAAGCCAAGTTGGGTAGAGTCCAGTGTCTGGAGGTTCCCAATGTCTCTGTTTATGGGTTCCATGTTAATTTGCTCCATAGCTTTGCAGACCAGGCTGAGTAGGCCTATAGGGCAATAGATTCCAGGTTCTGTTGAGGCACCCCCTTTGTGGAGCTGGATGACTGTTGCTGTATGCCATTCTTTGGGTACATAGCCTGTGGTAAGGTTGAGTCTGGACAGTGAATGTAGGTGAGGGTGTAGTTCCTTTTGGGGCTGGTGTAAGATGCAGCCTGGGACACCATCCAGTCCCACTGATGCTGTGTTCTTAGCTTTGGAGAGGGCTGTTTTTACCTGCATGTCCATGAAGTCTGGGGCTCTGCATTCTTCTGGGATGGACACAGTCCCTTTTGGGGGTGATGGGGGGGGTTTGCACTGAACTTTCCACCAGGAAGTGGGCAATGACAGTTGGTTCAGTGTATTTTTTGCCATTTAGCAGTAGCTGACAGCATATTTGAGAGTTGCCACCTAAATGTTTGGTATAGCTAACGAAGGCTTTGTGGTTGTTATTCTTACATTCCTTGGCAATTTGTCTTTAGAAACTGTACTTGGATTATTTTATGAGCGATCATTGTTTCTTCCTAATAATGATCAGTGATGCTTTTCCTTTTGTGAAGTTTGCTCTAACATGTGTTCGTTTCCTCCTTCTGTTGTATAGCTTTTTTATGGGCGACAACCACCAGATTGGTTTCTTATGTTTGGAGGAGTGTGTCTTGGTTTTATTTGGGATGTCTCGATCCATGCATCCCTGTAGATGCTCATAGAATGCACTTGTAAATGATTCGGCAGATTGTATAGCATTATCCTATAGCAAGGGGGCTTTGGAACTTTCCACTTTGGTCTTGAGAAGTGTGCAGTTTGCTTTTGAAAATGTCTTCACAGTGGTTTCCTTGACTGGGGGGTATGTGGATGTCCACTGTGATTACTTTATGATGTTATATTACCAGCAAGGGGTTTATCTCTGTTGTGGAACACTGGTACCCCATGTTGGTGATGCTCCAGTCCAGTACGTTGTCACCTCTAGTAGCCATGGTGGCCAGCTGTTCCAGGCCGTTTGAGTGTTTACACTCTAGGAAGCATTGGGCAATGGACATTGTACACCAGTAATTATCTTGGTCAATGTTTGGGTAGTTGTAATCCCCTCATATAATGCTGTTTGGTAGGACCTTTATATTTTCCACTGTTCTCAGGAATACTGAGTGAGGTTCCTGAGACATGGTAGGTGATCTGTAGCAGCCTACAATGTGATAAGCAGCTTTGCCCAATGTGACTTGCACTTGCATGGTCTCCGAGGCCTCATGCTGTGCCACTGACCTGGAGGTGTGTGTATCCATAAGGTAAATGGATACACCCCTTCTTTCTGTATTTCACTCTGGGTTTTGGGTCCGAGGATCAGAGGGATTGTGAGTGTTTTACTTGGGACATGTCCAACATCTCTGTGTTTGACATAGTTTTGTATGTTATGCAGAGATCACCTCTGAGTAGGCAATATGCAAGACAGTACAGCTGGAGCATTTACAGACGGTCTGTGTATGGCATGTATGTCAGGCCACCAATACTCCTTGTGAGGTATTTCTGCAGGCTTTCCAGTTGTTGTAGATGTCTTGTGAGGTACATAGCAGAAGAGGCGTTGATGGTCACCCTCTTACACACATCTGTGCACATCCATCTTTGCCTTATTATACTGTGTTCCCCCTACATATATAGGTACATAGGGAGGTAATGGACTATCTGCCTAAAGGCATATATTAGTATGGCCAGAGTGTGCAGCTATCTCCACCCATGGTGTTAGTTCCCTAGGCCTCTGTGTAGTAGAGGTGATGAAGTGCTGCCTGGTGTGACACTTCAGTTTCACATACACTCATCAAGGCTCCTCTGGAAGAGTGTCAGTGAGGGACTCAGCCTACTGTTGGTTGGGAGCATGTTCCAAAGCAAGGGACATTCTGTGAGGTAGTACTGTATCCCTCCAACATGTTCTATTTAATGTTGTGATGATGATATCCCTAGAGCATGTGGTACAGTGAGCTTTGGTTTATTACAGATAGCGCATGTACATCAGTTCTGCATTGGACATGGACCTGTCTGTTGGGCAGAGATCTCATGAGTAGACAGTATGCAACAGAGTACAGATTGAGTTAAATTCAGTCACGTTGCATGGGGCAACTGTTTGAGGCCAGTAATCCTCTTGTTGAGGTACTTCAGTGCTCTCTCCAACTGCTGAAGGTGCATAGTCAGATGCATTGCAACTCTGATGTGGTGCTCTCATACAGGTCTGATGACTGATGGGCACAGGGAACCTCTTTTGACCTACACGCAAAGACTTTGGCAGTTTGTCGGAACACATAGCATGTATTTCTAACCACTTTGTGAATGTGTTTCTGGAAGTGGAGAAGACTATCCAAATGTGTCCATATCAACTCCATATTTATGGTGTTGGCACCTATGTGGTATTTGTATGACTGTAGCTCGGGGCCATAATCCTGTCACCACACCTGTCTGACTGTGAAACTTTATAAGGATGCCTCTGTTGTCCCAAACATTGGGTATGACAACATTTGCGCAGTCAGCCACAACCTTTGCTAAACATAGCCCTTGTGTGTTTGACTGTATATCTGAAGAGCATACACCAGACAGGTGGGGTCTCATAACTGAGACATGGGGGACAGTAGTTGTTACCAGCTTGAACAGGTGACCACATTTCTTATCTTGTGGGATCTATCTGTGCCCCATTTGGCAAGCCATCAGATGACATACATATTTATGCACGGGTTGTTGATATTGTGGATATGACATGTGTCTGGGATGTTTGCAACGGACTTTACAAGGTCTATGTGGGACATGTGTAGCTCATTTCATTGCTGTATGTCCTGGATGACTGCTTTGAAAACAGTTTAGCAGGTTTGGGAACCATGATCTGCCCCTGAACAAACCAATATGGCTAGGGTTGGGTGTTCGTAGGATCCCAATACCTCTGTTTATGAGGTCCATCATGATGGACACCATGGCTTTGCAGATAAGGCTTAATAGGCTTATAAGACAATAGTTCCCATGGTCTGTTGTGCACTACCACTTGTGGAGTGTGCCAAACGTTGCTGTAACCCATTCAACAGTTTCATATCCTGTACAGAGGGTGAGGCTCAACAGACTGTTCAGGTGCAGGGTCTGTTTGTTCTGGAGTTCACTTATGACACAGCTAGGGAAACAATGTAATCCCATAGACGCCGTGTTTTCAGGTTTGGAAGGAGCTGTTTACCCATTCTATATGTGATATCTGTGCTTTCACAAACTCCAGGTATGATGATGGGGCCTTTTGTTAGTGAGAGGGGGGTATGTATGTATGAGCCTGTCTGACAGGATGTTGGCAATGTCAGTCATTTACAGTTTGCACTGACTCAGGACATATATGAGTGTACATTGCTATTTATGACATAGCAGAAGGAAGCGTCATGGTTCTCTATGGACTCCTTCACAGATTATTTTGACAGAACATGGATTGGATAATGTTTGGAGTGCACATTGTTTATTGATGATACTGATTGCAGGTTTATTGATCTTCTTTGCTTTTTCACTTTCTGTGAACAACTTAAGTACTTGTGGTACATAGTTTGATTATGTTAGGGTTCCAATATATTATATGTGTCTGTTTTCATATAACTGTGTGCACAAGGCAGGATTGGTAAATAGTGACAGGTTCCAGGGGTAAAACATGCAACTGACAGATATGTGTGGCCCACTGCTGTACTCAGACATGGCCTAAGTGTGTGAGCATGCCCAGTATGACCTTTCAGTATGTTGTTGCCTGATATTTGCTTTGTTTATTTAAGTGTGTGAGCATGCCCAGTATGACCTTTCAGTATGTTGCTGACTGACATCCACTACATTTGTTAAAGTGTGTGAGCACGTCCGGTATATACATTTATACTATATGTGTGTGGAAAATCAAGTTGTATTTTTACTGCAGGGCTCACCTTTGTGTCATAAATCAACAGGGATCATGCTGTGCCTGCAGGGCTTCCATGAGGCACTTTGCATAGACTTATCAACATTTCTACATACAGGGGAGACAGCTATGCTTTGCACATTTCTACCCGGGGGCACACCTGATTGTTACTGTGGGTGTACATAAGATGAGGGGTTCACCTGACACTTATACACATTTGCTAGGCCTGCACTGCTATGTAAGGTACACCATTTCAGTCTGTACTGTTGCCTATCGTACTGGCTTGAGGCATACTATTGTACTACAGATCTTAGCGTCCAATGTCACGTATATTAGATTGCGACTTCATAGCCTACCCAACCCACATCACACCGCCTGGCCTGCTGTTCTCTGTCTGCATAGGCCTGTGAGGGAAGTTACCCATATGCCTCTTTAGGGGCATGATACAGCATTTCTTTGTGTTTGCATTAGTGTACAATTGTCCTGCTGTGTCTGTGCCAGTGAAATGCTGTCATGGCTTAGCGGTTCAGTACTGTGACTATAGTGCACAGTATCCTGGGTTCGAGCCCTGTCACTGCTTTTTATTTTCATGCTGGGCAGACCAGACTGCTTAAGGAACAGTAAAGCAAATATGAGCATTTTTACCTGACTTTGCTCAACTTTGACCGACTTTGCCAGACCTTGCCCAACATTACTCAACGTTGCCCAATGTTGCGCTAGTTAGCACGGGCAATTTTGTTTACATATACTAAATAGTGGTAAAAGCTGATTAGCACTGCTTTATATTTCTTAAAACATGGCAATCATGCCTCAGGTGGTGCTGCAGGGCTGCCTATGCCGGATGCACATGGTACACTCCCTATACATGTTTGAAAACAGGTAGTGTCAAGTTAGGCATCCTTTTATTTTATGTGCGAGTCAGAGAGAGGTATCATTTCCAGGGTTCCTACTGAGCCAGTGTATGTGCTATGCGTTGCCTCTTTGTCAAGGCCAAGGCATACTGGGCATGCCTCCTTCTGCCTACTGGGGCAGGCTCAGGTTGTTCCTCCTCCAAGTCACGCTCTGCCTGTGATGGCCTTGGCAATGGAGGGGGGCAGTTTGGCCCTGCCCCATGCTGTTCCTGCTGCAGCTGTTTTTGCAGGATCATACTGTGTAGCATGGCACATACCATGACAATTTGGGTACATGTAGTTGGTGAGTACTGCAAGGCCCCACCAGATGTGTCCAGGCACTGGAACCATGACTTGAGCATCCCAAACACACGCTCGATTACATTTTGTGTTTGTGCGTGTGCCTCATTATGGAGTTCTTGTTCAGATGTGTGTGCATTTCTGATGGGTGTCATCAGCCACGGCTCCAGTGCATATCCAACATCCCCCACTAGGTGACCGTCAGGGATATCCCCATTGGCAAATGTCTGGTAAAGCTGTGTCAGATGCCAGATATGGGAATCGTGGTAGCTTCCAGGGCAGCCAGCACACACATTCAGTATTTCGCCTTGGGCATTGCACACGACCTGGCAGTTGACGGAGGGGAAGCCCTTGCAGTTGATGTAGGCCCTACCCCGCTCACCGGCTGGTGCTTTGATGGGTATGTGCGTGCAGTCTATTGCACCCACTACCTCAGGGTATTCCACTATTTGCTGGAAAAGATGCATATTGCTGGCCAATGCCTCACGGGAATTGAGAAAATATACATGATCACCGACATGTGCTGACATGGCATTCAGGAACTGATGCAGTACCCTGGATGCTGATGCCTGTGAAACCCCCATCATATCACCAGTTGGTCTCTGGAAGGTACCTGTTGCTAGTATTCTTAGGCCAACACATACCTTGGTTTCCACTGGGATGGGTCCCCCTCCGTTGGTTCTGTGTGTGAGGCGTGGCCTGCACAGCTCAGCAATTTGCTGCAGGAGGTCTCTGTCCACTCCATAGCACTCCACTATCTCCAGCTCATGTAGCCCCTGGTAGGTTAACCTGGGTCTGTACACTCTTCTCCATCTCCTCACTGTGGGTTGTTCAGCAGCATTTGCAATGGCACCACCCACAGCATCTTGCACATGTTGGCTTATAATAGCAATGGCAGCCCCTAACATTTTTTTGAACTGGTGTTTTTTTTTCCTTATTTTTTTTTTTTTTTTTTAATTTGTTTAACTTTTTTACCTCATCTATTATTTTCATAACTTTGTAAATTTCATCAGGCACATCTTCTTTTTTATATATGTCATAAACAAAATTATCATTTGTTTTCATAATTTCTTCTGTGGTACAGTAACACCTTTATCATCATAAACTGCATCTACTTTTCCTTCTCTTACTTTAACCTGTCTTCCTAACCATGGAGAAATGTCTTTCTTTTCATTAAAATTGTCCAAACATTAATAACTTAACTTTTTCCTCTATTTTTTCCTATAAATTTCACTTAAAATCATTTACCTTTTTACTCCCCTTTCAACTTCAACTTCAAGCATATTCAAATTTTTTGATTTTTTTTTGTATTCTCTTTTCTTATATCACTTACAACTAGTCTTCCTGGTATAACTACTATTATCTTCATTATTTTTTTTACTTCCTCTCTTTCTTATCTTAATGTTTATGATTGAACACATCTCATTTCCTACCAACAACTTTTATTTTTATTTTTCTCTTCCTCAAACTTCCCCAAAGGTATTTTACTTTCTCATGTTCAATTTTTTCAACTGTTTCCTTATCCCCTTCTTCTTCCTTAGCTATACGTAGTACATCAGACTTATTTTGCATCTTATTGTTTCAATATTTTGTGCCTTCCACACATTTAGACCAGCAATTGCACAGACGGGGACTAAAGGTGGAGGTTTCTCAATCTACATCAATAATAAGCATGCCTCAAGGATGATTAAGTGGGATGACACACTGGAGTTCCTCCATGTCCAAATTACCGCAGACAAAATCAGATACCATAAACTAGCAAGCTATAGGTCACTATGTCCCATGAAATGCATAGTTCATACTTACAGTTATTAGATACACTTATCATTCAACCAAATATGATACTCATGGGGAACTTTAAATTATCTGTCTATAAACTGTGAATCCTAAACTACCCCAGATTTGCAGTGTCGCTATTTGACTATAGCTTCTGCACAGGATCATGCCACACAAATGGAGGACTGAAACATTCATCCCTTTGCACAAGGCTGGAAGAGGCATAGATGCACTATAGGTGGGGTGTGTAGACAATTAGAATCATACCCTATGATGCCAGTGTAAGCCACTCTCCTGCGCCCCCCCCCCCCAGTGGTGTTACAAAAGAATCATCGAATTTTGATCAAAGGGGATTCTATGCTGAGGGGAATTAAGAACATAATCTCTAGAATAAACAGATAATATATTACTGTTACATGTCTGAATTGATATACACTGATGGATATCAGCCACATGCCAGAAAATATACTTCATTAAAAGAAAATATACAATATTGTATTGTAAATGGAAGGTAATGATGATGTGGGTCATACAAATCATGACAGCTTCATAGCTGAAGTGAGAAAAATAATGTTCCTCTGTAAAAATATGGATTTCAGGTTATTGTGTAGTGATTTGTTTTCTGTTATATTTCCAACACTATACTTTAATTGGGCAATGTTCAGTAGTACCAGGGACAATACCAACTATTATTAGGGAAAAAATATGAAAGAATAGTGTACTGAGCTATTCAAGCTAAGCTGAAACACCAAGCAACAGTAGTAAGAAATATTTGTAAATTAAAAAACAAACAGTAGTAAAAACTGTTGTTGCAATCAAAATTTCTTCACTTTTTCAAGTTCTTCATACCAAAACAACAAATCTTGTTGCGATTAAAAGTAGCTTCACTTCTTAGTAGTAAAACAAAAAACCTTTATTGGGTGAAACTTATATAAATCAGCAGATAAGCACTGTGCTTATGTAAAAAAAAAAAACTAGACACGCCACAAAGCCGACACCAAAAACACCGAGACCAAAAGACCGAAAACACACAATACCGACAACTCACAAAACTGAACACCATAACTCCGACACCCAAAACACTGACACACAAAACGTAAACTACACATTACACACAACTATATATGCACTAACCTTAACCCAAACCCTAACCCTAAGGTCTGACACTACCACACACTTACCCTACCCGCACTCTAACCCTAACTCGCTTAACCCACCCCTAAACCTAAAGTCCGTCACTATCGCACACTTACCCTACCTGCACCCTAACCCTAACTCACTTAACCCACCCTTAAACATAAAGACCGTCACTATCGCACACTCACCCTACCCGCACCCTAACCCTAACTCACTTAACCCGCCCCTAAAACTACAGTCCGTCACTATCACACACTTACCTTACCCGCATCCTAACCCTAAGTCCGACATTACCTCACACTCACCTTTCCCGCACCCTAACCCTAAATTCTTCACTATCGCACACTTACCTGTCCGCTCCCTAACCCTAAATCCATCATTATCGCACACTTACCGAGTCGCGCTCACACGTTGCCCATGTCGGTGTTTCAGCTGTCAGGATTTCACCTTGTCGATCATCTGCGTCGTCGGTCTTTTGGTCTCGGTGTTTTGGGTGTCGGCTTTGTGGCATGTCGGTGTAGTGAAGGGGACCCATATATATATATATATATATATATATATATATATATATATATATATATATATATATATATATATATATATATATAGTGTATCGCCTTGCTCTACATTCCAGCAGCATGTCTGAACATCATAACTCTCAACCTCAAAATGCAAGGAATCTGGGCAAAATTAAAAATAATGGGGAGGTGGCAAAGGCACAAGAATAGGTACAAATTTTAAATATTGCTTTTATAAAATTACAAAGTAGGTAGAATAACAGGTTTTGTATTAGTATTTATTTTCTGAATGGTATGAAGTCTGTAGCTCAAATGATTTGTCATTATTTAGTGACTTCAATCCACAATGATTTGCCAGAAAACCCCAAATTTTACGAGGAACAAATGAAAAATATTAACCAAAAAAATTAGGACATTCTGCAAAAATCTGGACATCTGACAGGTATGCTTGCCATCTGACTTCCTCCAAATATAAGGATGAGAAGGCTGTTGAAGTCAATTTAATAAATAATGAGACAGTTATACATGAAATTCATTTTGCAAATGTTAGCATATTCCACAAAACTTTTTATCAGAAATATACTAGTTTGTTCCAAGATTTACACATAACACTATAGTAAAAGAGGTGCTGTTGACAGAACATTATGGATTACAGAGATATTTGTAGAAATCTGAAAAGAACTGAGTTATTCATAAGCATGCTCAAAATAACCATTAATATCAATAAGCAGGTTTGTAGCTCAGCATTTTTGAAAATGTGTGAAAGACACAAAGATAATTTAATGAGAGATTCCCCCTATGAGTCTCTGAACCCACTCTATCAAGATATTTGTATGCTAGCCTGTTTCTTTACAGGCTGAGATAACAGCCAGCACATGTTTCTTCTGATCAAGCTAGTACTGCATGTTGCATATGTATTCTGTGAATAATGGATAAATCTGAAACATCAGACACATACACTTTATAAGCCATCATGATTCATAGAAATACCAGCTATCATCAAATATTATAACTGAAAATATATGTGTAGCTAGTTAGACAACCATTCTTCTTGCATTAAACAAAAGGGACTCTAACAAGAATGTTCACTTTGTTAAGAGAAATTAGTTATTTATGAGTTATTATTCACACATACACAGGTAGACTAGGTGATATTGTTAAAGCATTACTGATAACTTAGAAATGTGTAGTCATCAGCACCTAGGCTCTATAGGCATCAGTGATACACGACTATAGTGGATATGTGAATTGATGTTGTTATATTGAAAACAGATATATATCTGCATTGTTCAGTACTATGTGCATTGCTGAATAAATAAACCCCATAGGAATAGAACCGATACTTACAAGGAGAACAGTCACCATGTCTTCTTAATTATCCAGATGAGCTAATTGTCATAACAGTTACTTAATGGTTTTAAAGGGCATGTATCAGCTATATCTGGGACACAGCTATATCTCTGAATTATGCAAGAATGTCCAAGTATACATTGGATTGTGACACTTACTGTTTGCATCCACCAGGTGTTGATGCATCTCAGTGACCCTCTGACAAAGTTCCTGTGGGTCCCTCTGATGCAGGTCATCATAATGGCTGCAAGCCTGTATGCCGATCTGGTAGATCCCCATACATCATCTATGCTCCCTCACAATCAAGTTCCAAATGTCGATCATCACAAAGTTCTGTGGTCTGCCTCTTATACGATGAGATTATATGACACAGTCAGCATCTGAGTGTTCTCCTCCTTGGTTCAATGGGGCACCCAGAAATGTCAAAGCCTCCTGACAGTAGCCATCTCGATGATGTTGATAAAGCTGCGAATACCCAAGTCAAAAATACACAATTCAGAAATGTGCTCACTGAGGTCCCACTCAGTTTGCAGGTAGCAAAGGTATGATCTGTAAATGTATCAAAATCAATATTTAAAAGTGGTGCTTGCGTCATGTTATCAGATCATAGGAAGATAATGGCCTACACATGGTCCCGTTTATCTATACCTATTGGCTACTTGTGCAGAGCACCTTCTTGTTATGCTGAGCTACTGCTTAATGCACCAAATTTCATGGACTTTCTCAGACGTGTGAAAATGGGTTTCCAAAACCTTGAATTTTAATGAAGGTCATTAATTATGTATGGTGCAAATGGGACTTAAAAGATGTATGCACATAGCGGGTCTTATTTTCAGTTATACCAGACTCATAGGTAGCGTCTAAGCTAGTTTGGCACCTACTAGCATTGCTGTGTTGGGAAATATTTGCCTCCTTATAGACCAATGTTAACATTACTTCTTATCAAATGTGTATTTTTTTAGATTGATGCATTTATGGAAAATGTGTGCATTCTGAAAAAAATGTTTGTGACTTACTGGAGTGGTGTGAGATTTACTTGTATGCATACAGGTAGTTATAGCATGTAGTACTTTCCCACATGCAGTTGTACAGACAGAGGTAAACAACACAACTGAACAGCAGATAAAGACAGATTTATGGATTTTCCTTATATTTTGCAGGTGACACAATACACACTATTGTATATGTATGGAAAACTACAGAGTCTGTCGTTATCCATATTTTGCTTGGTAGTATGTAGTCACATTGCTGTTATGGATATTTATTCAGTGAGGCTTCTTAAAACAAGTAGTATAATTACTGACTCGATACAAAAATGAACTGCACTGTCTGTGGCTTGCTTAAGGATCCTGAAGCTTTCCAACACTTTCTGTAAGTTGTTCAATTGGTAATTTACATATACTCTCTGCTAATGTGGACGGCATTCATGGTTCAGTAATGACTGTGTTGAAATAAGCTCATCATGTATAACATATCATATGACTGATTGTTTTACAATGGTTGTATGTTTAGGCTGCAATTTCAATACGGCTACAGCCATTACACATTTCCATTATACACATATGTTTTGTGGAGTATATTTTGTGAAATGCATTCAGAGTTCATGGCCCCTGTGGCACAATGCTGTCATTTTTGGACCTCCATTACCTTGATATCCAGTGTAAGGGGTCCAAATCCCACTGACAGCCAATACAGATATCACAGATTATGTTGCTGTTCCAAGTATTATGCATTCATGTATTGTTTTATGGTGTTATATGTCACAGTACTACATGACACAGAAACTGTTTCATTGAATTTTGCATTGCACAGGACTGCAGAGGGTTACATAAGTTGTCCACATAAGCATCTCCATATGTGGGTCCCCACATGAATCTTATTATGTGCATATAACTGTCTTTCAGATGACAAACTGACCTAGGAATGACAATTTCTCTTCACAAGAGAATGAGATTATAATAGAAGCTTTGTGCCAGTATGGACAGAGACACCCTGGATAAGCAGAAAATACAGTATGGAGGAATGAAGTCAGGACTCACCTCACCAACGTGATTAATGCTGTGTGAGGTCACAACAGATCCAGTGAGGCCTGTCCCTAATGCTTGTCTGACATGATCCTCCACTAAGCCAACAGGATACACCAGTATGAGAGTTCAATGGATGCCACTGGTGCTGACCCACCATTGACACCCCTCTGATGAGATCACACAGTTTCTTGCATCACTGTATACAGCGAGTGGGAAGTGCCGCATACCCAGCGGTAGGATAGAAACTGGTGTTCCAGGCTGCACATATGTGTTAATTTGCATAACACTGATGCATACAGAGTAAATTAGTACATATTGCTGTTGCATGCATATGCATGTATTGTCATTTTCTTGTTGCAGCAGCAGCAGCAGGATTGTGTCATGCACTTGGGTTCACACAGGGAGATGATAATCAAAATAAGTGTCAATGACATACAGCCATACAAATGGAGTACAGACAAAACAGTTCGACCAACATATGTAATGTTGTCTGCATTCATTTTCACAGGTCCATCCACTTCTGCACAAAGGCAGGAAAAAACAGGTGCCTCCATATAGTGTTACTGTGACCATTACCTGTTATTCCCTCAGCCTCATGTCATGCCAGTGTTGTTTGCGGTTATACTGATATTTCCTTCACATTGTAAACTGTAGGTATATATTCTGGTTGCACAAGCCATACAGGTGCCCATACAGACAGACCAGGTATGGTACCACAACATGTTCATAGGTTGCAGCAATGTGTAGCAGACCTGTGTTGCATAAAATTAAAGTCCTTGTTTTTCTACACAGGGACATCTGGCCAACAGGTTCATCACACATAATGTGAATATCAGCAGAGCCTGCTACTGTGTTGTATATGTCATCATGTGACTATTCTGTTGCCTGCATACATGACAGTGTTGGCTTTGTCTTTACTTTACCACTGCAGGATCTGCATTATGACACACAAACTCACCACATCAGAGGGTGTCACTGGTGTGTTATTATAGCAATAACCCACGCCTGGGTGTGGGTAATGCGGGATTTACCCACGGTTGGCGTGGTTTGGTCCCGAGGGCGAAGCCTGAGGGACCAAACAAAGACAACTGTGGGTAAACCCCGCATTACCCACACCCAGGCGTGGGTTATTGCTATTATACTATGACATTATTTAAGAAAAGAAACAATTACTTTTCTTAAATAATGGCATTGTATAATGCCTCTTTGCTGCCCTTCCACAGCTGTCTGGCATCCGCGGTAGTTCTGATGTACTGCACATGCCTATGCAGTACATCAGAGCTGTGGCCAAAAGCAACGGAGAAAGCAAGATCTCCGTTGCTTTTTTACTGTTTCGCTATGTTAAATGGGTTTAACATAGCGAGACAGCTTTAAAATAAGCAATGGAGATGTCCGTTGCTTATTTTAAAGCTGTCTCGCTATGTTAAACCCATTTAACATAGCGAAACAGTAAAAAGCAACGGAGATCTTGCTTTCTCCGTTGCTTTTTTTTTTAAACCTGTCTTGCTATGTTAAATGGGTTTAACATAGCGAGACAGCTTTAAAATAAGCAACGGAGATCTCCGTTGCTTATTTTAAAGCTGTGTCGCTATGTTAAACTCTTTTAACATAGCGAGACAGTGTTTTAAAAAAAGACTTATACTAATGGAAAAAGTCCGGGCGACCGGACCTTTTTCCATTAGTATAAGTCGATTTACAACGTGCACGCTGGCCAATCAGCGTGCACGTTTTGGAATATTAATGAGGGGTCATGGTATAATACCTCTCTTTCATATGTGTCATTGCTGTTATTCCTGTTGTTTTCCTCCATTAATACTGTGCCCTTCTACCCATTCATAGGACAGCCTACATCAGTATCTCATCCACAAGCAACTGGCTTGTGTATGTACTACTTACTGTATGTTTTATCACTGTTGGAATGGTCCATGCTGGGAAAGATGTGATCAAGAATGCTGTGTTTATGACTTTGTTGCAATACAGCAGTTGCATTTCATCCCTCTTCTTCAGTGCCACCTTACCATAAGGACTTGTCAGGTGTATGTTATGCTTGTATTTCTCACATATGTCATATATGTTGGATATGTAACCTAATTGTCAACTCCCTGTTCTATAGATTCCATGGCCTATACACAGACAATACCTAATGGGAAGTCAGTTTTATCTGTAACACTGCAGTGAGATATATGTGTCATGTGTCATTATTAATATACAGCATGTGATATAAGCACATTCTGCTGACCAATGTCATCTGTGTCTTCTTTTAGCACTTCCACTGCCTTTATCCTCCTTTAGCCAATCCCCTGTTCCCAAGGTGGAAAGTGATATGTCTCACTGTGCTAGCGTAGCCCCTGGCACACTGGAGGCAGATCTGTTGATACAGTCCAGCCCAGATGATGACAGTTATGCAGCTGTAGCCTTAGATGTGGAAGAAAACTTTTCCAGCCATTCTGAAAATGAGGGAACATCAGATGGTGGACAGAATGAGGTCTGTGAATCATAGCCAAATGAACTTCCCCAGCGACATCATGGATATGACATCTGTGCATTTACCCATGCCACAGATCATGATGCACACCAGCTTGGCATGCTGCATGAAAGACAGGAGCACAGACATTTTGAGGTCAGGGCGTCCTTGGCTGCACAGAATGAAAGCCTGTTATCTGTGACATGGTCCATTGAATCCCTGCCTATGACAGTACTACAACAGTATCATAGTACAAGCAGGGTTCTTCATGCCCTGATGATGCTTAGCCAACTGCCACATGGCAAAGGCAGGCCCCCTCTCAGCATACCAAACTTTGGCCATTGAGCATAGATGTCCATGCTGCAATGTGCAGACATTTCCACTTCTGCCCCATCTGATGTGGACCCAGTAGTTATGAACAGACAGTCAACTATAACTCATGCAACTTTCCACAGTGTATCTCCACCTGCTAGTATCACCATTAATCTCCTTTGTGAAGCAACCTGGGTCAAGTCTTTCCATATGTGGCAAGGGGAGACCAGCCTGCAGTGTGAGCCATCAGTGTGGGTGCCCTAGAATTATTATGGATTCCATCATATTCCATGGTAAAGGTTTGTGTTCCTTGCATTGCTGCATCCCATATGCCAAGGAGTTCTGAAACAGAGTCAGCATTGCAGTTTGTCACATTTAAGTTGCATTGGGCATGCACAATGTGTTTTGGAACCTGATAGCATGTGCAGAATTCATAATTATCCTATGCTGAATAGTTAAGTACTTAGTCTGCATCCAGTGTATTTTTTGAAATCGCGTCCACAGCTGGTGCACTGAAGTCTTCCTTCCACATGCTGCGCTGTCCACATGGAGGTTTTGGAATCCAGCCCATTACATTTTTCCATCTTTATTTTTTTAATTCTGTTATCACATTTTCTTGGTTCTTCACTATCTTAGCCAGATAAGGAGAAACGTCTTCATTATTTTCCTTTAAGTAGTAGATCTGCTTCAACAACAACCTTTCTCATTTGATTATCTGTCCATTATAAAATATCCCATACTAATATTTTATAATTCTT
Source organism: Protopterus annectens (assembly GCF_019279795.1). Classification (NCBI taxonomy): domain Eukaryota; kingdom Metazoa; phylum Chordata; order Ceratodontiformes; family Protopteridae; genus Protopterus; species Protopterus annectens. Next base: position 712,698,408 of record NC_056735.1, read on the forward strand.
GTGCCATTTCTAGTGTTATATTTATATACTCCCTTTTAAATTTTTTTTGGAAATTCTAATTCTAAATGTAATTGTAAATGGAGACGTTATTTGGATGATTGTTGGTTGGTCTGGATGTCTAATGTTACATATTTGTTGGAGTTTGTGGAATACCTTAATGATAATAAATGGGGTATCCATTTCAATATACATCATGACCCCAGACAGATCACATTCCCGGATGTCTTAGTTACTGTTGAGGATGATGAGACTTTGCGTAGCCTTATCTTTAGGAAGTTTCCCCAGGTAAATACTCTTTTGCAAGTGAGTAGTTGTCACCTACCACATGTTATAAGAATTACACCAAAATCTCAGTTTATGAGATTAAAAACAATGTGTTCTTCTGAATCGGTATATAATACTGAAATGCAGAACATGGTGAGGAGGCTTTGTATCAGGGGATTTAAGCAATCTGATATACAGAATGTCTGTGATACAATAAAGCAAGTTGTTAGGGAGCAATTATTACAATACCAACCAAGAAAAGATTTGACTGGATCCCCTAGGCTTATCACAAATTTTGGTTGTAATGCTAGTTTTTTTATGGGTCTGGTTCAGAAATACTGGATGATCATTTAAAAAAATGCATTACCTGGCAGATGTCTTTTTTATTTTAGAAGGGGCAAGACGTTGGGTGAATGGTTTAATCACTATAAGAAAGGTAATTTAGCTAAACAACAGTTCCAAAAGCATAACCCTGAATACAGGAGTACCACAGGAGTGTGTCTTATGTCCTCTCTTTTTCACCTTGCTGACACATGACTGCATGGCCAGAAATAAGTCCAATAAAATCATCAAATTTGCGGATGACACCATGGTCATATATCTGGTCAGAGACGGAGAGGAGACGGCCTACAGAAATGAGATCAAACATCTGTTGGGCTGGTGTGACAAAAACAAACTTACCGCTGAATGTCAGCAAAACTAAGAAACTGATTGCAGATTTCAAAAGGTCTCAAAAACCACACCAGGGATCCAAGATGGTGGGTATCCTATGAGCACCTTAGGTACATGGCTCCTAACTATTTTAAATAATTCTTATACAAATAGCCTATAAATTGTGATGTAATTTTTCCTAAGGGGTTTTCTGTAGTCTACTACATATCAGTCTTTATGCAAAAAATTTAAAGTTAAGCTACTTTCTGCTAGCAAACTTAAAAGTTCCCTCAGCTTAACTATTAGAAGTACAAACACGTGGAAGCAAGAGGCCTGCAATACCTTCTAACCTGAGACATATCTTCTAAGATGTCATCCAAACTAGAAACTATGGATGCTCAAACAACTAAAACAAAATTTTCAGCAGTAATATCTCCTTTAAAAGAGATTACAATTAAAAGACCTAGAACAGGTAGACAGCAAGAAACTCTCAAATCTACTGCAAAAACAAAGCCGATCCATTTTCTGACCTTGAAGAATTAAAAACGGCATTACAACTTTTACAATCAGCAGTTCAGAGTTTTTCTGATCAACTGTCTTCTTTTGGAAATACTATTAATCAAATTGCTTCCCATCTGGAACTAACTGAAGCTAGAGTCTCTGAGAACGAAATAAAAATTCACCAGATGCAAAAACTATGTGACAAAAACACCAACTACATCCACAAGTTTCAATCGAAAATACTTGATCTAGAAGCGAGGAGTAGATGGAACAACATTCTTATCAGAGGTGTCCCAGAGAGCTATGAGCACCCACAATAATAGAAATCACCAAGCAAATACTAAGATGCCTTCTAGATAACTCCCCAGGAACAACTGAAAGACCTCATCGGGCTGCCCGCTCTTCACAAATACCTAACAGACCCGGACAAATATATGTTAGAATATTAAACTATCAAGATGTTGCTAAACTTCTCACAGCAGCAAGGAAAAGAAATAATATTTCCTGGAACGGCAACACTATAACTATTTCACAAGACTTACCTCATCGAATTAAACAAAAATAACAGCAAATGGCACACTTCTGTTCCTACCTAATATCAAGGAAGGCCAAATTCCAGATGTGTTATCCACATATTTTGTCCTTTCAGTATAATGAAAATAAATTCTCAATCAACTCTGCTAAAGACGCAAAATCAGAATTCCTGAAAGCCTCTAATGAAGTTACCCATGTAAAGTGATAACCGCTCTATATCTGTTGTAAATACAGGTCAGTTATTAAAATTCAAAGATATAAAATGATAAAATAATTCCCTGTTGATCTGCTATTTCCTTTGAGGAGAGTTGGGAACTTTTAAGATGAAGCGATATTGTAGTGAGGACAATAGTGGCTGGTCCTTGACCTCTGCACTTATACCTTTTGCTCATCTAGTTCCTCCCTTTCCAGTCCCTCGTGGAAGAACTTTCACCTGCAATCTTTCATACTTAATTGTACAGCAGAAATGGATGCTCAACGACAATATTATTAATGGTTTACCTTATGCTGGCTTTAGTTCCATCCAGATAACTGCAAAAAGTAATTATGTATTAACAAACAGAAGCGGTTGGTTATGAAGGGGGCGGAATTTTTGAACTGATCATTTTGATTGCTGTAAAGTGTTTTAGCTCAGATCATTTTGCCTGGACATTAGAATTCTTTTCTTCAATGTGTTATGTTGACAGACAGAATGGTATTGCAGTATTATAAATGTGAAATAAAAAAGGGGAACTGTCTTTGCGGTCGGTTGCTTTGCTTGTGGCTAGTCGTCTTGTTTTGAAACTAATTAGAGTTCTTCAGGCATGCAGTCCTAATTTTGTAGTGCTTTCGCCATTTGTTATTTGTTATATGCCTCAATTGAATGCTGTAAGACCTCTTAGTAATTGTTGAAGAAAGAAAATGGGGGAGGGGCAAATAAATATAACTGTTGTTTTATTTGATTATATCACAACTTGTGATAACAAAGTTGTAGTGTGCTTCTTTATTTACAGCTGCAAGCCATCTTGCTATATGGAATATATATTATGTTGAAATTCATTACAGACTTATTTAAATAAGTTAAAAATGTGACAGATCTGCACTGTTGTAGCTGTTCATATATTTAGATTTAGGTAGTTTTATGCTTAGAAACAAATCTCTTTTGCAATTTGTTATAGGCAATGCTGTGATATATGGGAATACTATATATTCTTGACATCTTTTAATGTAACAGAATTAATCTACTACCGGTTGCTCCAATATATTGCTGTGTCATCCAGTCAGGAAATTTTAATTAGTTAAGCTAAATGCTGAATTATATGCCTTACATATGTCATGCTAAATTCAGTTCTGCTATCACAATGTCCATTCTGGAGGTGGCAACTGCTAAATAAAAATAGTAAGGCTGAGAATTAAATGTCAAAATACGCTATAATTAGTTGGTTACATGTTTTCTAGTAGGTGACCCATGGCAGTTTTGGTGTACAAAAGTTAGGATGCACATTTTGGTTCACATAGTTAGGATTTTTAGTGGTTTAAACTTTAACGGAAGTGTTGACTTTAGAGGTGATAAAAATCACCTAGTTATGATCTTTGTTTATAAGAAGAAACCTCTTTATTCTAAACAAGTAGTCTCTTCCGGGAGAAGTGGGTTAGTGGTTAGGCACAGGGTTAGAGATGGAAGAGTCAAGTGCTATTAAGTATACCTACTTACTAATCTGCCTAATTAAGCCAATGTGACAATATAGAACTCAATTTTGTTTCAATTTTATGAGAGAAAGAGAAAGTGTAAGAAGAGTCAAAAATGGGAGACCATTGAAGGAGAAAAAATTAAAAATACTGAGTTCTTTAGTTTCCACTTTACTGATATGTATTAAAAGTGAAATATTAAATGTGGATTATTCGTCTGTGGAACGTTAAGGGTACTCAAGAGAAAAACAAAAGAAAATTACTTTTACATTTACTCTATAAATCAGTAGCAGGAATAATTTTCATTCAGGAAACCCATATGGCACCTGATAACTGGGATCAGGACATGAAGAAAAAATGGATAAAAAACATTATTGCCTCAGGCAATAAAACTAATAGTGGGGGAGTAGCAATTATAATTAAAAGCTCATTTAAATATTAGTGGCAGATGGTGTTACTTTACAACAACAAACCTGAGCCTTGATAAACCAATTTTATTTCTTAATGTTTATGGTCCCTGTATAAAGCAACAGAACTTTATTATGTCTTTATATAGCATTCTGTCTTTATTCCCTAGTTACTATTACATAATGAGGGAACTGAAATTCATTAGCTGACCCTGTGTCAGACAGAACCAGCAAAAGTAAAACATGCAACACCCAAGTTTCTACTGCATTACTGGACTTGAAGATTGATTTCAATTTGTTTGACCCTTACTACCTTCAAGTCAAAAATACCCACATTTCTAAATATAGCTTTTATTCTCAATGTCACAAATCATGGTCCAGATACGATTTTCTCCTTATTTCTGATATATTTCTGAGAGCTGAGATTAATTACTTCATAGAACCTAGATTTTTTCGGACCACTCAAAAATTATAATTAAGATATCTTGGTTCGGTATTGTTAAAAACTCACTAATGGAGTATAATTGGTCATTAAATCCTAATCTTTACAAAAAAATTATGTCACACAGGATATTAATTCCTTATTAGATTACTTGAAAAACACTATAACCTCCTCTCCAGTTCCTTTTGACATGCAATGGGTGGCCACTAAAGCTCAGATTAGAAGTCTACTTATACAAAAAAGCATCCTATCACAAAAAAAATTATTCAGAAAAAGGAACTACAACTTAAAAATAATATTAAAATGATTGAAGAGGAACCATAAGACAACTTTAATTCAACTTTAGAAAAACATCTCAATGATCTCCAGAAAGATCTTTATTTACTCCATGCTGAACAATGCTCATTCCAAGAAATGAAAACACTAGCTTAATTTGCGGAATGGGCTCAAACTTCCTCAAAACTATTAGCTAGAATAATAAAGGTTGATAATAAATGTCCTCCTATAACTGACCTAAAGTATCTTGGTAGATTACATACTACCAATTTTGAAGTTCTGAAACTCTTTGAAGGCATTTATTTCCATCAGTACGGTCAACAAGAGCATTCTTTCACTGATCAAGAGAGGGAACTTTTCCTAGACAATTTAGCTTTCCCAAAAATTAGTTGCACTCAAAAAGATCTTCTTTGAGCATCTCTTTCAAGGCAAGAAACCTTGTCCACAATAGACAACCTCACACCTAACAAAGCTCATGGCCCAAATGGTTTTACAGCAGAATTTTATAAAATATTTAGGGAAAAGATATCACAGCTTCTTTTAATAGTTTTTGACTATATTAAAAATAAGGATATTTCAGACCTATACTTAAACAACTCTAAAATTATTTTTATTCCTAAAGGTAAAAAATATAGGAAAAAACCCTTGAATTATAGACCAATATTCCTTATTAACTTAGATATAAAAATCCTAGCAGCAACTTTAGCCAAATAGACTAGAAAAGATAATTCCTAACATTATTTCACCTGAGCAGTCAGGCCTCATACCAAAGAGACAAACTTGTGATAATACACTAACATTGGACACAATGATGATACTCTCCAATTATCAGAAACACCCTATTTATACACTTGCATTAGATGTGTCTAAAGCCTTTGATAGGATGAATCATAGCTTTTTATTTGTAGTATTACCTTATTTTAATTTACCAAAATGTTTTATAGATATAATTAAAACCCTATATGATAACTCAAGGACAACGCTATTTACTAACACAACAAACTCAAAAAGAATAAATATTCACAATGGGGCTAGACAGGATTGCCCATTATCACCATATCTTTTTAATTTATATATAGAACCCCTTTTTCTTCTTATAAAACAAAAAAAATATCACTTTGTTCCTCATTTGTTTAAAAATAAAATTGCTTTCTTAGCCTTCGCAGATGATTTAAATATTTAATTCTCTTTACCTAATACTAACCTGAATAAGTTATTAGATTCAATTAGTAGTTTCTCAAAATTTTCTAACTATAAAGTTAATCTTTATAAAGCTTCCATATTCCCATTAAATTCCTTATGTTATACTAACCAATTTTTTCCTCGATTTAGATATAAAACTTAAATATTCCTTAAAATATCTTGGGATTTCCTTCCAATACAATCAAAACCTATTTCTTTAGAATAATATTTGGAAACTGGTTTCAGAAATAGATCAAGACACTCAGAGATGGAATGTTCTAAAACTATCTTTCCTTTCAAACGTTTCAATTATCAAAATGAATATTCTTTCAAGATTATTATTTCATCTCAGGGCTTCTAATATAATAATCCATAATAACTTATTCAAGAAAATCAATGCACTTTTAACATGGTTTATTTGGGATCCCAAATTGATAAGAATAAGTTACCAAAAATTAATTAATTCTAAAGTAAATGGTGGGCTGGGACTACCTGATTTTAAATTATATTATGATATTATATGTTCAAGTGGAATTATAAAAATTTCAGAATTTGATCCCAAAAAGAAAGAATGATCACCAATGTGGGTAAAAATCTGGTATGACTATGTTAACTTTAACCCAAAGACCCTTTCATTCCTTGATAACTATAGCTTTAGGACTTTCAAAATTCATGCTTCATTAAAGTTCAGTGTATTAGGGTTACAAAAACTGCTGGATTCCCTAGATTTATCTAAAGCATTCTGGGTGTTGCAACTAATTCATTTAAACCCAAACATTAGACTGAATAATAAAATGTTAAATCTTAACATGTTCCCTCTTATCAAAGAGAAAACCCTTTGGGAATTCTATGTTTTCAGAAATAAATCTCTAGAGGACATAAGGAATTCTTTAAAGATTCCCAGGGGCTACACCATAATTTTAAGACAAATTAGGGAATTAACAGCTGCATTGACAATGGAATTTGAAGTTAACAAAAATAGGGTCAATACATGTAAAATCTTATGGAACCTACTACAATTTAATAAAAAATGTTAACTAATCCATAAAAACTGATTACTCAGCTCAGATATCATTCTTCTTTTATTATGTCAAACTACTGGATGAAACAAAATGCTAACATTACTCATAGTCAGAAATCTCAAGCCATTAGAGCTACTCTGAAATTAACCTCCTTTAAAAAACTTATATATACCCAATTAATGATCAGTAAAAATGCCTATTTAACTCCAGCAATTATGAGCAATTTTAATGCAAAACTTTCATCAAATTGCCCACATTGCCATTTCCAAAAAACAGATCTGTGTCATATATTTTGGAGCTGTAAGTGTACATATAAACTCTGGTGTTCACTGAGAGTTAGACTCAAGAAGATGGGGTATGAAAAACCCACTCTTTCATGGGAATTTGCATTATTACATATTACCTCTGAAACTCTTCCAAAACTAAAACTACATACTTTGATTACCATCTTTTCATTATTAAAACTATACATCACTCAGAATTGGTTAGATAGAAGTCAGTGTTCATGGTCAAGCTTCAGACAAATGGCAATCAAATACATAGTAACGCATAAGCTGATAGCAAATAATCCCAACAAACATTTATATTTTTTCCAACTCTGGATGACTACCTTAGATATTCTCCAAACCTAAACTAGGCAGATTTCTTTATCTTATTATAATCTAGTTGTCAGTAAAATGACAATGAGCTGTGTAATGATAATTATGTGGTAAATGAGCAGGTTAATTAAGAATACTTCTGTTCTTATTCCAAAATAGCACTTTTTGTATATAATGTATATAGGTTATTTGGATCCTGTTTTGACCTGCTTTGTCATCTTCTGTTATACTCTATTGTTATTCTGTGTTTTTATATTGTGTTTAGAAGAACAATAATTGTATTACTTCTATATTACATATTGAAGGATATATGTATATTCATCTTTTAAAAGGGAAATAAATATTTGAAAAAAAAAAGAACCACACCAACCTCTAGACCTGAAAGGGATGACAGTGAAAGGATCAAAAATACAAAGTTTTTGGAAGTACATATCACGGAGGATCTGTCCTGGTCAGTCCATGTATCTTACATGGTCAAAACATCTCAGCAATGATTGCACTTCCTAAGGAAACTGAGGAAGGCAAAACTATCGAAGACCATCCTCCAAACCTTTTACAGGGGTACCATTGAAAGCATCCTTACCAATAACATTACTGTCTGGTATGGGGGCTGCAACACCTCTTATTGCAAGGCTCTTAGGTGAGTTGTAAGGGCAACAGAGAAAATCTCGGTTCCTCTCTTTCACCTCTAGAAGACCGACATGAATCATGCTGCATCAGTAGAGGCAGGAAGATATCCTATGATCCTTTGCATCCTGCAAATGGTTATGTTTTAAAGCCTCTTCTCAGGTAGAATATACAGACATATGCACTGTAGGACTTCTAGAGTTAACAACAATTTCTTTCTTCTCTTCATCAGACTACTGAACTCTTATGAAAAATTAACCATGAGATTATCAATGCATACTTCCCCTCCTACCACATAATAATGCTATTTATCTGACTGTACAGATCCTTACATATCCAGGCTTTGTTGCACTATAAGTATTAAGCATTTTCATGTGCAATAACTTACTAATGTACATATTCAATGTCGGTTCACACCTTACCTTACTGTAGGACTCTATGAAGTGCAATATAAATCACACAGTGCAATATTCATGCTGACCATTCCATATGCTCCTTAGTTCTTATGTTATAGTAAGGTCATACACATGTCATTACTCGGTTCTATTTATATGTAATCTGTGTCTGGTCATTATATTATTATTTTATTCTACTTTTATTTTTATTTTATGTTATTTTATTATTATTATTATTATTCTCTGTTTGCATGTTTTTGCACTGGGAACAAAGCATCACAATTTTGTTCAGCTACACTGTGGTATAGCTCTGAATGACAGTAAAGTTTTATTTGACTTTGAATTTGACTTTGAATACTTCCTCTGTTTCCTCCCCCTGAGGTAGCTATTTGCATACTGGGACAAACCTGGTCAAAAATGGATACATAAATAAACAAACATGAATATATTTTCAGAATAAGATAGTCTAAGCGTAGCATTGACAAGGACAACATATGCAATAAGTTCACCAGGGTAAAGGAAAAAGTGCAGTTTGTTTCTCACACCACACCAGATGAGGTAGAATGATACAAAATGCACAAGAGATGGAGAAAATAAATAAAAGCAGCACCAGATACAAAGTATGCATTGACTTCTTGTCCTAAACAATGAGGTCTTTGAGACAAAATGATAGAACTGGTTGGGGTTTCATGCAGCTGTCGACAGAGTTGGTAAAGATTACTTCATAGCTGATGGATTTTATAGAGCAATCTGTAAGTAAGTTCAGAGATGCCAAAGTAGTGCTGTTGAATCATTCTGATCAAATGATTTCAATGAACTCTAAAGTGACTGAGATTAAGCATAATCTGGCCTCTGCAAAGGATAGAATTTTACTTTTATTTATTTATTTTATTTTACATTTGTTAACCAGGATGGTCAGACTGGACATAGATCCATTTTCAGTGGAGGCCCAGGGAGAAAAGTTCCAACAATAAGTAAAAAGTACAAGCAAAGAAGTAAAATATCAGTGTACATCAGAGAAACAAATACAATGAAAAAATATAGAGTGAAACATATATACAATGCAAAGACATGATACATAATTGAAACAAACAGTAATAATTACAAAAATGGTTATTAGTAAAAAATGGAAAATAGAGCTACTAGTAGCTTAACTGATCAATACAGATAACCGGGTAAGAAGAAATAATTTCAAAATTACTATGAGCCCTGAAAAGCTGGAATGAGGGGACTGTAAGGCCTTCATGAAATTAATGCTATACAAGGGGATTACTTGTTCGGAGGATACGATTTTCATAGAGTGGCTGGACAGAGTCTTTGTTTTAAAGGGAGTTATGTGGAGATTGCCAAGGCCAATTTTGGTACATTTTGCTTTTCGCACTATCAGGGAAGAAATACTTTTATTATTTTGAAAACCATACAAGACACCAATGGCTGAGGATATACACTTTTGTGACCGGAATTGTTTTTATAGATCCTATAAGGAACAGACTTCATTTCTGCTTGCTATAAACCTTGTAAAACCAAAGACAGTAAATTGAATTTGTATATCCTGCAGTTTATCATAATTTCTTCATTCTAGTAGCAAGTTTTATGAGTCTCTAGAAGTGACCTTGGTTATACTGGTATTACCTGCAGCTCCTTCATGTCTCAAGGTGGGACTGTGATCAGCAGAGTGGCTTGCAGTACTGCATCACCAGTATAAGACAATAATTCATATCAGAAGCTGCTTGAACCCTTATTCATATTTTTAAGCTGATTGTCTCAAGGACAGAAGGCAGCACTTATGACAGGACAGGACAGAAAACTGAGTAAATAATTCATTTGGGTCTTTTCCTAAGTTTGTTATATACAACTTTAAATATTAAGATTAGTGTATACTGTTTTTCTCTTTATACTGATTTTGTTGTGGCTGATGTCCAAAGCATGAAAGGAACTAAATATACATTCACTTGTTTTACTGCTATTTGCAAGTATTAATCTCTCCTCTTCCCCACAGCTCAGTATTAATGGCTTGTTACCACCAAGAAATCGAAACAGGAACCCTGGTTTTAAGGGAAATATGGACCTCTTTTCTGCAGAAACAGATAGAAAAATATAAGAAACAAGACATATATACCTCAAAGGTACAGACTACACACACACTCACACATACTCATTCATGCCCCTAGAGACACCTGCACACACATCCAAATATATACACATACTAACACATGCATCCCACCCCCATGTTTTCTCTGAATTTACACCCAGTTGTGGGTATTCCCATTGCTGTGAATTGATGAACACCATGTTTTTATGGTGGTAACCTTTCCTTGTAGAGTTAAATTTTACTCAAACATGTGACTTTTCTGAATCACTCAGCCAAGAAAATCCAGAGTTACAGATATTTCCAGAAGAGGGCACACCACTAATTACCTTTAAGCACTCTCACAAACTGCCACATTAGCATGCAGCTCTTCCCAACAGACCACCCTCCATGCTGAGGCCCCTGCAAGAGGAAATCCTCAGCAGCAGAGTGGTCCCTGAATCCGAAAGGCTTAGCAAGATGAGGAAAGCTTCTAAACTAAAGCTATCCCATTATACTAAACCTTTATGAATCCTATCCATTTTATTCTGACAAATAAAGCGGTATTTTACTATCAGAGGTATTTTGTAATGCCTCTAGAAAGATGAATTAGGGTTAGCTGGCAGTCTGGCAAAGTATCGTACAATCTATATTCATGAGGAAAAGTCAATGGATACATAGCTCTTACGTGTCCATATACAAAACGTGGAACACTACCTCTCATTATGTGGAACAAATGGATAAAATGTAGACTATCACCTCTCATAATGTGGAACAAATGGGTAAAACATGGAACACTACCTTTCATAATATGGAACAAATGGGTAAAATATGGAACACTACCTTTCATAATGTGGAATAAATGGGTATAATGTGGAACACTACCTTTCATAATGTGGAATAAATGGGTAAAATGTGGAACACTACCTTTCATAATGTGGAATAAATGGGTAAGGTGTGGAACACTACCTTTCATAATGTGGAATAAATGGGTAAAATGTGGAACACTACCTCTTATAATGTGGAACAAATGGATAAAATATGGAACACTACCTTTCATAATGTGGAATAAATGGGTAAAACGTGGAACACTACCTCTCATAATGTGGAACAAATGGGTAAAATATGGAACTCGACCTTCCATAATATGGAATAAATTGATAAAATATGGAACACTACCTTTCATAATGTAGAATAAATGGGTAAAATGTGAAACACTACCTTTCATAATATGGAATAAATGGGTAAAATGTGGAACACTACCTTTCATAATATGGAATAAATGGGTAAAATGTGGAACACTACCATTCATAATGTAGAATAAATGGGTAAAATGTGGAACACTTTCTTACAGCTTATTAATACTTCAGGTAGTAAGCTGCAGGATGGTTAAAACATGTTACTTTATAATTATAAAAAAGTTTTTTGATGAACTAATATGATTCTGTTTTATTTATTATGAATTTCACTTAAAAATGTTGTAGTACCGAATGTATGAAAGACCCTTTCAATGTGGAACAGTGAGGAACATGGACTTTTTAAGTCTCCAAAGAAGAATATTTCTGTTAATGAGTTACACTTGAGAGGCATGATGAAATAAAGAGTCTAGCTGTATTAAATTAGGGAAAAAATATGTGTGTAAGCTACTAAAGCAATCTACTGCCATCTGCTTATCACAATAAAAATGCCACACATTTTCCCATATTCATGTTCCATAATACTGATTGCAAATCCAAAGACTATCCGCTTGTACTATATGTGGTAATAAAACAAAGGTACTATTTGTTAATCCAACCAAAAGTCCTTATTATGACTGCCTAATGAAATTTTAAAGACTATAATTGCGAGAGGCTGAAATCTTGAAAAGGGCAATTTTAAGGTATTTTTTTGCAATGGGACTGTGCTATACCTCTCAAACTCTTAGAGCAAGAAATCTGGACAAAGCAATGAATAAAAGTGGGAGAAAGGGCTAAAAATAGGGACAATTTTTAAATACTGCTCTTACCAACTTAGAAAGTAGATAGAATAACAGGTTTTGCATTGGCGTGACATTTCTGAAGCGCATGAAGTCTGAAACTCAAATGACTGTCATTATTTTCTAACTTCAGCCTTTAATGATTTGCCACTAATTTGCCAGAAGAATTTTTGGAAAATGGATCCAAAATATGAAACAAAATTCTGGACATTCTGCAAAAATCTGTACAGTTGAGAAGTATGGATCACTGTGCCCACTTGTACTATCTTCTTATAATGATAATACCTCTTAGGTCACTTCATCTCTGAAAAAGAGGCAAATCAAACAGCCTTTTTTCAAAATGATGGCTTTTTACTATAACTGCCCTTGAAATTAAGACGTGGAGCCAGTAAGAAATTATTGTATTCCATTAACAATAAAGTGCAAAAGAGTGATACAGTAGTTAAAAAGCCTGCATGTTCCCTCATATTTGCATGGGTTTGCTCTGAGAACATTGGTTTCCTTCCATACTCCAAACTTAAACTGATGGGTAAACTAGTGGTTTGCAAATGTGCCTGCATGTGTGCCTGTGATGTATGTATGAATGCACTTGTGTCCTGTCATTCATTGAACTGGTTTCCCATCTGCGACTCTCTTCCATGACCCTAAAAAAGATACAATGGAAATTAATGAGTGTGTGTGTGTGTGTGTGTGTGTGTGTGTGTGTGTGTGTGTGTGTGTGTGTGTATCATAAAGCTCAACTCTACATTTGGTCCATTTCTCATAAAATTGTGGTTTTCTGGAAAATCATTGGCAAATCACTGAGGGTTGAAGTCAGAAAATAATGAAAGACATTTCAGTTTCAGACTTCATATCCTTCATATGATTCAAGTTAATGTAAAACCTGTTAGTCTATCAATTTTCTAAGTTTGTAAAAGCAATGTTTAAAAAGTATCCCTATTTTGGGGTCTTTGCCCCCCTGATTATTGATGACTTTATCCAGATTTCTTGCTGTAAGAGGTTGACAAGTATCGTGTGTGTGCATGCTGCGTGTGTGATTGTGTGTGTGTGTGTGTGTGTGTGTGTGTGTGTGTGTGTGTGTGTGTGTGTGTGTGTGTGTGTGTGTACATATCTATTAGCTATAGATATATAGATACATATTCCACATTTCACAGGTATAGTCTAAGGGCAGTATTCATAAATATTTAGACACAGTGAAGCAGGGATGATACAAGGTAAATCTGTATACCAAGCCCATACCAGGTCAGAAATATCAGTACACAAGGCTGCAAGACCACATACATGATCTTGCTCCATTGTGTATGAATAGTATTCCTCCATACACAAAGTACATATACAAAACACAGCCTACCAATCAAATGCATAGGAACACAGGCACATGCTAGGCAAGTGAACACGGAGACCATACGATGCCTAGCCATATGCACTTTTAACAAGAAAAACGTAAAAGTTCTTGCCATTTTTTTCATGCACTTAATAGGGCCTACCTCCCAAATTGAACAGGGATATACATGATAACCATGGTGTAAATGTGTGTCGGCTCAACCAGTCATCAAGACTAGCCTTAAAGGTAGCTAAAGCAGTACTTTGTTTGACCTGCAATGGTAGCTTACTACATAGGCTACTCAAGTCTTGTTTATTTGTTGGTGTAGATTTAGGAGCTTAGTGTGGGTGTTTGTAGAACTTCTGATTTTGCAATTCAAAGAGTTAGCTTCACTGGGGTAGCAGCTGGTCCCAACAAGGTAACCAACAGAATGCAAACATACCTAATAATGGGGTTGTTTTTCTGAGTGCAATATTCCCCCCTCAGCATGCTGTTCTGAGCATCTTGCTAACACAGTATATAAAAATCATCAAGTATATTGCATGGCAAGAAAATCCTTACAGCCAGAGTTCCCTATAGTGCAAGCAAACCTGCTACTACATACTACCTTGTCCCACCTCCAGACAGTGATGCTGGCAAGATCCCACCAGTGGCAGCTCAGACCATATAGATCAACTTTTTGCCAATATATAACTATGACCCCTGGTCCATCCTCATGCCTAAAGGCTATGATTTCCTTATAAATCACAGTCAGACAAGATGGCAGACCACAGTATGGTACTATCCGGCAGTTCATTATAGTACTGTATGCATTACCAAAGAGCTACACATAGCTACTTCATAAGGCAGACTGTACTGTACCTACCTGCCTTACAACACCATGCTATGTAGTGTTGTCAAGCTGCACAGCAGTGCCTGATAGCCCGAGCATAGAAGCATGTAGCATGCATCAGGGTACTAGGCATTCCCATGCACCAAGCAGCAAAATACAAAGCCTGTTGTATGCCACTGGGGCTACTGTGATTCATGTCCATGAATCACAGTCATCTGCAGATATGACTCACAATAATCTGCAGGTATGACTCACAGTAATCCAAAACAATAACCCACAGTAATCTGTAGATATGACTCACATTAATTTGCAGATATGACTCACAGTAATCTGCAGAGAGGAATCACAGTAATCCACAGATAAGAATCACAGTAATCTGCAGATATGAAGCACAGTAATCCACAGATATGAATCACAGTAATCCAAAGATATGACTCACAGTAATCTGAAGATATGACTCACAATAATCTGCAGATATGAATCACAGTAATCTGCAGATATGAAGTACAGTAATCCACAGATACAAATCACAGTAATCCAGAGATATGACTCGCAGTAATCCGAAAATATGACTCACAGTAATCTACAGATATGAATCACAGTAATCTGCAGATGACTCACAGAAATCTGCAGATATGAATCATAGTAATCCACAGATATGAATCACAGTAACCCAGAGATATGACTCACAGTAATCTGCAGATATGAATCATAGTAATCTGCAGATATGAACCACAGTAATCCACATATATGAATCACAGTAATCCACAGATATGACTGACAGAAATCTGCAGATGTGAACCACTGTAATCTGCAGATATGAATCATATGAGTCACAGTAATCCACATATATGAATCACAGTAACCCAAAGATATGAATCACAGTAATCCACAGTGGTTTACTAAACATAGTATATGTGATGTTAACACCTCTATGCACTATCTTTATGAATACAAAGGTAGATTTCAAGCATTTTTAGAAACAGAATTAAGACGGTCTGAAATTTCAAAAAGGTGGCACTTTTAAGCACTTTTTCTGCAGGGGCTATGTTTCCTGCCCCCCATGTAGGAATTTCGCCCCTACATCATCTATCTATAAATATATGTCTTCCAAGGACACTGTACCCACAAAAAAGCAGCATATCAGAGGCCCCTTTTCAAAACTTCAGTTTATTGTGTCCTCAAAATTATTATTGGGAGATAATTACGAATTATAATTTATATGTCACAAACATAATGGAAAGCACAGAGTTCAATGGTTAGCATTTTTGCTTCACAGTGCTTGACTGGTTCATTTCCTGACTAGGGTGCATTCTGTACAGTCTGAATGTCCACAATGTAAGTTTTGGGTTTTCACTGGGATCATTACCTTCTTAGCATATAATGAATGCATGTTGATACCAGTAAATGTGAGTGTGACAGAGTGTGACATACAACTCAACTGTCCAGATTTTTGCAGAATGTCCCAATTTTTACCTCATATTTTTAGTCTGTTCCTCATAAAATTTGTTGTCTTATATCAAATCACTGAGCGTTGAAGTCACTACAAAATTATATACATTTGAGCTTCAGATTTCATGTCATTCAGAAAATGCATGCTATTATTCTAGTAACTTTCAAAGCTTATACGAGCAATATTTAAAATCCCTCCATTGTTTTAGGCTTCACTCAGATTTATAACACTAGGTGTTTGGCAGGAATACAGTGTGTGTGTGTGTGTGTGTGTGTGTGTGTGTGTGTGTGTGTGTGTGTGTGTGTGTGTGTGTGTGTGTGTGTGTTTGTATGCATGTGTGTGTGCGCGCACGTGTTATATGTATGTCCAGTGCTTATTGATATTTACGCGTGTCGCACACCTCTTAACTGTCCCTATTTTGGAGGAACGTACCTAGTTTCAGGCATGATTTACCCCTGCACACAATGTTCTGAATCTCTCTAATCACATGAGATTTTTGAAGCTATCTCGTATACAGAAAATCAAGCTACATGACCAGCATACCACCAATAATTTAAAGAAAGAGGACATACATCTTGAATCTCCTGTTTTCAGAAGTCAGATAATAAATAACCTTGTGTGGTAGAATTTTGCAATAAAGTTCATTAAAGTATATTTGATGATCTGCTTTTGTTTTTTCATCATTTTTGTCACTCTCTGTTTTTTAAATGTGTTTCAGAGTAGTATACCACATTCGTAATGGAAGCAGGAAGAGTAACAAGCTGAAATTTGATGCTAATTAGATGTCCAGATTTTTGGCTGGATGTGCCTATTTTTCAGTGGAGTTTTATTTTCAATGTTTGCAGGGTGTGTTTATGTGTGTGTGTGTGTGTGTGTGTGTGTGTGTGTGTGTGTGTGTGTGTGTGTGTCTGTATCGGTGTGTGCTAGTGCACGCATTTTTGTGTGTGTAGGAGGGGGTGTGTGGGGACATGGGGATGGGCGCAATATGAATATAAAATTAGACCAATAAATTTAAACTTTAAACATACATGGTATTCACTTATCCTACAAAAGGGACGCAAAACTTCTTTGTACTGTCAGCAAATTGGAATTAACAGAACTTCAAGTATATATATATTGACAGAATTTCAGACCAACCACATAATGTCCATCAACTATATTAAAATAGTTAACACTAGAGGGTATGACTTTTTTTTTTATGTACATGAATTATATGAACTTGAGGTGGACTTAAGCCTGAAATACTTTGAAAATAATATATGCATAATGTTATACACTTGTTTTATGCTGCTATTTTTATTTCATTTTTTTCTGTTGTGGTGATGTTATTACTTCAGAGAATCCTATTATAGTCCTATGACTTCTGTTGAAATTTTATTGTTTCTGTATTGTGGTGTTGATCTAGGTCCTGCCCGAAAATGGTCTTAGAACCATTTCACTTGTTCACTTACAAATTCACGAATAAATCCAGGTATAAAAAGCAAGAAGTTATCTGGAAGGAAATAACTAAGCTTAGCAACAGGAAAATAAAGGAAAAACAAATGTAAGTAAACTACTAAGGCATTCTACTGCCATCTGCTGATCATTATAAAAAGTGCAACTGAGAAATGAGTATTCCTGCTTTGCATTTTCACAGTATCTGGACTGATTTTCATCCATAAAACTGACCAAAGATGCAAAGACTATTGCTTGTACTATATGAATGTGTGTATGTGTTTTTGTGCATGTCTACTCTTTCTAAATATGTGTATGTATATATATATATATATATATATATATATATATATATATATATATATATATATATGGATCCCCTTCAAAATCCTGAAAGCTCAAAATCCTGAATCTCAAAATCCCGAACTCAAAATCCTGAAAACACAAAATCCTGAAACTCAAAATCCTGAAAACACAAAATAGACATACTGACGTCATTGTGGCTTTGCTGTTGTTAGCCCTGTGGTGTTAGGTCATGTGTTGGGTTCAGGTAAGTGTGCGGTTGGTTTTATGTTAGGGTTAGGGGCGGTTTAAGTGAGTTAGGGTTAGGGCGCAGGTTAGGCATGTATGCAATAGTGACAAAAATTAGGGTTAGGGGCGGTTTAAGGGAGTTAGGGTTAGGGCGCGGGTCAGGTGAGTGTGTGATAGTGACGGACCTTAGGGTTAGGGTTAGGGTTAAGGTCAGTCGGTAGATATTAGTGTCTTTGTATTGGCATATTAGCATTATTTGTGTTTTCAGGATTTTGAGTTTCAGGATTTTGTGTTTTCAGGATTTTGAGCTTTCAGGATTTTGAGATTCAGGATTTTGAGCTTTCAGGATTTTGAAGGGGATCCATATATCTATATATATAGGTTCATAGGTAGGTACTAGGCTATCGGCCCCATGGCCTACATAAGCCTAGCCAACACGGTTCCCTGGCTTACACCACCCAAGAAAGTTATTTTCCTGTGCCACCGTCGAGCAGAGACACATAAGTGTTCCCCGGGGTGTATTTCCTATTTCCCACCCACTCATCAAGATTTTTCTTGAAGAGTGCTAATGAAGAACTTTGCTTGACATAGATGGGTAGCCTGTTCCAGAGTATGGGAAGACTCTGGGACAGGAATCTATCCCTCTAGCATGTCCTGTTTATTGTGGTGACAAGGTTTAGGTCCCTAGAGCATGTAGCTCGGAGGGATTGGGATTTCTTTAGGTGTAGCATGTCCAACAGCTCTGGGTTTGACATAGCTTTATATATTAGGCAGAGATCACCTCAGAGTAGGCGATATCCTATGGAGTAAAGCTGGATTCTTTTGAGGCGGTCAGTGTAGGGCATTTGTTTGAGGCCAGTAATCCTCTTTGTGAGGTACTTCACTGGCCTTTCCAGCTGCTGCAGATGTCTTGTGAGGTACATTCCAAAAGGGGCGTTGTACTCTATAATGGGTCTAATGAGTGTCGAGTACAGGGGAACAATGACCTCTTTTTTCCTGGATAAGAACCCTTTTATGATGAGGTGTGCCATGTAGAAGGACTTCCTGACTACTGTGGCGATGTGACTATCAAAGGAAAGACTACTGTCCACCTGGGTCCCAAGGTCTCTTATCACGCATTCAGTGTTAAGTTGATTGCTGCCTATGTAGTAGTTCATAGGGACAGAGTTTTTACCAAAGGGGATGACACTGCACTTTTTGGCATTGAGCTTGAGGCCATGGCTCTGACACCAGGCATCTGTCTCAGCGAGGCCCTTCTGTAGGATGTCCACATCATTTGGGGACTTGACTATGGCTCCTAGTTTGCAGTCATCTGTGAACTTCATTAGCCAGAGGCCTTCTGTGTTAGCCTGTACTTCAGAGAAGTAGATACCAAACAGGAGAGGTCCCAGGATGGAACCCTGTGGTACTCCACTTGTCACTGCTTTGAGGTCAGATTTGGAGTCTGCAACTTTTACACTGTGGGATCTGTCAGTGAGCCAGTTGGCAACCCATCTTGTGACGTAGGTCTTTATACCTAGTTTAGTGAGTTTAGCTATAATTCCAGAATGGGGGATGGTGTTGAACGCCTCGGCGAGGTCAAGATAGGCTGTCTGAACTACCTTACCCTCATCTACGGCTTTGCTGACTGCCTCAAAGAAGTCGATCAAGTTCAGGAGACATGATCTGCCTTTCACAAACCCGAACTAGGTGGGATCCAGAGTTTGGAGGTTACCAATGTCTTTGTTTATGAGTTCCATGACCTTGCAAACTGGGCTCGTCAGGCTAATAGGTCGACAGTTCCTGGGATCAGTGGTGGCTCCCCCTTTGTGGAGTGGGATAACTGCTGCTGTGCTCCATTCAGTGGGCACAAAGCCTGATGTGAGGCTATTATTGAACATGGTGCTTAAGTGGGGGGCCAGTTCATTCTGAAGTTTGTGTAAAACGCAGCCTGGGATGTTGTACGATCCCAAGGATGCTGTGTTTTTGGCTTTAGAGAGTGCAGCTTTTACCTGCGCAGTTGTGATTACAGGGACTCTGCATTCTTCCTGTATAGATATGGGCCCTTTAGGGGTGAGAGGGGGGTAAAGTTAGCACTGAACCTATCTGCCAGGATGTTGGCAATATCAGTTGGTTCTGTAATTTTCTTGCCTTTGTGCTGTAACTCAGAGCAGATCTGGGTGTTGTCATCGGAATTCTTGACATAGCTATAGAATGCTTTGTGGTTGTCCTTGGAATTAGTGGTGATTTTGTTTTTGTAGCTAGCTATGGTGGATCTTATAAGGGATCTCAGCTTCTTACTGAGGCTGACCAGGGAGCTCCTCCACTCATGGAATTTTACTCTCTTTTGCAACAGTTTCTTCCTTCTGTTGTACAGTTTGTTTATGGCAGGGGCCCACCAGATTGGCTTCCTTTTTTTGGAGGATAGCATCTTGGTTCTGTTTGGGATAGCACGATCCATGCTTATAGAATGCATTTGCGTAGGATTCAGCAGTTGTTACTGTATTGTCCATCTGCATGGGTGTCATGAAGTTCACCTCTTCTGTCTTAAGAAGCATGAAGTTGGCTTCGGAGAAAGTTTTTACTGTGGTTTCCTTAATGGGGGGTGGGGGCGGGATGTGGATATCAAGGGTGATTAGCTTATGGTCGGATCGGACCAACGAGGAGTTGACTTCAGGTGTGGAACACCAGTCACTCATGTTGGTAATGACTAGGTCTAGGATTTTGTTGCCCCTGGTGGGGGTGTGGATAAGTTGATCCAGGGCATTGGAGTTTATGAATTCCAGAAAGTGCTGAGCTAAGTAGCTGGTACACGGGTAGTTTTCCCAATTAATGGTGGGGTAGTTGAAGTCACCCATTATTATGGTGTTTTGTTTGAACCCTAATATTTTCCAGTACATCAGGAAAAGAGGAGTGGGAATCCTGGGGCATGGTGGAGGATCTGTAGAAATCTACAATTTGGATTGCAGTTTTGCCCAGAGTTAGTTGAACTTGGATAACCTCGGATGCATTATGCTGAGCAGATAGCCTGGAGGTGTGGATATCCTTAATTAATATGGACACACCTCCGCCTTTGGTGTTTCGGTCCAGGTTACAAGGCAGAAAAGTGTGGTATGGGTTATAGCCTGGTAGTGCAGGGGTGCTCTCTGGAGCCTTGAATCAGATCTCAGTCACTGCACAGATATCGATGTTCTCCATTTTAAGGAGTGCCTCGAGTGAGTGCATTTTGAGATTTAGACTTCTAGCATTGAGTAGCATTTGTATAGTGGCATAGTTTGATGGTTTCTATATATGTAGTAGTCCTACAAGCAATGCATCCAAGGGAGAAAATGCAGATATGGGGAGAACATACTCTCACCCACACACACACACACACACACACACACACACACACACACCACACACACACACACACACACACACACACACACACACACACACACAAAAAACACACATAGTTTAGTAGCCAATCAACCATCACATTTTTGAAAGAAAACCAGAGAACCTGGATAACACCAATACAGACATGGAGAAAACATGCAAAATACCACATGAACATAGGGAAAATGCTGCATACAGTGACTATATAACAAAACTGAGTCCTAGACTTTAGAGAAGAAAAAAACTCAGTGAAGTACAAGTCAGTTAGCTCAGTCAGTATAACAGCAGTACAAGGAAAGACATGGAGAGAATTCTAAGGTTTATGTTGACAACATTTCTAGATGACAGCAGTCTCTAGAATTATAATAAGCACATGGCAAAAACATCTACTAGCCAAACCCTGATCCAGTTTTACAACGGGGTTATAGGTGAACTGAATAGGGGAGTTCCAGCAGGCATAGTCTTCCTAGATCTCACCAAGGCCTTTGACTCAGTCTCACATAGGAAGCAATTGGGAAAACTGAAATAATTGGAAGCAGGATGTAGGCTAAAGAACCAGACAGCTGTGTAACTAAATGCTATTATGCTGAGGGCTGCAGTCAGAAGAAGAGTGCCTGGAAGTTCTACATATGTCTGTCCTGGGTCCAGTGCTTTTCAATGCATTTGCCTCAGACATATCTGAGAGAACAGGGAACAGGATAATCCTTTTTGCTGAGGGCACAAACATAAATGCAGCAGTCAGGGATGGGGTGAGAGTCTAAAACAGGATTTGGAAAAGCTGAACAAGTGGACAGAATGGTGACAAACCACTGCAATATACTGCAACTAAGCTGCACTAAGCCTTGTGTGAAGTTTCATTTGGGGGAGGTGTACAGCAGATGATAACAGAGCAGGAAAAGGGTCTTTGGGTGTTGTCACCCCCTACACTGGACAACCAAGAGCAGTTAGAGAACAGTGAATTTCAGCAAACAGAATTTTGGGGTATATTTTCAGGGGGGATATATTCCAAAATGAAACAGGTAATGCATCTTCTCTACAGAGCTTTGGTCAGATCATAAATACTGTGTGATGTTCTGGAGGCCATATAAGAAAAAGAACATCAGTACGCTGGAAGGACTGTAGGGGAAAGCTACCAGAAAGAACTATGAGATGAAGGGGAAGAAATATGACCAGACGCTAATGGAGCTACAGTTCTTCTCGCTTGAGTTCAGAAAACATGGGGGGATGATAAAGGAGGATGCAATTGTGTCAGGGAAATGTGAAAAAGACATTCTGAACAAGATAGGTAGGCGAAAAGGAGAGGAGAGAAACGGCAGATCATAGAATCTAACGGCTGTCTGGATCTCAAAAATACTACAGAAACGGGTGGTGGAAAGGAAATCCACGTGCATTCAACAAGGCATGAGACAGGTGGAAAAGGGATAAGAGGAAATATAGGAATAGAGGAGGTAGTATGTTAAGGCACATAAATTAAGATTAGATAGGATTACTGTCTCCTGTTATTAAGCAAATGTAATACAATAAATACATTATATACACTGTATACAATGAATGAGACATGGAGCTTTACCATTAATTCACCATGCTACTGCAAATATTTTACAAAATAACTTTTCCCCCGGATAGCAATTTAAAAGGTGATAAATGTATATAAATATATATATATATATATATATATATATATATATATATATATATATATATATATATATATATATATATATATATATAGCAAGGTATGCTAATTATAACTTTAAACATACAAACCATGATTGTTTTATAATTAATGTGAAAATTTAGCAATTTGTTAGTTCTTGACGTTTAGGTGACTAGATCTGATATAGATAAAACTAATGCATGTTTCCAGCTTGCTGTTTCATTCAGAGAATAATGTTCAAACAAAAGAATAAAGTGTATAAACGGATATAAATGTGTATATTGTGGCTACTTCTGGAAGAGTTTATTCATGAAAGGCAGAATTTCAGAAATAGGACAGTTACCAATTTGTCAGACGTGAAAAAGTGGGACACTTCTAACAGTGTGAAATTTCAAAACAGATTTTTCGGTCTTTTGTCCTTCATCCCAATGGTGACCATTCATCTAGCCATATTGTTCTTATCATTACATTCCGCACCATCAACAACAGGATGGTTGTTATGTTCATATCTCTCAAATGTCCAGATTTTCTCAGAATGTCCAGACTTTTGCCTAATATTTTGTCTGTTCCTCATAAAATTTGTTATTTTCTGACTTATCACTGAGGATTAACATTACTAAATACATCTGAGTTTCAGACATCATATACTGCAGAAAATGTATGCTAACACAAATCCTGTTATTCTAGCAAAAATTTAAGTTTATAAGAGCAATATTTAAAATCTGTCTCTATTTTTGGGCCTTTGTCCCCCCATTATTTAAGTTTTTGCCCAGATTTCTTGCACTAAGATATTGAGAGGTAAAGTCATGCTTGCAGCTATGAAGGTTTGTCTGGTTTTCTCCCCCAGCCCTTTCCCTAGTTGTTGACATATAAGTTTGCAGGTATAAGGGCTTGCAATATCTTCCCCTGCACATCTGTAAACCCCTGCACACAGAGGTTCCCAGCCTCTTAGAGCAAGACTGAGAAGGGACAAAGCCAGAAAATAATGATGGACAATGAGTACTGGATGGTGACTGCACAGTCACAATGGAGATCACCATAAGAATAAGGTATGTCAGAGCTAAGCACATTTTCTCAGCCCATACAATGCATGCTACAAACTATCTTCCACTAGCTTCCAGGAATACAAGGGATCAGACAACATTCACATCCCAAAAAGGGTGAAATGGTGTGGACCACCACATTCGCCCACATGTTCCTGCAATGTGGGAGTCACTACACAGTTCTCGATCATTTGGCTCACAGTTAGAGCTTTATTTCTCAGCACAATGATGCCAGTATGCCAATGAAGAGCACAGAGTTTCACTTTGTCAGCAAAACTAAGATATACTGATGTCAAGCTTGGCTTGTTCTATGTCAAAGTGTTTTACATACAATAGAATATCAACAAAAAAGTTAAAAAATATATATTTTTACTAAAATGTCATTACAAGATACAACTGCTCAAATCAGGACTGTACTGAGAAAAGAGCAGTAGAGGGTTAGTTTATAATATGATATGAGCAAGGGAATTTGTTTTATAAGTTTTCTAACCTATTCACAAAGTGCTCTGGCAGCCACAGTAACTACAACTGAAGCAGACCCTACAAAAACTTTGGCAAGGAAGCCCTGACTACATGGATAGTAGAAAAAAATAACATCCTTTTGACCTCAAGTATATGTCTAACTACTACCATTCTGTGTCAATCTGTGACAAGCACTTGCAGTACACTGTACAGGCTTTATTTTGCATTTAGCATACTATTGTGCAGAAAGGCCAGCATCAGAGAGCCATGTATACAGCAGGAAGCACACATAGCATGCAGCCTCAAAGCAAATATGAGTATGTGACAATAACATGTTCACCAAGTGCCTATGCACTCACACGTGACACAGACCCCAACAGCAAGCAAGTCAATATTCGCAAAAAAGGTAGCTTTCATCTGTTCAGTACTTAAGTCAGCCCTTCCAGCTGCCTCTGGGGCACATACCCCATTCTGCTTTATATCAACTAGCAGGGGAGTCTACAGGTAATCTGCTTCTCAGGATTAATCATAGAATACCCCACCCTCCCATTCTCCCAACCCACCAAAAATGTTGTTCAGCACTAAATAAACCTACCATCATATTTTGCAGTCAGGTGTATTAACGGTCTTAAATGCATGAAGGACTATAGCCACTTTTGTCTGAGCTGAGCTATGGAGGCTATTTCAGATTGCCACAGGCACATATGCAGTGCATTGTCTGCAGCACTAGCATGCATATATAGGCACACCATCACCCTGGCTGTGGAAGCACGTGAGGTAGCACACAGCTGCATTTCAGTACTGTCTATTATGATAGTGTATATGCTACATGGAGTGTTACCACCAAACAAAATATAGTATGTATACCATATAAGGGTATATAGTTATGCAATTTTATTTTTATTTATTTATGGTACCCTCAGTTAGATTAAGCATGTATTTGCAAAAAAATGAATGCATGCTATCCATGATTCCTGGCTGATCCTAATGAACTTGTTACAGCCACAATCCAGTCCAAGGGTAAATACAAGAGTCATAGTGAGGACTTCTTATAGTACTTAATGAAGTAGCATATCTGCTGTGTTTGCTCCATGTTCTGGGGGTAATTAATGGTACATTTTTGGTGTTTGTAGACAGACTTTGATATGAGGGATGGTACTTGAATTAGCTAATGTCACAGTACTGTGATGGCTGCAAAAATGGAAACATAAACTGATTTAATGAGTGCTGAAGAAAACATGTGAAGATGGTAACTAAAAGGATAGTTATCCAGCATAGTTCTGTTCCACTGGTAATTAATTTGAAAGTCAAAGTGATACTAAAAGTTAGGAAGAGGGAAAGTTTGGATTGTACCACATATTTGGTCTGTTGGATGAATATATCAGGGGTCTGACAGTGTTTGAAGCTGACAATATTGACATTTTGCATGGTCAGCAGCTTGCCATGATATCTATTCAGCAACAGGTAGTTGAATCGTGAGATAAGATGAATAATTTGTGTGGTCAAGTGAAATACATGCAGCAAAAAGTCATCTTAAAGGATGAGAAGGCTTGAACGAGGAATCTAAGACTGACTCGATTATTGATAAGAAAAGAGGATTCAGATTTAATGGACCTTCTATGCAGAGTCTGCATGCCCTCCCTGTGTTTGTGTGGGTTTCCTCTGGGTGCTCCAATTTCCTCCCACATGCTGAAGACATGCAGTAGGTGGAGTGCACACTCTAAACTGGCCATAGGTGTGATTCGGCATGTGGGTGTGTGGTGTGGAAGAACTACCATGGCAGGGCTAGCCACCCCACAGTGTAATCCTTGGCTCTAGATGCTTGTCACTGTTGAAGTGACACCCCAACCCCTATGTGCAAAAATGGGAAAAAGAGGTGATGGATGGATGGATTGATGGATGGATGGATGGATGGATGGATGGATTTTGTGAAAATCAAAATGACACTGTATAGAGGATTTATGACATTTTCAACAGTATTAGCAAGGTGGCTAGGTTGCTGTTGTCTGCATCAGAAAGATTATGTGTTAGCCCCAGGGAGCTTTGTACAATTTGTGTATATGTATGAGAAGAAGTAAGTATTGTAGCAGTTATGGCAACCAGAAAGGAAATATATAGTACTACGCAATGCAATGACATTTAAGCACAGGCTAAAGGCTTTTAATTCCTCATAGTTACCTTGCCATATAGCTTATTGATACCCCACTTAAAACTGTCCACACTACAAGCTGTTTTAATCCTCCTTAGGTATCATATTCCAATAATCAACTACTTGTACTGGGAACCAGTTTATTGTTTTGTTGTTTTTAATCATTTGATCTGATCTGAAGTCTCTCTTCATTTCAGGCCCAAACTATCCTTGAATAGATTCTTTGTAGCTTTGTATACCTGAATTAAGTTTTCAAATCTAAACCTACAATTCACAGAAAACAGATCCAGACTCCATGTATTTGGCTTTATTTCTAAACCTTTTGTCATTTTAGTGTACCTTCTCTGAATGTTTTCTAATCTGATTCTGTTTCTTAGTATTTGGGAACCACAAGTTATTACCGTATACAATCTTATGCATTATAGGACTACTATAAATTGACTTCATTACCAAACTGTTTCTGGATTTGGCACTGGCTTCCTACACACACCACAATTACTGCATTTTCTATACATTCTTTTACAATCCTTTCTATACAGTGGCAAACAAAATATAATCTTCCCATATACCCAACTCCTTGAGCATCTGTTCAGTCTTACCGAACAGCCCAAGAAGAATATAGAAGAGGGAACAGAACAAGAAACATGCTTAGAAAGATAGATGTGATAAATGCAATGTGCAGTATCAAACCAGACCAGGGTCTATCGTGCACTATTGCAAATAATAAACGAAAGACATCAGCACAGGCAGAAAAGCATAGAAGATATGCAAATAAATATAAAGGAAAAGTACAGCATAAGTAATTCATTGATGAGCCAAAAAGGTTTTACAGAAAACTGGAAAACTAAGCAAAAGGAATAGAATACCACAGAAAAGAAGAAATAGACACATTTTGGAGAAATATCTATGGAGACCTTGTGGAACATAACAAGGATGTTGAATCGGTAGAAGAAGTAAAAAAAAGCAGTAAGAAGTTCAAACATGCAGGATATGAAATAGGATGAAGTAATATCCAGAGAAATTGCAACAAAATTAAGAAAAGCTCTTAAATAGAAAACCCCTGGCCCAGATGCAGTACCTAACTTCAGTCTAAAACTATTAACATCTTTACACAAAGATTTAGCCCTGCATAAGCACTACTTACATGTGCATCCCGAATAGACACCAACCTAGTTAACAACAGGAAAAACAATACTCCTACTTAAGAGTGAACCTACAAGCTATTCTAAAAACTATAGACGAATAACTTGCCTTCTGGCAATATTTAAACTTATATACTGGAATTTATGTCGCCAGAGCTTATAGTCATTTAGAAGATAACCCAATCATGTCAACAGAAGAAAAGGGTAACAAAAGAAAGTCATAGAGAACAAAGGATCATTTGTTGCTCAATAAAGTCATAATGAAGAATTTTAAAAAGGGGATGAATCTAAAAATGGCATGGACAGATTACAAACAAAAACATTTGACAGCATCCCTCATTCATGGATAAAGGAGTGCTTACAGATGTATAAGATACACCTTACATCAATCAGTTACATAACAGTGACCATGAAGCGGTAGCAAACCACTTTGCAGCTAAGCTAAGGACAAATTATTACTCCAGGGATAAAATTTCAAGGGAGGATATTCCAGGATGACTGTTTGTCAACTAAGCTGTCTACTTAACAGATTAGGTCATGGTTATAATTTGGCTTCCAGAAAACAAGCAAGGCCAAAGACTTCTTATCTTCTTTTTGTGGATGCATGCATACATACATACATGCAAATATTTCAACCACAGGCAATAATGCCCTTCTAGCCTAATAATCTACCTAAGCAGTTGTTGCAATAATATGAATCTAGGCTATTCTTAAAAAAAATGTAAACTAGTGCTTGCTTTGATGTAATTTGGTAGTCCATTCCATGCATCATCTATTCTGTCAGAGAACCAATTAGTACACTTCTCATTTCTATAGAATCTTCTCCATAGGTTGTCTGATGATTCTCTATTACTTTTTGATAAACCCAAATATTCCCAGAGGTAGTTGTCTATAAATGCCCTCTATACTTGAATAAGGTCTCCTCTTAAATATCTATATGAAACATTGTACAAGTTCAGATATTTTAGTCTTTCATAATAACTTTAATGTTCACATCCATGGATGCCCTTGGTATATTTACACTATACTCTTTCCAGTTTACTCATTTTTTTATAAGGTTTCCATATTGTTATTCCATACTCAAGTTTGGATGTATCATTGACCAATGGTAGATAAGGTTAGAAAAACTCAAAGCTGGATCTACCCATATACCCAGGTCCTTAAATGAGTCTACAGTTTAAATCAATGTGTGCTATATTAAATATTCACCTTTCAATTTGTCTCCCAAATCGCATATGCTAAGTTTTTGATTTATTTGTCAGCATATTATCCTCCTGTGCCCAAATGGTCAATTTAGTCAAGTTCTTTTGCAGACATACCCTGTCTGTAACACATATAATCAGTTTACCAAATTTTTAAAGTAATCTGCATAGAAACTGTAGAACACCTCAAATGAAAAAGATGGATCTGAAAGATGCAACCTAATGAAGTATGGTCCTAGGACAGAGTCCCATGGTACACCCTAACTGTAACTTTGTATTTCACCTGTCAAATTGCTCTATGATACTTGCCATGTCCTGTTTGCAAGCCATGCAACTATCCATCTTACCAAGAGTACATCAATACATAGTTGTACTAATTTATTGATCAGTGCTTTGTGTATGAACCTATCAAATGCTGAAGTTAGGTCTATATAAATTACATCACAGCACAATTTTTCATTCATACCTGTTATTATATCGTTATAGAACATCATGTTACAGGTGATAATAGATCTATTTTCAACATATCCATGCTGATATATGGTTTCAAGTCTTAACCTTTTCAATTCTGACAGTAATGTATCCAATATAACCTTCTCCATTATTTTTCCTCAACATGAAAGTAAATGTATGACTCTGGGTTTGTCCTACTTCCATTTTCCTTAAAGACAAGTTTAAAAGTGCACATCTCCAACCTTGAGGAATCTCTCCATATTTATATGATGTAGTAAATAACAGATATAATGGTACTGTAAGTTCATGCCAAAGTGTTCTTGGGTCATTATTACTAATTCCATCTCCACCTCGTTTTTTGTTTGGATCCAGTTTGAGTAGTTCTTTTTCAATATCATCTAATTTTATTTCAGTATCTGAGGTTACCTGGATATCACTAGGACAATTTATTACCACCTTTGAGGAGCCAAACTGCTTTGCATAAGATTTTATAAATATATCTAAAATATGTTGTGTTTTAGAATTAATTTTAGAATCTACACAGTTTATCAGTTTGTATGTCTTTACTTCTACCACATCTTATGGATCGATAAAATGGTTTCCTATTATGCTCAATATCTTAAAATAAATTTTCTTCAATATTTACGGGATCTTGTCTCACACTATCAAAACTTTTCACATTCCATCTGCAATTTCATCACTCCAATTAATTTTACATAGTGACTGTTTTGCTTCCATATAATCTGTAATTAATCTTCTGTGCACTGGTTTAGATTTTAGTTTGGCAGAATTATCTAGCAAGAAATTAACCTTTATAACCCCATGATGAGTGCACATCAGTGGTGGCAAAACTTGACATGAAGTAATAGTAATTTCTTTAAGAACACAAACAATGTCTAGTATGTTCCACTCCTGGTATGTGTTTTTGCAATCTTAAACAATTGTTGTTCCCAAAACACATGTAAATTATTTCTTTACTAATGTTGTAGAATCAATATTATTACAGTCTGTTTCTGGTAAATTTAAGTCTCAAGCTACTTTTATTCTTCTCTCCTTTGTTTCATGCAAGAAATGTATAGATTCCACTAGGTCATCAAAACTTGACTTGGTGGTCTATACATTCCAACAATTGGTATGTGCTCCAGGGTAGTCTTTATTGTCACAGTTATAAGATCTACAGTATTGGTGGTATCACTGAACATGTAATCATCTCACATTTCATAACACCTCCACCTGATTTTTTCAGAATGTCTGTTACAATAAAAACAATTATACACTGACAGAACTGTTTTTTAGTCATTTATCTTTAACCATGTTTCACAAACAAAAACTAATTACTTAAAACTGTATAGTTCATCAGACGGGGAGTTGAAAGCACAAATGCAAGTAGCTAAAACTTTCTTAGATGATATAAGATTGCCATTTAGTCTTGATAAATGTAAAAAGCAAAATTTAAAGCAGGAAAGCTACAGCACCAAAAAATCATATCAGTCAAGGAAAGGAATGTGATACAAAGGAACATGAGCAGGAGAGAGTGTAAATATTTAGAAACTGATGAAGGATCACAAGAAAACATGAACAAATGCAAACAAAACTCAGAAAGGAATATTCTAGAAGGTTAAAACTAATACTGAAAACAACCCTGACATCTAGGAACACGGTCCAAGCTATAAGCCAATTTGTTCTTCCTGTTCTTACTTACAGATTTGGGGTGACTTATTGGCAACAAAAGGTACTGGATCAATTGAACAGAAAAACAAGAAAAATGCTTCACTCTTATTAAATGATATATATTAAAAAAAATCCAAGCTATAAGCCAATTTGTTCTTCCTGTTCTTACTTACAGATTTGGGGTGACTTATTGGCAACAAAAGGTACTGGATCAATTGAACAGAAAAACAAGAAAAATGCTTCACTCTTATTAAATGATATATATTAAAAAAAATCAGTGTATACTAAGATTATACATTCCTTATTCTGAAAGAGGTATGGGTCTCCTCAAAGTTGATTACATGTATAGATGTGCTGTCATGAGACTGCATGCCCTCACCAGATCCAAACATAGTGAAAGTTTTAAAAAATGAGGAGAAGTGTAAAATGACTTTCCTGCTAGTTTAGCAGAAGCATACTGGTGTCAGGCAGGAATGGAAATCAAAGCAGATCTAAACAAAAATCAGGCGGCAACAGAATGTGCCAAAAAACAAAAGAAACAATACAAGGAAAAGGATCAGATGAGATGTCAAGAAATGTGGCAAAGGCATAAATATAGCAAGTACAGAAAACTCATGGAACAACCTCATGTCAATCAGGATCTGATATAGGAATGGTTACAGAGAGGTAAATTTAAACCAAATGATGAAAGGTTATTATTGGAGGCCCATGATAGTGACTACATACAAAGTCCATTGAACATGTGGGAGAAATAGACAAATACAGGTTCTGTAAATCAGAACTGGAAACAGTCACACATCATGTTGCTGGATGTGATACACTAATGACAGAAGGTCTGTATACTAAAAGGCATAATAATGTGGCAAGACTGTTGCATTGGGGATTGTGCAACCATTGCAATAGTGAAGTAGCTGAGAAGCATTAGAAACATGAGCCACAAAACTTTATAGAGAATGATGAAGTTTATATCACATGGGTTTACCCAATGATTACAGTGTCTTACACAGAGAGAGAGACACACAAAGTCATAAAATACCAGGATTTGAAAGAAGAAACAAGGGCAATGTGGAAGAAGGATGCCCAGACAGATCGTATACTAGTAGATACAATGGGTCTCATTAAAATGAATTTACAGTCATATTTCGATATGTTACTGATATATGTAACTCCATATGAATTGCAGAAGGAGTCAGTTCTGGGCACATTGTGGGTGCTGGGAAGAACACGTTTGGCTAACATCAAAGATTGAAACGATATTAATTTCATGAACTTTAATCATACTTTGACTTAGGAATGGGGTCCATTCCTGTTATGGTACTAGAAACCCAAAAGACTTGGAGAAATTAATTCTGGAGCAGCCAAACATAAAATGATGGTTAAATCTAGAGCAACTGAAGGTAGTTTAGTTTGTTGTTTCTGAATTAGTTATAATGTTTATTTTTCCTTTAGGCCAGCTGTGGAAGTTATCCAGTCCTTGTTAAATCTTCCCTTTATCAATATGACCTGTAAACATGTCTGGTGGGACTTTTTATATCAGAGCTATAAATACTAAATGGTTAAGAACCCAGAGTCGATTCCTGTAGTACTCTCATTCCCAAAGCCCATAATTTTACCTGACTGGATTTGTATACAACGTTTTACTTTCTGTCTTGTAGTAATGCTGCAACCCAGCAACAAGTGGTGCACGTAAGCCCAAGTTACCTAACTTTATTATCAACAATTCATGGTTTACCTTACCCTGTTGAAATTTACCAAGAAATAAGTGTATACAGCATCCCTTCTGAATATTTGCCTCTTTTGCTTTAATTACATTATTGCAAAATTCATAACTCAGTGAATACAGCTTACTATCTTCAAACTCATTTTCTGAACTTTGACATGGCAATCTGACAGTCCAAGCACCCCCCAAGCTCTTCAAGGTAAGAGCAAAAAAAAAAAAAAAAAGGGCTTCGGCCTACTGTAGAAACCCAATTGGTGCATCAGCTTCTAGAGCAGCTAATCCACATATCCCCGTCTCTTACAGTGAAGAACAAAAACTACATCAGCTTCTACAGCAGCAAATTCCACCCCCCACCCCCAGTTCTTCCAGTGAAGAACAAAAAGAAACAAAAAAGAATGCTAAACTGCCTTTCTGAACTGGTATTTCAGTACATAAAAAAGTTGCAGGGATTCCTGGATCGTGCCCTCTAACACTTTGCACCCAGGGTGGTTGCTCCCTTTGCCCCACCCTTACTATGTTACTGTCACAGGATCCAAAAAAGCAGAGGAATTTTAAAAAAAGGTCTCTATGAAGAAAAGTTGGACTGGAACATTGTGATATTAAGTTTAAGACACAAAGTAGGTAATGTAGAACAGAGTGAAAACATTATCTGTCAACTAGCAATATAATAAGTAAACTAGAAAAGTGCAGTTGTGTTAGTTGAACTTACCATAACAGTAGATATTCAAATGGAGTACATATCATTTCGTCGAAGTGACTACCCATCGAACATCTGTTTGTCAAACTTTATCCATCGAACGCTAAGTCCATCGAACATTCATCAAAGCGAATTTCTTCCCAGGGGAAAGACTTGTTGGCCATCATCAGGAATTTTCCCCTTGCCACACTGTAATGTGATCTCAGAGTTGATATATTTAGCTAGGGGGGTGTGGGGGGTGCATACTCCCACATTGGGGGGGGGTGGGGGGCATAGCCCCTCACATGGGTAGGTTTTAAATAATGTGTTTTTTGTGAGAGTCACTAGGTTGGCCGACTGTTTTTCTTTCCCAGGAAGAAATTCGCTTAAATTAATGTTTGACGGAATTAGTGTTCGATGGATAAAGTTTGATGTGTAGTCGCTTCGACAAAATGATATAGACCCATTCGAATGATCACTGCTGCAGTAGACTTAGCTCTGTGGGTTATATCCTGCCAAGGATATAATGGCCGACCAGCTTCCAAAGCTTCAGGACTCCTTCCATGCACCCAGACTGTAAAGCAGTGTGAGCTGAGGTAACTAAATGACAAGTTTGGGCACTAAGCCCTTCATAGTTTTCTAGACAATAGAAAGAGGGAGGGTTAGCCCTGAAAAGACTATGCTAGGAACAACAAAACATAAATGTCTACACCCTGGCATAAAAAAAAAACATATAAAAAAACAAGGGAGATGGAGGAAGGGAGCAACTACTACAGCAGTGATCATTCGAACATCAGTTGTTATGGTACTTTCAAATTACAAAACTGTACTATGTTCATCATATTGATCAGTGCTGCAGGAGCCTTAGCTATATGAATAGATTACCACAGCTAACTACATTTGGGAGGTGAAAGGCAAAGAGTCCAGGAACCCCTGGAGAATAGTTCTACCAAAGCTTGATCTGGACCTATAGAAGGAACCATGCCTATAGTGCTTTGTAAAAGTATGTACTAAGTATGAAGCAGCAGCTTCTAGAACACTTCCAGAATCCTACCCTTTCCAAAAAGCCATAGATGCAGCCAAGGTCCTGTTACAGAGAGCCTTGACCCTGCCTGGAATAGATTTGTTATGATAAGTAGAACAAAAGGTAATAGCCTTAGACAGCAATTTGAAGATAATCTGCTTTGACACAGGTTGTACCTTCTTACCTTCCCAAGAAATAAACAATTGAGCCGAAGATCTGAGAGACAATGTTCTGTCAGGAATAGTACCCAAGTAGTCTTGTGGGCATCCATGGTATGGAGTATCCTTTCTCCCTCATTTTTAGATTCAGTAAAGAAAACAGGGAGATGGATTGTTTGGCTTAAAGTAAACTTGTATATTACTTTAGGCATAAAATAAGGATTCATTCTCAAAGAAACCCTGTCCCTATGGAAAATGAGGTAGATCCCTAAGAAAAAAGAAAGAAAAAATAAACAACATGAATAATTTATTAGCTGTATTTGTCTGTGTTAGTTTAGTGTATGACAACAAAAACCCAGACAGAGTCACAAAATACATGCATTACTTTAACTTCCAGTATAACACAAATTGTAAAAGCAGCCTTATGATCACGTTCCAGCTATAACTCATTTTAAAATTACCTTTTTTTTGTAATCAAAAAAAAATTATCAACTCTGCTTATATACAAAAGGGGCATTCTAACATAATCCTACTTAGAAAAAGGTAATATGAAGAAACAAAAATCTCTAGAGGGAAATAACATGACTCAGCTTCATGGGTGGCATGCCAGGAGGAACTCCAGACCTCATTCCCACTGACCATACAGTGCACAGATTCTCTGGAGCCAGAAGTGACACTAGCAAACATTTGTATAAAGCTGCAAAAAGTGAATGACAAAATTGATTGCTATATGAAACAGAACTATGCGCATTTAAAAAAAATCACCAAAGCAAATGAACACACAGACATCATTCAGTCCCTCATTAGTTGGAACAAACTGCTGAAATCTAAAATATTCCTCTTTTACTTAGACAAACTCCTTCTCAGGCTAGAACTTAAAGCTGGACAAATACTGCATTATTTGGACACCTCCTTACTATTCTTGTGTTTTTCTACTGCTGTTTAACATAGGAATAACTTTTAGATCATCATGTGTCCTGTACTTAGTCATCCACTGCAGCTAGACAGCATGTGCTCATAGGTTACTGAGCATGTGCAAGATCAGTGTCATTTTGTATAGTCAGCCAGAGTGAATGCAGGCAGGAATGGAGATGCACATGCAAGTGTGTTTGAAGTAATGAGTCAATCAGTTAGCTTAAATGTATGTTTCAGTTACAGCTACTGATGTGTTTATGTACAATAACAACTTGAATCCATCACAGTGCCTCAGTTTCTCATTTAAATACACAAGACATGTGACATGGTATCAGAATGGGATCCGAAGCTGAAACAGCTTGTAAACAATGAGGTATGCAGTTAGAAGTGGAGTAATATACAGGAGCAAACTCACAAACAGGTCAGCAGTTATTCAAAGGTACTTAAACTCGTTTAAATATTTTTTCATTTGCTGAATGTGTGGAAAAGCATTCAAAACATTCAAAATAATTACCTTTTTTAATGGCAGCTTCTGTTCTAGATTTACTAAAAAGTCTACCAGTGCTGTTCTTTCAGTCAATTACAGAGATAAACAAACTGTCCAAAATTGTGACATGCTGATAAATGTATTTGAAATAAACAAGAAAGTGTTTGAAATAATTTCCAATGTAAAAAGGTTACAAAGGTTACAAAGACCATATTTTTTTGCAATGTACTACATTTTTGCATTAACTAAAACTTTTTGAAGTATCCTAAGTGTCCGGAGTGTTTGCATTGTTTGCAGTGTTAAAGTAAAGCCTTTTCAGGGAGATTGTTCTGCAGTTGAGCATAATTACAAGTACCTGGTCTATTCTTATATTTAAATGTATTTTGTTGTTATGGGAGAGGGATTTCGTAGACCTGGACCGCTAGTGTTTGATAATAATATTGTTGAGAACTGGTGAGTGTTTAATCCAGAATATGATATTTTCATATATTCATATATTTTTTTATAAAGTGTATATTAATTAATTGTTTAATTGGATGATATGATATGTGATAATTGATTGTGTATTTAAACAGAGTGAAATGGTTTGTGAGTATTTTCTGATGAAGTCGTATGATGTTGAGTTGAGTATTTTATTTGGTGACATCCATTTATATATTCTACTTCTCTGTGTCACCTTATTTTGCTATTTTATTTGTTACTTTTTGGACTCCTTACTTAATTTATCTATACAGTAATGGGTGAAAATGTGAATACTATTGACAAGATTCTTATCACCACAAGGCAGTGCGGAGAGGACGCCGAGCCCTGACATCATTTCAAGAAGACGAGACGGTGGTGGATCTGGGAAGTCCCACAATGGAAAGCAACGGGCGAGGAGCAAGAAGAAATGGTCTGCAATTTGTGCTGTGAACATTTGTTACATGGAGAAGAGAATCCTTTCGACTGTTAAAAGGTACAAATCATTACAATTGGAAAACTGCTATTTTTCTAAATGTTTGGAACTTGGTATTGTTGGTTCTTCAAATGCCCCAATGGGGTTAATTTGGGGAATCCCATGTTTAAGACTTTGGTGACATTCTTTAATGAAGCAGGACTGAATTTTTTGAGACTTTTAAGTGATAACAACAAAGAGAAAATGGACTTGTTGAGAACGGAAATCAACACCATTGAAAATTATATTAAAAGTAATTTATCTAGTGAAAGTTTTGAATTGTTGTTTAATGTGTTATCACGAGAGGTTAATGTACATGCCACAGAAGTGTTCAATAGAAAGCACTCTAAACTGATTGTATAATAATAATGCTGCTTATAATAACTTTTCTGGTAAGAAGCATAGTAATATTATAGCTGGGGGTTAATCAACGTTCTTTCAGTGAAGTGGTGAACATAGTGGACAGTGGGGATTTTGATAAAGGCAATGATAATATAACTGTTATTACTAGTGAAAAAGCAGCAAAGGTCAGTGTTCCTAATGGTAGTAGCGCAAAAATAGAAGAGATTGGTGCCACAAAGGGTAAAGGATTAAATAGGCCTTCACCGCCAGGGGACAAGAAAGCACTAGTGTAAAACCTAAAACAGTAAATGAGGCCTTAATGGCAAAAAGGAACCAAAGTAATAAATCAACTGTTTTGACAAGAAGTCATGATGGATGACATTGACTGTTTTAATATTATTAATTTAACGGAACATGTTTTTCAAGGTTAAATGTATTAAAATATGGTTTCAATTTTGTGCCATATTATAAAGCTAATTATAGCTGTACAGTTGTTGATGTTAAGAAATTTGTTAGAAATTTAAATTTAGCCTATGTGATGCATGATATACCTGAATGTAGTAAAGCATTAATAAAACCATCAAGTTTTGTTCCTAAATTACAGCACACTATGGAAGTATTTGAGAAGATATGTATTGAGGATATAAAAAAGGCATTAAAAAATATTAAGAAAAATAATGATAATTTAAATAGAGAGGAAAGAAAGGCCTTAGAACATCTTATAGCTTTAAGAAGTACAATGCGTTTTATGAAAAGCGAAGGGTCTAATGTAGTAATAATGGAACAACAAGTGTATAACAGCAGTATGGAAAAAATTTTAGACAATCAAGAAGAATATGAAAAAGTTAAGTTGTTTGACATACATAAGAAGTTTAGATTTATTGAATCACAGTTATATGAAGCTTTAATGTCGGGGTACATTAATGTAGAATTATATAATTTTTGTTCTGTACAACATCCCAAAATAGGGGTGATTTTTGGAATCCCTAAAATCCATAAGGATTCCAAAAGACCCCGTCAAGTCCACATTCTAGTACTGAAGGTATCT
This sequence comes from Protopterus annectens, assembly GCF_019279795.1. Classification (NCBI taxonomy): domain Eukaryota; kingdom Metazoa; phylum Chordata; order Ceratodontiformes; family Protopteridae; genus Protopterus; species Protopterus annectens. The sequence goes on from NC_056735.1 coordinate 712,737,036, forward strand.
CATTAATTATAGATGCTGTTCTAGGATATATTAAAGATTCTTGGCATTTTTGGAAGAAGTTAGTAATTTTGCCAAAGAAAATGTTTTTGACCCCATAAAGCATATTATTTTTACTTTGGATGTCACATCACTGTATACGCATCATCCACATGATAAAGTATTGAAAGCTCGCCCTTTATTTAACTAGGAACAAATTAGTTTCAAATGACATAATTTCCACTATTTGTGGTTTTAGAAATTGTGTTGGAAAACAACTATTTCATTTTGATAAACAGTATTACAGGCAAAGGAAAGGAATTCATTTGCCAATACAGTTATGAAATGGATATTTTATCTATTATATTAAAGAAGTTTACTATTGTTTTCTATAAAAGGTTCATTGATGATTTAATTTTTATAATTGAAGGAAATGAAATGGTAGTAAAAATCTCACCATGCAGATTAATAGTCATTTTTTTAAAATTTACCATTGGTGATATAGGTTTAACGGTGAACTTTTTAGATGTATGTTTATGGTGGGACCTTACTGAATATAGGTTCCATAGTAAAATATATAGAAAAAGAATGGTTACTTGCATTACAAAAGCAACCATGCTAGACATATTATCAAAAATATCCCAAGAGGGCAATATATAAGAGCTAGTCGGATGACTAGTAAAAAGAAAGATTTAGTTGAAGAATTTCATTTTATAACTTCTTTGTTTGTGGAGAGAGGTTATGACTTTGATGTTTTAATAAATAGTGGAAATGAAATTTTTGAGAAACATGAATCTTTATTTCCAGCAATATTAAATAAACCTTTGAATTATAACAGAATCAATAATTGTAAACTTAAGACCCCTAAAAAGGAATGTATATGTTCATTGGAAATGAGTGGTGAAATGAATATTATTGCATCAGTTTTAACTAAAAATTGGAGAGTGATTCAAGGAAATCAGGATGTTGCAAAGGTTTTAGGTGGTAAACCACACTTTGTTTTTAGGAATTCTCATAATATTAAAAACATGCTGGAATATCAGAATACTGTTTTTAAGAAAAATATTATTGAGAAAAAAGGCATGTTTTGCTGTCATAGCTGTAAAATCTGTAGATTCATTTCTGTTGGTACTAGTATTTCAATATTGAATAGTGATAGAATTTTTGAAGTACCAGGATATGCAGACTTGGTATGTCATGCCCAGTTTATGTAGGAATGACTAAAGAACATATATACAGCATTAAAAGCAAGAGCGACAATAATGCCTTGTATAAACATTCCATTAATTGTGAATTTTTAAAAATTTGTATTTTCAGTGTTGGAAATTTGCAAACCTGACTATAGAGTTTTGGAACAAAAGGAAACATTATGGCAGGTCAGGTTGAATTCTGATAAATTTCCTGGTTTAAATGAAGCAATAAATGTGAAATGTTTTTTAAAATATAGAAAGTTAGGTATAAATAAAGAACAGAATATACTGCAATTATTTAATAATTAATTATGTTTTTAATGAATTTTATAAAAAAATTTTTTTATAAAGTGTATATTAATTAATTGTTTAATTGGATGATATGATATGTGATAATTGATTGTGTATTTAAACAGAGTGAAATGGTTTGTGAGTATTTTCTGATGGCGTGTATTAAAGCTATTGAGTTGAGTATTTTATTTGGTGACATCCATTTATATATTCTACTTCTCTGTGTCACCTTATACGAACTGGTGCTTGGTGGAGTTCGTTTTGCTATTATATTTTCATAGAGGCTGCATTTTCTGATAAAGACGCATGTACAAAGGCATTCATACTTCTTAAATTAATGGGCTCAGAAGCCATTGAGAGGGAATGTTCATTTATGTATGCACCTGCCATGTATGCAGAGGAGGGGGAGAACCACCATATTGTGATACAGGCTGAAATGTGGAAAGCCCCTGAGTGCTTAAAACATAAATTTAGAGAAATGTGTAACCCTCAAACAAATATTACAATGGAAAGGCACATGTTTTACACAAGAAATCAAAAGTGCAGTGAAACTATACCAACATATATTACCGACTTAAGAAATAAAGCTAAAATATGCAGATATGGTGATCTTTGAGAGACGAGTGATAAAAGACAGGCTTGTGTGTGGTGTTAATGATGCAATGAGAAAGATTTTGGTTCGAGGCAGTGATCTAAAGTTAAGCAACACAACTGAGATTTGTCAAATACATGAGATGGCACAGTGATGCAGCAGTAGCGTTGTCACCTCACAGCAAGAGGTTCTCTGGTTTGATTCTCACCTGAGGTGCATTCTGTGGGGAGTCTGCATGTCCTCCCTGTATTTGTGTGGGTTTCTTCTGGGTACTCCAGTTTCCTCTCATGTTACAAAGACATCGCATTCTATGAACACCTTCAGGAATGCATTGGTCATGCAATCCCAAATAAAACCAAGACCCAATCCTCCAAAGGCAGACGTCCTGTCTGGTGGACCCCAGCCATAAACAAACTATACATCAGAATGAGGAAGCTAGTACATGATAGAGCAAAATCCCAAAAAAGGAAGGCATCTCTGATCAGTAGTTGCAAAAAACTACGGTCACTCATAAAATCGTCTAAGGCCAGCTTTGAGAGAAAAATTGCACAGGACACTAAAAATAATCACAAGGCTTTCTTTAGTTATGTTAGGAACCTGGGTGGGAATTCCCAGATATGCTCAGAATTAGTCCAAAATGACAAAAAATACACCAAACCCACAGACATTGCCAACATCCTAGCTGGCAGGTTCAGCGCAAACTCCCCCCCCCACCAAAAGGGCAAATATCTATCCCAGCAGAGTGCTGCCCCCCTGACATCTCAGATGCTCAGGTAAGAGCTGCCCTCTCCAAAGCAAAAAACACAGCATCAATGGGAACAGACGGTGTCCCGGGCTGCGTCCTACATGAACTCCAAGAAGAGCTAAACCCAAACATAAAACTACTGTTCAATCTCAGCCTTACTACACAATATGTACCCAAAGAGTGGCGTACAGCAACAGTGGTCTCTCTCCACAAAGGTGGTGCCTCAATGGATCCTGGAAACTATAGCCCCATAAGCCTGACTAGCTTGGTCTGCAAAGCTATGGAAAGGATCATCATGGACCTCATAAATAAAGATATTGAGGACCTACAGACACTGGATCCTACCCAGTTTGGCTTTGTTAAGGGCAGATCCTGCCTCTTAAACCTGGTTGATTTCTTTGAAACAGTCACCAAGGCCATTGATGAGGGGAAGGTGGTCCACACAGCCTACCTGGACATCGCAAAAGCCTTCGATACAATACCCCACTCGGGCATTATAGATAAGCTCACCAGCTTAAATATAAACCCCTATGTCACTAGATGGGTTGCAAACTGGCTCAAGGACAGAACCCACATGGTTAGAATTGCTGGAGCCATGTCAGACTCCAAACCGGTTACAAGTGGCATCCCACAAGGCTCAGTCCTGGGACCTCTCTTGTTCAGTATATATTTCTCGGAGGTACAGGCCAACATGGAAGGACTGTGGCTGACCAAGTTCGCAGATGACTGCAAACTGGGCGCCATAATCAACTCTCCAGCTGACACAAGCATCCTCCAAAAGGGCCTCATAGAAACAGACAACTGGTGCCAGAGCCATGGCCTCAAGCTAAACACCAAAATGTGTATAGTCATCCCCTTTGGCAAAAACAAAGTGCCCACAAATTACCACATAGGTGGTAATCCATTAAGTACAGAAGAAGTAATTAGGGACCTGGGGACCCAAGTTGATAGCAATCTCTCATTTGACAACCACGTGGCCAAAGTGGTTAGAAAAACATTTTATATAGCCCACCTAATCATTAAGAGATTCACATCTAGATCAGGGGAGGTCATTGTGCCTCTTTATTCATCCCTCATCAGGCCCATAATTGAGTACAATGCCCCTTTTGGGATGTACCTTACCAGACACCTGCAGCAACTGGAAAGACCCCAAAAGTACCTCACCAAGAAGATCAAAGGGCTCAAACAGATGCCATATGCTGCCCGGTTAAAGAAACTCCAGCTCTACTCAGTGGCATACCACCTGCTCAGAGGCGATCTGTGCCTGACGTATAAAGCCATGTCCAACCCGGAATTAATGGACATGCTGCACCTCAGAAAATCCAAATCCCATCGAGCTACGTGCTCAAGAGACTTGAACCTCAGCACTGAAATAAATAGGACATGCTGTAGGGACAGATTCATAACCCAGAGGCTCCCTTCACTCTGGAATAAAATCTCAGTCCAGGTTAGGCAGAGTCCATCATTGACTCTCTTCAAGAGGAATCTTGATGAGTGGATGGGAGATCATAGGTTTACCCCGGGTATCACTTCTGTGTCACTGTTAGACAGAGGCACAGTATACTAACCTCGAAAAAGGGCATAGCAAAATTAATTTAAAATGGGTGGCGAAAGCCAAACACACTCTGGCTAGGTTTATAAATGCCCTAGGGCAGATAGCCTAGTATGAACCTATGAACCTATGTATCTGGAGCATTTCTCCCTCGGCCTCCACTTAAAATTGGGTTTGTTCCAAGTTGGACTTTCCCAGTAAACAAATGTTAAATAAATAAATATGAGCTTACAGAAAAGCATACAAATATACTTATGAATGATAAAAATGTGCAGGCAGTGTCTGCCAGTGCGAATGTTGATAGTGTACAACATCAAGCTAAGATTAAAAAGAAATATGAACCGAAAAGGTTGTTTGCTACCCCAGACCTTTTTGTTAGCTGTCGTAATTGTGGAGGCAGTCATGAACCTAAACAAGAGAAGTACATACCTTTTGGTCAGCAATGTCATAAATGTAAAAAGTGGAATCCATTTCAAAAGGCTTTGCAAGTCTAAAGTGGCAGATACTTTTATTAAAAGAGAGCATCCAAATAAACAAGTAAATCAAATAGAGAGCTGTGAGCAAACTTTCTATGTTGCTGGTGTCTCTGTGATTAATGAAACTGTTAACACTGTAGATTATCAGTTGGCAGCAAAGAGTTAAATATTTTGTACTGTTTGGATTAATGGGAAACCTGTAGAGTTTAAAAAATCACTGGATCCAAATGCAATGTTATATCAGCACAAATGTTTGCCAAAGTAAAGGCTGCTGAAAACCTTGATTCAGTAAAGTGTGCAAAACTAGTTGCTTATGGTGGTGAAGAGGTTCAAACTGATGGTGCAGTAGTTCTCACATGTCATTCTGCTGGGAACAGCTACGACTTGCAGTTTTACGTAATCAAAAGACATGTGCAGTCATTGTTAGGCCTGAAATACAGTTTGAGAATGGGACTGATTTCATTTAATAAAGAGGTCCACCATATAAATCTGAACAACAATGATAGTTTTACACAGAATATTTTTAGTGAATATGCTGATATTTTCACAGAGGAGCTTGGCAAACTTCCAGTCACATATTCTATGAAGTTAAACCATGAAGTAAGCCCAGTTGTTAGACCAGCAAGAAAGGTTCCAGTAGTAATGCAGAGCAAAGCAAAAGCAGAGCTAGACAAAATGGTGAATTTAGGTGAAATAACCCAGTAAAGGAACCGACTGAATGGGTAGCCTCCATGGTCATAGCTTATAAAAAAAAGCTGAGATGATATCTGAGTATGCATTGATCCGAGAGATTTTAAAAAAGCGCTTAAACATCCTCATCATCCGATGCACACAGTAGAAGAAATAGCTGCACTCGTGCCAAATGCCACTGCTTTTTCTGTCTTAGATGCAAAAAGTTAATTTAGGCAAATTTCGCTGGATCAGAAATCTTCATTGTTAACTATTTTCAGTACACCATTTGATAGATACAGATTCTTGAGAATGCCATTTGGGATAAATTCTGCCACTGAAGTATTTCAACGTACAATGGAAGAAATTTTTTCTGGTTATCCATGTGCTAGCATAGTAGATGACATTATTATAGGGAGTAATGGCAAAGCTGAACATGATAGAAACCTCAAGAAAGTTCTAGACCACGCTCATGAAGTAAATCTTAAGCTGAATCCTCAGAAATGAAAATTCAAACTGAAATAAGTTACTTATATGGGTCATTTGTTTACCAGTTCTGGCTTACAACAAGCTCCAGTTAAACAAGCAGCAATTCTTGAGATGCTAGTTCCAGAAAATGTCACATCTTTACAACGTTTTCTTGGTATGGTCACTTATTTAGGAAAGTTCAACCCATAAGTGAGTGAGCTTTCAGCACCATTAAGTGAGTTGACATGCAAAAATGTAAACTAGTCCTGGTTGAAACAGCACTAAAAAGTATTTGATGTTCTGAAACAGAAAATTGCCAGTCCACCTACATTGAGATATTATGATGTTCACAAACATGTAACTTTTTCGTGTGATGCTTCAAAGTATGGCCTTGATGCAGGATGTCTTCAAGAAGGCATACCAGTAGCCTGTGCATCCAGAACTTTAACTCAAACTGAAATGCAGTATGCACAAATTGAAAAAGCACTTTTGGTAGTAGTGTTCGGATGTCAGAAGTTCAATGATTGTAGTTATGGCAACCCTGTTCAAATAGAGACTGATCACCAACCTCTACTGACAGTTCTGAAAAAATCCAATACATACAGCCTCAGCATGCTTGCAATGCATGATGTTAAAATTTCAAAAGTACCATTTCAATATTGTCTATACAAAAGGCAAATTTCTATACCTTGCTGATGCTTTGTCAAGAGCACCCAGACAAACAACAAAACAGCATGATAATGAGAAAGTAGACTTTGAAGTCATGGAAGTCAAAAATTTTTCCTCATCACATCTTGATGAACTCAGAAATCATATAGCTTCAGACCCAATTCTCCAGAAGCTAAAACATGTTATCAGCCAAGGATGGCCAGCATGACAAACCAGTTTACCTCTTGACATACAGAAGCATTTTCCTTACAGAGTTGGGCTCATGATGGAAGATGGAATCATCATGAAAGGTTTTAAATGGTAATTGCTACAATAAGAATGTCTCAAAATTTTGCATCAAGGTCACCCGGGTACTGATTCTGCTAAAAGAAGGGCAACAGGCATAGTATTTTGGGTTTCTATGTCAAAAGATATAGAGAAGGAATGGTCAACAGTTGCTACTGATATTTTCAAATGGAATAGTCAACATTATTTAGTGTTAGAAGACTCTTATTCGATTTGGTTTGAAACTGACCTTCTTCCTAACTTAACGTCCAGCACTGTCATTACAAAACTGAAGAGACATTTTTCTGTTCATGGTTGTCTGTACAAAGTCATATCTGGCAATGGTGCACAGTTTACAAGTCACCAGTTCAAGAATTTTGCTGAGTCTTGCGACTTTGTCCATGTTACTAGTAGTCCTGAGTATCCATAGTCCAATGGATTAGCTGAACGTGCAGTTCAAAGTGCGAAATGTTTGTTGGAGAAATGCAGGAGAGATGCTACCAATGCTTTTCTTAAGCTACTTAATCTCAGAAACATTCCTCGAGATAATTTGCTTCATTCACCTGGTTAAAGATTGATGTCCAGACAGACTAGAACAACTCTGCTGATCAGTTAACAATTATTGAAACCAAATGTAAAGAACAACAGAATGGTCAAGACTCAACTTTTGAAAAAATGCCAGTCACAAAAGTTGTACTATGATAAATGCAGCAAACTCCTCAGACCATTAAGTCATGGAGAGATTGTGAGAATGCAAACTAAAGGATATGACCAAGTGGGTATTGTCAAAAATATTTGTGAAGAACAAAGATCTTACATCATGCAATCTGATGGAATGGATTTCAGGAGGAATCGAAGGCACATACTGCCAGTCTCTGAACCAGTGATGCAGCAGATTGCCTGTGCCACAGACTATTTCTCAGAGCAACTCTACATATTCAAATTCCAGAGGTCAGTGTATCTTCTGCAAGTAATCCTGATGTAGTCCCCAAAGTTCCAATTATAAAAGACTCCCCAGAGATTGTCCCTGTTGCTCAGCCCAGTCAAAGTTTTTATGTGACCACACTGGGTAGAATTTCCAGACCCATTATGAGATACACAACGACTTGGACTTGAATTCATTTGTTGTCAAATGTTGCTGTGATATATAGCTTGTAAAAATAGCTTGTTCTCCAATTGCATGTTGAACAAATTAAAGAGGGAGGATGTAGATCATTGTGTATATTATACTTAGTCAGCCACTGAAGCTAGATAGCACAGGCATATAAGTTACTGAGCATGTGCATGATCAGTGCCATTTTCTATAGTCAGTCAGAGTGAATGCAGGCATGAATGGAGATGGATATGTGAGTGTGTTTGAAGTAATGAGTCAGTCAGTTAGCTTAAATATGTGTTCCAGTTACAGCTCCTGATGTGTTTATGTGCAAGGAACAACTTGAACGCAGCACAGTGCCTCAGTGTCTCATCTGAATACACAAGACATGCGACATGACTATTATTGACTTCAACTACTACCAAACTGAGAATTGTTAAATAGTTGGCTTACAGTGTTTTATTATTTTAAGATTGCATTAGTCAGTTAGCTAAAGCAGAACTTGCAGAGTCTCGTAACTAAATGATAGCACCCATCTGTGAGATGAGTGGGACCCTGCAGTCCTGCTAGGTGTTGAGCAGAACCTCTTAGGTTCATAAGTTCATAGGTTGGTACTAGGCTATCAGCCCTAGGGCCTATACAAGCCTAGCCATAACAATTCCCTGGCTATTTCTTCCCACACTATTTACTTCCCTGGACCCCTGTCTAGCAGGGCGACTGACATGATCCCCGGGGTGAATTTCCTTTCTCCCATCCAGTCGTCAAGGTTCCTTTTAAAGAGGGCCAAAGAGGCACTCTGCTTGACATGTATAGGCAATCTATTCCAGAGTCTGGTGAGTCTCTGGGTCAAGACCCTATCCCTCCAGCATGTTTTGTTTATTGTGATGACAAGGTTTAGATCCCTGGAGCGTGTGGCTCTGAGAGATTGGGATTTCTTTAAGTGTAGCATGTCCAACAGCTCTGGGTTTGACATGGCCTTGTATGTTAAGCAGAGATCACCTCTGAGTAGACAATATGTGACAGAGTATAGCTGGAGTTTTTAAGGTGGTCAGCGTAGGGCATCTGCTTTGGGCCTGTGATTCTTTTAGTGAGGTATTTCTGCGGCCTTTCCAGTTGTTGCATATGTCTTGAGAGGTACATACCAAATGGGACGTTGTATTCTATAATGGGTCTAATGAGGGATGAGTACAGTGGGACAATTACCTCCTTTTTTTTTCGGATGAAAAGCCCTTAGTGATGAGGTGTGCCACATAGAAGGATTTCCTGACTGTTGTGGCGATGTGGTTATCGAAGGTGAGACCACTGTCCACCTGTGTCCCTAAGTCTCTTATCACACTTTCAGTGTTTAGTGTACTGCCAATTATATGGTAATTCACGGGTAGATGTTTTTTCCCAAAGGGGATAACTATACATTTCTTGGCATTGAGCCCATGGCTCTGGCACCAAGCATCTGTTTCTGTAAGGCCCTTTTGTAGAGTATCCACATCATTTGGGGATTCAATAATGGCTCCCAGTTTGCAGACATCTGCGAACTTTGTTAGCCAGAGTCCCTTAGTGTTGGCCTGTACTTCAGAGAAGTAGATGCCAAACAAGAGCGGTCCCAGGACTGAACCCTGAGGTACTCCACTTGTCACTTGTCTAGAGCTGAATTTGGAGTCGGCTACTTTTACAGTGTGGGTTCTATCAGTAAGCCAGTTAGCAACCCATTGGGTGTCGTAGGGATTAATGCCCAGCTTAGTGTTTATCTATGATTCCAAAGTGGGGGATGGTGTCAAAGGCCTTGGCAAGGTCTAGATAGGCTGTGTGGACCACCTTACCCTTGTCCATGGCTCTGGAGACTGATTCGAAGAAGTCAATCAGGTTCAGGATACAAGATCAGCCCTTCACGAACCCAAACTGGGTGGGGTCCACTGTTTGAAGGTTGCCACTGTCTTTTATAAGTTCCATGATAATACGCTCCATGGCCTTGCAGATAAGGCTTGTCAGACTGATGGGATGGTAGTTTCCAGGATCCAAGGTGGATCCTCCCTTGTGGAGTGGGATAACTGTAGCTCTGCGCCACTCAGTGGGCACGAAACCTGAGGTGAGGCTATGATTAAACATGACACTTAGGTGAGGTGCCAGTTCATATTGTAGTTCATGTAGTACACAGGCCAGGATGTCATCTGGTCCCATGGATGCTTGGAGAGTGTGTTTTTTACCTGTGTGACCGTTATTACCAGAATTTGGCAATCTTCCGGTATTGAGATGGGCCATTTAGGGGGTGAGAGGGGGGTGAAGTTGGCACTGAATCGATCTGCCAGGATATTGGCAATATCCTTGGGATCAGTATATTTAATGCCATTCTGTTTTAGCTCAGAGCAGATCTGAGCATTGCCATTTAGATTCTTGACATAGTTATAGAATGCCTTGTGGTTGTCTTTGGAATCTTTGGCAATTTTATTTTCGTAACTAGCTTTGGAGGATTTTATGAGGGATCTCAGTTTCTTACTGAGGCTGGTAAGGGAGTTTTTTGCATCCTGGGATTTTCCTCTTTTCTGCAACAGTTTCTTCCTTTTGTTATAAAGTTTGTTTATGGCAGGGGACCACCAAATTGGCTTCCTTTTTTAGGATGAGAGCATCTTGGTTCTATTTGGGATGGCACGATTCATGCATGAGTGGATGTGCTCGTACCGTGCCTTAGTGTAGGTTTCAGCAGTTGAACTTTCAGGTCCTGTCTGCATGGGTGTCATGAAGTTTGTCACTTCTGACTTGAGTAGCATGAAGCTGGCTTTGGAGAAGTTTTTTATGGAGGTTTCCTTAATCCTTACTAGGGGGTGGGGGTGGGATGTGGATGTTAAGGGTGATTAGCTTATGGTCAGACCTGACTAACGAGGGGGTGATCATAGTTGTGGAGCATCGATTTCCCATGTTGGTAATGACCAGGTCTAGGACATTGGAGCCCCTGGTGGGACTATGGATTAGTTGATCCAGGGCATTAGAATTTATGAATTCCAAGGACCGTTGGGCAAAGGTTTTGGTACACGAGTAGTTTTCCCAGTTAATGGCAGGGTAGTTAAAATCACCCAGTATTAGGGTGTTTGGTTCTATCTTAATATTTTCCAGTATGTTTTGAAAGGTGTAGTGAGAATTTTGGGGCATGGTGGGGGATCTGTAGCAAGCTACAATTTGGATTGCAGTCTTACCTAGTATTAGTTGCACCTGGAGAATTTCAGACGCATTGTGTTGAAAAACTAGCCTGGTGGCGTGAATATCCTTGGTGAATGTTGACACTCCTCCACCTTTAGTGTTTCGGTCCTGGTTTTACTTTGGAAGACAGTAATTTGTGATATTTTATTTATTTATATTTGCTTACTGTTAAATATATTTGTTTCTTTCCTTAGGATGGATCAGATCTCACACATGACCTGTAAACATTTATGGATGTGCCAGGGAAATTGTTACACTGGCATGTTAATGAAATTGATTAAGTTAGAGTATGGGTACCAAAGCACCAATTCAGGAAGAAGGGCACAAAATAGAAACAAAATTATTAGCGTGGGAGGACTGCCAGAGATAGCTTGCACTGGACTGGAATCTGCCAGCCTCCAAGTTTAATGTGATGGTTGCTTGTGATCTTATAATCTGGAACATTAATAACATGACTAATCCAGACAGCAAAGATATTTAACATGTTGAAAGGGCTGGAAGCTGATTTAGTATCCCTGCAGGAGACGTACCTAGGGATTCAAGAGCATGAAAAGTTATATATGAAATGATTTCAATTCCTAGGAAGGGTAATCTCTGAAGGTTTAGGGAAACACAGGGTTGTAATATGGAAAAAACCGTGAATTCCACTTTGCTATAGCAAATCTTATGCTGGACGATCAAGGTAGGTTTACAGCAATTAAATGGAATTTATTTGGACACAGAATAACATTGGTATCACTATAATCCCCCTCAGAACTTCTCTTCTCTTTTCTCCTTAAGGCAAGTGATGTTAGAAATATTTTACTGTAGTGAAGGCACGCTATTGATACTCTGTGACTAGAATATGATCTTCCATGAAAAGGAGGCCTCAGGGGGAAATAAAGTTAAATTAATTAGTACAGAGAAGAAATTTAAGAAAAATCTTTATGTGATGAGTTTATTAAATGTAACTATCCCTACAAGGTTTAATTGTACCTTGGATTATTGTTTCTATTCAGCTTGCCTTAAGATGTCATCTAAGACTGATAAAGTAGTGATCACTTGTGGCCAAGAAGATAAGGTTAATAAGATTATGTATGGCCCAACTGTCATTTCAGATCATGTATATGTTAAAGTCTTATTAATAACACATTAAGCTGCCCATCTTGAGCAGCACTGCAGATTTCCTGTTTTCTATCTCAGATTTGATCCCTTTAAGAAATGAGTTCAGGAGATATTCATTCAATAAATACAACATATGGAATCAGATATTCTAATTTACTGGAATAGGTTCAAAGAAATTTTAAACAAAGAGTTTCAAAATGACGTTATGAATCCATTTTATGTAAAATTAAAAGCCTACAGAAAAAAAAAAAAAGCAAGCCTCACCGCGGAAAAGAGGGGGTGCAATTAAGATCACTACTGGCAAAAAGGCAACAATTAGAAGATAATAAGGTATGACTCCAACAGAATGTTTTAAGGGATATATATGCAGTAGATAACCCACAGAGTACAATGGCACTGGCTGGCAGACTTAGACAACAAGTAGTAGAAAGACAGGTTCCTCAATTACAAAACTGCTCAGTTAAGAAACACAGTAAAAGAGGTAGATAACATTCTTAGAAGCTATTATCAAGCAATATATACAACCAAGTCACAGGGTCCAGATGTGCTGAAAATAAGAAACTACTCAGATTCCCTATTAATGCCCCACCTAATGGATGCATAACAAGAGTCCCTAATTAAGGAAATTACTCTGAGGAAGAGGTTCAAGAAGTGGTGAAATCTAAATTAATGCTGCCCTTGCATATGGGTGGACTAGCGGTTTTAGACATGGCTAAGTATTTGTTAAATAATTTGAAAAATTCATTGAGGGATATTATTAGAGGCATCCTGCAGGAGGAGGCAGAATTCTCTCAGGAAAACATTTTACTAGGATTCTGGACCAACTTAAAAACCAGACAGAGCAGTTAGGAGTGATAGTATTTGCAACTAAAAAGCCAGTTACAAAGAAATAAAAATGCTTGAATCCTCTGATAGAGTGAGAACTAATAAACACAACTGATCAAATTAGGAAGATTGAAGAAAGAGCTGTAGTAGAAAAGAAGCAAGGGTTTTTAATATATGACTGCCCTAGCTCAACTATTTAAAGCAGAAAGGAATGTACATAGCATCTGAAGCTACTGATATTAATCTGACCATTCATGAAAATAATTGTAAATAATCTTGTTTTTTTTAATCAAGTGATTTAAAATGTATAGGTGTGGATTTTGCTTTTTAATTTTCTTTTGTTTTATTCATGTTAAATTGTTAGTACTTATTTGATGCTGTTAATATTTTGTTTACAGATCTGATGTATATAGTTAAAGGTTTGAACTGAAAAACATACAAGCATTGCATTTTTCTAGCTACCTATATCACATCCTGTGTCAAATGCCAGACCATATAGTCTGATGAAGCCTTGTCGGGTGAAAGCGCTTACCATTGTTTTTATATGATTTTTGAATAAATCAGTTTATTGTGGACGGAATAATTTTATTTTGGATTGGATGACTTTGGACTTTAACAGCTTTGTTGGTACCTGTAGTTTTTAGCTATTTTTACTTTTGGATTGTGTGGGGTGTACGGAGTGTTTACTCTCTGGGAGGTTTTACTCTTTGGTTATACTGGTGTCTATAGTTTACCAGGCAAAAAAATCAATATCATAGAAGACCACTAAACAAATGACAATAAATAAATTAATTAATTTTCCAGGGCCTCATTTTTATTGCACAAGAGCAAATAATACTGGATGATCTTGAAATTGACTGGCTTGCTGTTGCCTCTAACAGCCCAGTCAATGCAATAAATCTCTAGGGTCAAACACAGTTAATCCATACCCCCACCCATCTCAACAAAAGCAACAATAAGGGCACTATTACTGATTAGAATCTCACATCTTCTCAAAGTAAAATCTCTTCCTCCAAACTCTAGCAGATTCTCTAGGTGACCATCTCCCCATCTTTGCCAGATGACAACATATTAACACCCAAATAAATCTCTACTTAAATACAGTTAGTAATCTGTCGAACATCAACAAATACATGTTTATCTCCAGCTAAAAACACTGTAACTGAAACTACCTTACACATCTCCCCCTTGATGAAGCGTTCACTGAATTTAACAATACCTTCCTAAACATTCTAAACTAACTTGCTCACTTCAGAACAAAATGTAGCAAAGCAAATCAAATTGCCTTGTTATCTAGACATATTAAACAACTCATGAAACTAACAGAGAAAGCCTGGAAATGTTGGACCTTTAATAAAGCAAGACAAATTTTCAACATTATAAACATCTCAGGCACAGTACCAAATATCATGACAAATTAGATAAGAAAATCTACTATACAAATCTCCAAAATAAAAAACATAAAAACCCCAAATCCCAGTGGGCTTCCATATACTAACTTCTTCACTCCAGTAATACCTCCATACCTTCATCCACCTTATCCCATCTCAACATCTCTCAAGCCATCCCTTCCATGTTCATCAAATCAGTATTCTCTCTTCTCAATAACTTAACTTCCTGCTTTACAAATCCTACAGAATTCCATTTCAATGTCACCACCCCTTTTGCCCGTAATCACCCCCAACTTCTTCTCATTAACACCAGTCTCAACCATGAAAAGTTATCTTCTTAAACTCAAACCTGCCACCCTACACCTGACAATCTACCTGCTGAATACCTAAAACTTGCATGTGATGCCATAGCTTATCCAGTATCTATCCCAAAATTGATATTTTCTAGAAAAAAAATACCCCTTCTCTCTTCATAAAAGAGGTAACTCAAATGAACTCACAGACTATCATCATAGAACTATACTGTCCCTATTGTCCAAAGTGCTAGAGACATGTGTACAAACCCAACTTTTCCCTCATACCACTATCCCCATGCCAACATGGATTTCAACTGCACCATAGCACTACAACCACCCTCCTTAATTTTACTAACATTAACTTAATCAGAAATGCTGGAAACTTAGTATCCTGCCTCTGTATAGACCTAGCAAAAGCTTTCAACTTATCTCTCATTACATTCTCCTACCAAAACCTGTAAACCTAGGACTCACTCCTTCCTAGCCTGGTTCTATTGCTACCTTTCCAATAGGTCCCAGTCCATTAAATGGCAAAATGAATTCTCATTTTTTTCACCTGGTATCAGTTGGGGTCTCCCAAGGATCTATACTTGGCCCTATTCTCTTTAATGTCTTTATCAATTAAAACTACAGCTAACTGCATGAAACACTATATGAAAACAAGAAAATGAAAAGTAACACATGAGTTTATGGAAACTGACAGATTTTAATAAAAAGTATAAGCACTTTCGGCCTGTCAAATGTACAAAAAAACTTCATCAGACATTCAAACACTAATAATTCTCCAATGAAAGTAATCACATGACTAAATACAACAAATCATCTTCCACTTAATAATGCATTTGTTTTAACTTTAAAAAACAAGCCATGTTAATTCTATCATTCAAACCAAGATAGGAAAAGGAATTAAATTTCAACTGCCAAACTAGTTCAGGTCTGTCAAGAACCACTTCAATGTCCGCTACATATCAATTCTAGCTTTTTAATATAACAAAATACAAACTTATTAAAAGTTTTACACTGTAGACTGTGTTTGCCTAAAGCATTTTCTGTATCGACTTTCTTTATAGCTCTAACATATGCCAGCATTTGATCCATTAACCTTCTGCTTGTTCTCCCTATATAAAAGACAACACATGACTGACACTGTACATAATAACTAATGCCAGTTATCTCACAGGTGTGTCTGTTCCAACAATCCTGTCAGTGTATTCTCTACAAATGTACTGTTACCTATAAATCTAGATTGCCCACAATCAAAACAGGGATACATACCATTTAGATTGACAGTTTGTAACCTAAACTTCAACAATGGCTCTTATTCCAAGAGTGTTTTTTATGCTCATATTCCTTTTGTCTGCAAAAGCAGGTTTGTCAGTAATAAAGCCTTTTAGAGGGCTCCTTCCCCTTTCAAAATATTTTAATGCCTAGAAATAATATACTTAATATTTTTACTGTCACTGGTGTAAATTGCTGGAAGTACCACTGATGGTACTACCCCGTTTATACATTCGTTACTTACTTTTTATAGCAACCATATTTTCACGGTTACCATGTTTGCATTGTTGACTACAAAGGACTGCATGAAACACTGTAAGGTGTTATTCCATGTCCTTACTGGTGGCTAAAAACTTGGGATTACCTTCAGGAACACAAAACATTGAGAAAGGCATCTTCCTGCTTTGCATGCATTACAGATGCATGCTGGAATTGTCACGGATGCTGTGTGACTGATGAATGCAATATTTGGTCCATGAGGAACGAATCGTTCAGCGAAGGAAAACACAGAAACAGGAAATATGGTTTTGGTGAACTACAACTTTTGTAGAAATCTGTACACATAGTTGCAAACAGCCAGTGCCATGCGAAAGTTGCCATAAGTAATGCTTTTAAAAACTGACTGTGGATGAGGTTGACAGATGATTGTGGTTTCATTTTTCAAGGAAGAAGCTGGCAGTACTGATTTGGTTTGGTTGTGTGATGCATGCATGTTTAGAGAAAACCATATAGTACTTCTGCGATTATTGATTTCAGTTCGTTATTAGCTGATTGAAGATGCATTCTCTCGAATGCATCTTGATCGAAATTTATAGTGTGAAATGGCAAAATACCGAAGCGGTATATAAGCAAATTCTTTCCCTGGGAAAGAAATCTCTTGGCCGCCATCGGTATTTTGCCTTCTTCTTTACTGTAGTGCAGTCTCGGAGTTGGTATATTTAAGTAGGGGGGTGTGGGGGACAAAGCCCCCCACATTAGAAATAGTTTGTGGTGTGCATGTGTTGTGTGTGTATTTCTCGGAACAGTGATTTTTTTTTTCCCTGGGAAAAAAATCGTTGTTCTGAGTGTTCTAGATTGTAAGCTTTCGTTTACATGGGGTCAATGAATCAGCGTTCGCTTTTCTAAGCATTCAGTGATTCAGTATAGACCCTTGATTTCAGTACTGCTGTAATGGTGCTGATGGCTGTTTGTGTGTTTTGGTATTTCTATGTGGTGCGAATTTCTGAGTAAGTGCAATTACTACTCCTTCCAAACAGTCTTTTTTCTGGGAAAGCTGTGTGTCACACTACATGTTCTTTAAAGTGAGCAAACTACTGTGTTGTACGACTCACAGTAAAATAATGACACAGCTGTGATGGGCAAATCTAATTCTAACCATTATTTCACCACATTTGCTGGCAGGAAAAAAGGAACTTTCAGCGGGCAGACTTGCAATACCCGACATGCTGGCAGTACAGTGCATAAACAAACAGCAACAGTACATTTTTTACACTTTATTGATAATAGTCCAGAAAACAGCCTGTGCTGTCAAGGAAACCACACCATGTAACATTTTAAAAACATTAAGGAATATATTTCATGATCAGGAACCAAGTGGTAGTGCCATGAAAAATCTGGTTGCGATAATACGTAAGTACCATACATTCTTTAAGCCCTCTCACTGTTGTAATAGAGGCATACTCTGCAATTCCATGTGCTAGCATAATCTCTAATGCCTGCTATGGATAACCTTGGTCTTGAAATAAGCTACCCCTTCACATTTTTTCACAAAAATAATGTCTTCACTGGTTAACCGAGATTCTCTGACCAGTAGACTTTTGGCTATACCTTTCTTAGTGAGATAGAGGTGCAGGCTATTAAACTCTAAATGATTATTATCCCTGATTTCCTTCCTATACAACTTAGTATAGATCCCTTCCTGCTCATTTTTTACACCGACATGTCTAAATAATTAATTTTATAGTTCATACAAACTCAACAAGTTCTTCCTGGAGTGATTCTCATGAAATAAAACTGTCTTCTATAAAATATAAATAAACTTTAAAATTTCAAGTGAAAAAACGTTATCACACTCCCAAACTGTAAGAAAAATGTTATCATATGTCAGTACCATCAGGATACCCACAGACACATCCAGGATTTGATGGTAAACATTTTGTCCAAAAACAAATAAAAATATTATCTCATATTTATTCCAAAAGACTGCACAGCAAGTCTACATTCAGCAAAATATTGTCTCCATAGTTAAATAAAATTGACCTGACAAAGTCTAAGCCCTCTTCTTTAGGTATAAATGTGCACAGGGATGCTATGTATAAAGTTACTAACAGATAATTGACAACTTCACTTTAGCAACCTACTTTTGTTGGCAAAATCAAATGAATCTCTTATCAAGTACTCAATTTTGCCAACTAAAAGTTGTAAAACATGTTTAACTATAACTGCAAGAGGCTCACTCTTGGATTTTTTAATTTCCTGTGTATCTTGGGAATGACAAAAATTATGTTTTTTACAGCTACAAAAAGTAAACTGTTTTGTCTCAACAACCCTTCTTTACTTAGGCCAATTAATAATTTATCTGTAGCGTGATACTTTTGTGTAACAATTATACAGCTCACTAACCTGTACTGATTTATATAATGTTACATTTCAATCGGACAACAGGCCTCCACCTCCACAATTCAAGCAACCATGCCGACAACAACAAGGATTGAGGACATGATTATGAATTTGAACCCTATTATCACATATACTAAAAAACAGGACAATAATCTTGAGTTAAGCAATTCTGATTGTATAGTAATGTCTTTTGGCTTTTCCCGGTTAGGGATCGCCACAGCGGAACTCCGGTCCGCTAATGATTGGTAGTGGATTTTTACAGTGCCGAGTTACCAGGCCAACACCCAACCTTCAAAGAAGGCGCACCCCATTCACACTCGCACCTACCTGCATGTCTTTAACATCATTTGACCATGGGGAGGACATGCGGACTCCACACAGAAGGCAATCCAGCCAAGAATCGAACAGGAGAACCTCTTGCTGTGAGGCGACAACGCTAACCGCAGCTCCCAAGCAATTCTGATTCTATAATAATAACAAATCACAGTGATGGCATTAAAGTGTATATTTTTTCAACAACTAATATTGACATTAAAATAGTAGAAATGTGTTTGAAAGGTTTAACTTTTGTCCCCACAAAAAAGTTAGCATAGCAGTAGTAGTACCCAGACCTTAAAGTGTATTTAAGAAAACTAAATTTTAACATGATGTTTGATGGGGTCTCAGCTTCTATGAATAGTTTGAAGATGTCCAGTACATTCAACCCCCTATTCATACAGTTTTGTAGTTGCACGAGAAGGTGTGCGAACTAGATATTGGGAATATATTAACAAGTAACAACAGAGGAAACAGTCACAATATGAGTGCATACAGACAGAATCAGATGAATTTCATTAGAGAGCAAAACATCAGGATTATGAAAATGGACAGGGAGAGTTTAGTATTATGGACATATGTAACTATAATAATAGAATTTTAGATCTTCTAAAGGAAGACACATATGAATTGGTGTCAAGGAATCAATTATGTGGGATTTACAATAAAATAAGTTTACAGTTAAAGGATATATTTACATAGACTCACATTGACATAAATGAATTTAATTATCTTAATATGGCTTTTCCTATGGTGCCTACTTTGTTTGGAGTCTGTAAAATTCATAAAAATATGAGGAATCCAGCCATGCACCCAATAGTTGATGGAAGAGGCTCAATCACAAGTGCATGTGCAAAACTCTTAGACGAAAAGTTGAAAGTATTATTCGAGCAAGAAAAGCAGATATGTAATGATTCCTGGGACTTCCTGAATAAGATCAGTTTAATGTTAATGATACATTTATAACCATATATGTTAAAGACTTATACACTGTGATGCCTCAAGATTTAGGTACGCAGTGGTTCACAGATTATTTATTCTTTAGACGGGTACCACAAGAAGCAATAAATCTTTATGAAGAGCATTTGGATATAATTTTGAAGAATATTTTTTTTTAATTTTTGAGGGACAGTATTACTTACAAAAAAAGTGGTGTGGCAATGGGCTCTCCATGTGGGTCCCTTTTTTTAGCAAATATAGTAATGGCTCAATGACAACAGACATTCTTATTTGACCAACATTTCAAGGGGTAATTCAGGTTGCGCTTCCCTTATTTGGATGACATATTTATTACATGGAAAGAGAGGAAAGAAAACATAGGTCCATTTTTTAGATTATATTAATAACACAACTGACTTTTTGACATTTACCTATGAGAGGGAAGAAAAGAGAATCTCTTACGTGGATGTACTATTAGAGGAAGATATTGAGAACAATAGATATATTTCATGAATTTTTAGAAAACCTACATATTCTAACATTTTCTACACTTTACCAACTTGTATCCCCCCAAAAGAGAGCGGTTGTAAAAGGACAACTAGTGAGAGCCACAAGGATGACCACATTAGACTCCCACTTCAGTGAAAAATGCGTAAAATTAAAGACGTTCACTAAAAGAGGATATCCAGAGAGTCTGTTATATGACCTGATATCTGTAGTTCAACATAAAAGAGAGACGGGACATTTTATTCCAATTTTACATACTGTAACTACTGACACTACTACTGTCTTTGAGAATTCATTGCATAACAGAAGTGAATTTTAACAGAATGTTGGCAGTACCCTAGTTACAGTTACTACTTTTAATACTGATTATGGGAGGCTAAGATGGATTCTTAACAAAAATTGTACCATTATGAATGATGACACACAAGTTAAGGAAAAAGTAGGTGAAAACCTGTTTTAGTATATAGGAAAGGGATCAATTTTAAGAGTATGTTTGAAAATCAGAACAGAAATAAAGTTATTCATAACACTATTATGAAAAAAATGCAGCCATTGTGAGTATTGTAATTACATTAAAATGGGACAATTGCACCATTCAAGGAAAAAATTATATACTGCAAGGGAGTTATGATTGTAAAACTGCAGGAGTAGTTTATGTTGCTTTGTGTCAATCATGCTCAAGCTTTTATGTAGGTAAAACGGACTGAAAACTATGTAAATGCATTTATAAGAATGAGAATGACTTTAGAAAAAATAAAATAACTAACACTTTGTTTAAACATATTCAGGGACACCCAGGTCATAAGTTTAAATGTACAATCATTGAGAAAGTACACAAGAATATTGGGGCAGACCATGGTCATTGTTTTTAGAGAAGAGGGAGTTATTTTGGAAGCTGCGGTTGAATGCTTGCCATTGGCCAGGACTGAATGAGCACACATCAGTTAGTTGCATTTTAAAACTTTTCCAGATAACTTTTACACTTATACATTATACTTAAGTTTTTTTTCAATATATAGTCTTGTACATGTTTGTTTTATGGATTTTAAATCAAGTCTATAGTTACACAATGGTACAGTCATTTAAATTTTAGGTCATAGCACTTTAAGAAATAGAATGTTGATACTATATTGCTTAAGGTTTTTGTATTAAGGGATTTGTATCTTTTGTTTTGAAGAACAAAGTGCTGTGCAGACAATGTATATATTTACATATTATATTTGTTATTTTTAAGTACATAAATTTGCATTTTATTCTATATGGTCAATTACTCATGTTTTTAGCTTTATTACCACAGCATCATCGTACCTTTGGGTATAGTACTTTAAGTAACTGATTGTGGCTGTTATTTTACATCATGTGATCTGTTTTTGAATTATTTAAACCGTGGGTTTTACTGGGCTGATTCATCTGCTGAAGTCTTTTACAGTTTAGAGATGAAAGCGCTAATGTTATTAACAATTTTTTTGTATTTAATGAAGCAGTCTGGCAGTTTTTCCAATGCTGGCATAGCGGTTCTTTGTTTTTACATTTCAGTAATAGTTGTATAATGAATTCTGTACATCACAACTATCATGACCTTTGTCAGCTATCATTATTCTAAAAGATTTACTGTTTGTTAAATCATGCAACATTTTCTTTTCATTGTTATTAAAATTATTATAAAATTTCCTCATAAAAATTATTAGTATGAAAATATTCTAAAATCTATCTTCCTGCTCTTTACACTCTAAATTCCAATTATCAATATAAAAATCTAACAACTCCACAGATGTCTCCCTCTGTTCCAACCATGTATCAAAAATCTTGAACAATATCCCGCTCACTCTCAAACAAGACTAATTTCTAAAGTCCTTTGAGATACATCCAAAGGCTCAGCTAGTAAACTCCTGAATCTGTCTATGCTTCCCTGGGAGAGGTGACCAAACAAGTATACCCAACTCACCCCCTCCCAAATTTCACATCTTGTACTAGCTTCCACCTTTACAAAATCACAAGACTCATATCTTCTCCATCTATTCCTCCAGCCTCACCTCTCTTTTCTTCGCCTCCTCTGCCTCTTCCTCCAGCCTCACCTCTCTTTTTTCCACCTCCTCTGCCTCTTCCTCCAGCCTCACCTCTGTTTTCTCCACCTCCTCTGCCTCCCCTGCCATATGCCATTCTACCCTTACTAATTTTCCCCAACTCATTCCTTGCACCATGAAATGCAACTTTTGTACTTCCCTTCTCCTACTGATTATCCACTACTTTGGCAATATTTCATTTGCTCTGTTACTGCTATATTGTGAATGTATGCATGTTAATTTGTACACCTCTTACACAAATGTTTTAACTTACTTCATGCCTGTTGGTAACTTAAGTTCTTGTGCATTAACCATCATGTTTACATGTGTGAATACATTTTTTACAATGAAATGCAACTTTCTTACTTTTTCTTCTATTACTAATTATCTACTACTATGGCAATATTAATTTCCTCTATTGCTGTTATATTGCGAAAGTATGTATCCTAATTTCTACATCTCTTACACAAATGTTTTAACTTACTTCATGCCTGTTGGTAACTTAAGTTCTTGTGCATTAACCATCATGTTTACATGTGTGAATACATTTTTTACAATGAAATGCAACTTTCTTACTTTTTCTTCTATTACTAATTATCTACTACTATGGCAATATTAATTTCCTCTATTGCTGTTATATTGCGAAAGTATGTATCCTAATTTCTACATCTCTTACACAAATGTTTTAACTTACTTCATGTATGTTTGTAACATAAGTTTTTGTACATTAACCATCATATTTACCAATGTGAAGGTATTCTGTATTTAACATCATGCTGAAATTGTACTTATGATCTGTTTGTGTAATCCTATGTGATTGTATCTGTTCTAAGACATTTTATATTTTTATGCTGTATGGAGCTTTTCTCCCCAGGCCACTACTGAGAACGGATTTTTGTATGCAGATGGACTTTGCTGATTAAAAAAATAGAAACTGAAAAAATACACACATTCTTCTTCATTCCTTGCATTCTCATCTAGTTAGGAAGGTCGTCTGTTCTTTCTCCTCATGCTCTTGGGTCTAAGGACTGGAAATCAGAGCAAGCGAACACATTTCACACAATTCTTCCCCTCCTTTGCAGCTAATTTCAAGTTAAATGCAAACTGACATTTTGTTGTTATATTTATTTCCTGGAGAGTGTCTATTATATTAATTTAAAGTGCCCTATTCATGCATTCTATAGGCTAATGTACAATAGTGCCCACATCTACATTGTCCTGTCCCACTCTTTCTAGCAGAACTATAAATTTCATTGCTCAGGCTCACTAAACTAAGGGGAGAACACCACCAGCCTTACATCTCCAGACCTTCATTAGCCCCCAGGGTCTGTAGCAACACCCCTTCAAAAAGTGCAAAATCTGTATTCATTGATGATATCAATCTCCACCCCTTATGTCTCACACACTTGCTCTTCCAACATTCTTAAATACATACTGGGGAGGGTAGGACACCACACTCCATCCTAACAAATGTGTTATTCCTCTAGCTACAAGGACTATGTCTATTTAACTGATCTGAGGCTTGCCCATGGCAGATGTCACAAGGTACCTGTATATGTAGATAAAGTGCAATTTGTTAATCATGAACTATATAAAGCCAATAGATGGAATACAAAATTCCCTGGCAGCAAATTCAGAGAGTGGCACAAAGGTCAAAGAAAAGCTGTATTAAAATGGAAGTTGTCATGCCATTGTCTCACTATTAATGGCAGCCTCTGACATAGAATAGTTAAGTGAAAGGGTATGCGGACACAACTCTCTTATGGATATGTGTGTGTGTGTGTGTGTGTGTGTGTGTGTGTGTGTGTGTGTGTGTGTGTGTGTGTGTGTGTGTGTGTGTGTGTGTGTGTGTGTTTGTGTATACATGTGTGTGAGGCATTGCCCAATAATGAAGTGGATTTGTCTGTATTTTCTTTTATGCCTTTTATCATCCTCATTTTTGACACTTTTTTCTCAGTCAGATTTGCATCTGTGACTCATCATTTATGATTGGTACTAGATCAGGTTTCACTTTCACAGATTTATAGATATCCCACAGCTACTGAGTCCCATAACTGCTCAGCCCTTGTCAGTAGCCTCCCTCAGGCTGCACCTCCTTTCTCCAGGAGGGCCATAACAGTCAATATTCTTCTTTTGGCTTTTCCCAGTTAAGGATCGCCACAGCGAAACTCTGGTCCGCTAATGATTGGCAGTAGATTTTGTTACGGGTGCTGAGGTGCTAGCTCGAAGCCCAACCTTCAACGAAGGTATGCCCATTCTATGCATGTCCTTCGAATGCCACTCGACCATGGGAAAGACATGCAGACTCTACACAGAAGGCACTCCGGCCAAGAATTGAATGGGAGAACTTCTTGCTGTGAGGCAACAATTCTACTGCTGCACCACCGCGGCTTCCATACCAGTCAATCTTGTATTAAATTTGTGGATACCCAGCCAGGCATCGAGTTTATGTTTAAAGATAATAAAGATAGTGAGTTTCAATGTTTAAAGTAGGGAAAGCACATTTCAGAGGTTTGGGAGGTATTGGGATATAAACTTATCCCTCCAGCATATTCTATGTATCTGCTGCTGAAGATTTAGGCCCTGGGTTTGAATATTTGTGGAGATGTAGGAATTGTGGAAAAACAGGAGGTCCATGGTTTAGTCTTCTCACATATTATCAATATCTTTTATATTCATTGTCTTTTCTGTACCCTTATCTACTCACTACAGTGCCCGGATTATTTTCTTCATTATGCTAGCGCTTAACACTAGCAGCCCTTCCACATATACCATTAAAGCCCTTAATCTGTACGACTCTCTTAATACCCTAATAATTTCTTATTTCATTTCCAGGGTATATATTCTGGCATGAAGAACAATGCATTATTCTTTTTTATCTTGATAATAATGTTTCATGGGCATCTGCCCTAGTCATGAGGTACTCTTTCTCTCCTTCCACCAAAATTAATTCCATCCCTTTGTTTCCCACTTTTATTTTTTAATTTCTCCAAGTCTTTTGGGTTTCTATTACCATGACAGGAATGCAACTTATTCCTAAGTCAAAGTATGATTAAAATTCATGAAATTACTACTGTTTCAATCATTGATGTCAGCCAGAAATGCTCTTCACAGCACCCATAATGTGCCCAGTAATGACTCCTTCTGCAATTCATATGGAGTTACATGTAGTGGTAACATATCTAAATATGATTGTAGATTCTTTTTTATAAGACCCATTATTCCTAGTACTACTGGAATTGTCTGGGTATCTTTCTTCCACATTGCTCTCATTTCTACCCGCCAGTCCTGATATTTTATGACTTTGTATCTCTCTGTATGCAAGACACTGTAGTCACTGGGTGTACTAATTTCAATAGTCAATGCTACTTTTGTCTTCTTTTCATGGACCACTATATCTGGTTTTCTCGCATCTATCTTTTGAACTTTTGGTAATGGGTGATCCCATGTGATGTAGACTTCATCATTTTCTATGATGCTTTATGGCTCATGTTTCCAGTGTTTTTCAACTACTTCAATACCAATGTTTACACAATCCCCAGTGCAACAGTCTTGCCACATTATTATGCCTTTCAGTATACAGTCCTTCTGTCAATACAATGTCACAACCAGCAACGAGGTGTGCAACTATTTTCAGTATTTTTGTTGATCTGTTCCCTCTTCTGTACTTCTCTAACAGTGACACTTGTCTTAACTGCTGTATAGTTTTCTCTATTCGACACTTCCATGATGGTATTCGATTTCTCCCCTTCCTTTCCCTTACTACCCTGTGTTCTTGTGGTAGAATTTTATCTGTTATTAATTTTGCTGCACAGTAACATATCCTGTTTACTTCTATTATATCGCATGGATCTTTATAGATAGTCCTAATTACTGAGTTCATTTTATTTATCAAACTTCTAACTTGTAGGGCTTTATTGACCATCTTCAAACTATTTCTTTCATTGACCTTAATATACGTATATATATATATATATATATATATATATATATATATATATATATATATATATATATTAAATCAAGCAACTCTTCTCTTAGCTCATTTTCTTTTAAATTGAGGGCACATTTTTTGTTATCCATTTTCTGCAGGCATTCTGTAGAAAGTTCTATAGCATCTTCCTGTGACACATTCTCTTCAATTTCATCCTGCGTCATCTGTTGCTCTGTCATATGGGGTCTCACTGGTTCCTGTTCCTTCCCTTGCTGTCCAGCTTCAAATGAACACATTTATACTGGTTTCATGTGGAAGGCTCTAAAATATCTTCATATGGTAACTGACCAGTGGCTTCCCATTCCACTGGCTTCTCCTTAATTTGGATGTCTATTGCTCTATCCTGCTGTGGTGCTTTCTGAGATAGATTTTCTACACTGAATCCTTCACTTCGCAAGTACTCCATAGTTTCTGTTTTTTTGAACTTCTCCATTACTAATCTTCTTTTCTACTTTTCCTCTTTGTCTTCTTATTTTTTTGTATTGTAAAGTTTTCCATGTCCGGATTCCTTTCCTGTATTTCTCTTCAAATATCTTTGGTGCTCTTTTTGTATTGATTACTTTTGCTTTCTCCTTTGCATAAATATTACACCATATTAAATCTCTTTTTCTTTCCCATGTCCATAGTTCTTCTTCAGATGTCTTCTGATCTTCTTGCTTCACCTTACTTTGGTGACACGTTCCATCATGCTGTGATGTTACCTGTGTTAGACCTTCTACACCAAATCCTTTACTTCACAGGAATTCCATAACTTCAGCTTCTATTTTTCTAACTTCTACTTTATTAATCTTTTTTTCTACATTCCCTCTTTGTGATATTAGTTTCTTTATTGTGATGTTTTCCATATCTGGATGCCTTTGTCTATATTTCTCTTTGAGTATCTTTGGGGCTGCTTTTTGTATTGATAAAATTTGGCTTTTAACTTTGCATAAATATTGCACCGTATCAAATCTCTCTTTCTTTCCCATGTCCATATTTCTTTTTTATACTTTTCAAAAATCTCTAGGTTTTGTTATTTATATTTTCACACTTCCTCAGATGCTTCTTTTTCCAAACAGATGAAAGTTTCTTGGTCTATATAATGTTTTTCACAGATCTGTTGTATAATGAACACAATTTTTTATTTGAGGCTTCTGACAGTTTTTCTTGTGGAAGTGTTTTTTCTTATAGAAGTATTTTTCTTTCCTCTAATTTCTCTTTTAATCTCTTTGTATATCTTGTATATGGAAATTCTGGGCTTTTTGCATAATAGTAACAATACATAATTTCATTCTTATCCTCAATAGTCCACTCTATTGTCTTTATGGCTCTTCTTTGGCCTATCAAGTTTTGTGATTTTTGTGGACTGCTACTTCCTTCTTCAATGGGGGGGGGGCATCCACCCTCTGGGCCTGGCCTAGCCCCATTGTAGGAATGTGTCCATATTTTGAGGATTCTACACTGTCATTTTTTCCAGTCATGGCACTAGTGCACCTACCAGTATTGGGCATTTTTTTATCCTGGATCTTGTACACCCAGCTATCTTTTTTTAATTTTTGACCTACTTCTGTCCATGATATATGCTATATATCAGTGTCATCTTGGTGAGATTTTGTGAAAAACAGAGTCCACCTTGTGAAGGTACTCACCAAGACTTGAGGATAAATTCAGTTTCAGCAATACTACTCTCCTTTGCTTGCTGACTTATCATCTCTCCAGTTGGACCCTATTTGTTTCCCATATGATCCTCTCTTCATGAACATAAAGACTAGGATACCAATTCACTCTCA
This sequence comes from Protopterus annectens, assembly GCF_019279795.1. Lineage (NCBI taxonomy): Eukaryota > Metazoa > Chordata > Ceratodontiformes > Protopteridae > Protopterus > Protopterus annectens. Next base: position 712,765,310 of record NC_056735.1, read on the forward strand.
CCTCATCAAGCTATACATTCCAAATGCTTCTCAGACACCTGTTGTCCTCCTTTCCCCATTCCTCTCCCTTCCACTCTCAAGAAATTACTCTGTTTTTTTTTTACCCCACTGTCATGGCAAACGTCAGAGTTGTAAGGACCAGCCAACTGCCAGATGTTTCACATCCAGTCCCATTGAAACTACTCATACTAATCCCCACTTAGCTCATACCCTACAAGGATGCCATTTTCCCAGATTCACTTTAAACAATATCTGCTGTCAGTCCCTGGTCTCCACCAAGTGGATGCCAGACAATACAGCAAATTACACTGTTCCCCTGAAACAGGAGAGGTGGATTCTAATTCTTGTTCCCTTTCTCAGCCTCTGTCATATGGACTACAAAATGCACCCAGATCACCACTACTGCAAATAGATACACTGTGTCTTCACCAGCAGATGCCCACTAAGATACCACTCAAATGCCACTGCCATAGTTGCTGTATCTTCTTCTCAACAGTTTCAATGACCTCAGTGTTTTCTAACTTCTTTTACAACCCTTTATTTCTCCTCACTTGTTAGTGTCTTCTAATCCCTTTGTAACCGGAACGGCCATCTTCCTTCATTCTCCCAATACCAATCATACTGCTCCTAAGTCTGAACTCTCTTCCTGTGCTGCTCAATACTCTTCTCTATGTCCTTCCTTCCAGCTGCAGTTACTCCGCTGATCGTTTTATATATCATGCATGACCTAGCTTCTTAGTGTTCCATCATCAAACCCTCAATGGCTCACATGACCATAATATATCCCGTTTGAGAGGCTTTGACCCCATCTTTAAATTATTCCTGATCTTCCTTATCAACAGCCATGATTCCACTATTCTGACACTCTTCCAGTTTTTAATTCCCATTTCATTCAAAGCTCCCCCACTTCTTCAACTTATATGCCCACCCTCTTTTCCCTTCCCCTGCCATACTGACCCACCCACCTTTACTGATCTTCTTCGCATAATCCTTATCTCTTTTGATTACATCACATTCCAGCTTATACTAGATAGTTCTTCCAACAAAATGAAGTCCATGGAACTTCCCTCCTTACTTTGTTCACAGGTCTACCAACCATACTCCTGTCCCATTCTCATTACATCTATCTATTTTATCTGTAGCTGTGTTCCAGTTCTTTTCCATGAACAAGAGTCCCTTAATTCTGCTAGAATAGCTTACATCACCATATCTTTGCTTGTTCCTCCCTTTGAAGAGCTTGCATCTAGACGTTTAGCACAGAGGATTAACTATTAACTGTTAAGAAGCTTCATCATGTAGTCTGCAGTTTGAGTTCATCAGCCTCCACTTGCCTACCATGTGACTCTCAGCAAGCCATTTAACAAGATAATGTTTATAGGTCTCCCCTGAAAAGAAGTGTGTCCTTACCCAGCCATCAAATGCAAAAAAAAAAAAAGAGCTTCATATCTTGAAACGCAGCCCCAGAAGCCACACCCCCAAGTCCTTTCTTTAACTCCACCACCCACTGCTGGATATTTTACCAACAAAGACCAACAAATGCCTCAAGTACTTACATTTCTGTGGACCTCTTCATCTCAGAAAGGACAAAGAACATAGAAGCAGACTATCCATTTGTCATCTTAAAAATCTATGTGCTTAAAGACTAGAACAACAAGCATAAAATCAGAACTTAGTAGCCATAATTTAGTCTGCACAGCCTATGTATCTCCTTCTTGATCCTGTGTTTATAAGGTAACTGAGTCAGTAACTTTTTTATTAGTTAAGCTTTTGTTCAGCAAACCCATCCAGGAAAAAACAAAATTGTAAAATGAATGACAATAAAGTGACTAATGCACATATGTCTTTGACATAATAGAATTGCTAACATGAGAAGGTGTGATGACATGCATTTTTGGAAAAAAAGCAGTAATGGGAGTGAGATCTGCATGGTTCTTTAGAGAAGCCAGATAATAATACATTTATGACACTGTTTTTTGTTATTCTTCAGCTGTAGAACCATGTGCCTAAAGAGATTTGAGCCTTTATTAAATGTTGTACAGGTTTTGATGTTTTCCCTGAGCCTAAAGCCGGAATGTTTTAAATTCTTCAGACAGTAGGCACTACTGATGTCTATTTAGGCTTTATCCTGACATGCCCTTTATTTCTGCAATAATGTGATCAGGTAACTGTTTCTTTCCAAACCTTTTTTGCATGTATGAAAATCATTCTCCATTTTTTATATCTTCATTTTGTCAGATATATTATTTTTTAGCACAACAATGCATGCAGTGTTTTCCATTCAGGTAAACTTTAAAGTTGCAAACTGTTGTACACACAAAAAAAGGCTAATTAAAAGTGTGTTGCAATGTAAATGGCTGCCAAGTATACACCTACAGAGATTTGAAAACAAAAACAAAAACTTCTTTCTTTATACTACTGTGACAAGCCAGTTTTGCAAGTTTCCTCCACAGCTTGCTTCATTACTGCACAATGTAAGAGACTACCAGTCATTTGGTGAACTCATTTTGTAATATGTTACCACACTGGAAAACTACATGTAAACAACAGGTGGTAATGCCTTTGTGTGTTTTTTTTTAAATAGATGTTTTAGAAAACACTGCTCAACTCCATACTGTAGGTATTTACCTGTATATTTCCAAGATGATTTTTCAAATATAATGTGGAAAAGAGATCAATAATAAATATTCTGCTTTGGCTGCATACAAAACACAGTTTTTGTTTGTATTTCAGCATCTAGTATATGCACTTCTGTGCACACTGCAGGATGCATTTGTCCTTCTTATGTGGTTTTACCAAGTCATGCCACAAAGACTAAGTATGAAAAATGCTATGGTAAATACCCTTTATTTATACCGATGATTCTCAAAAACTGAAACTTTAAGCAGCCTACTTGTTATCAAGCTATATTCCTTTAGTATATATTTTAACATAATGCAATAAAAGAAACACCAATTACATAAAGCAGTTTAAAACAGTGTGAATTAAAACATTAGAGTTTGCTTTTTCAGCCCAAACATACAGATAAGTGTAGGAAGCTATCACACAGTACAAGTCTCACGCAACCACCCACACTTCCTTCCCTCCCTTTAAAGTGAATATTTTGTAATCTGCTCAGCTACACCTCCGGGACAAATTGCGCCGTATCTTAGTTTGTTTGCATGCACATGATGTTTCTTTCTTATGTTTCGATCTCTGACACTACACAACCGTACTTTGGAAATTTCAACTTGAGCTCCTAATGTCTTCATTTTTTTTCATTACTTAACATTAGCCACCTAAGACCCAATAAGAATAGCTACCTATTTTCACTGGAGATGGAAAGACTTTCATCAAGTTAAATAACTTCCTCAGGCTTGCAGATACATAAGTGGATAATGTAATAATCCTACCTGACATATTAAGGCACTTTCCTTTACTTTTCCTTTGTTTGCTAATGTTTCAGCTTGAATATAAAAAAAAATAAACAATTAGAAGAATTAAGCTATAATATGACTTGAAGAGTCTGCTATGAATGGCTTTGGCCTTTACGCAGGAATTAATGAACAATTGAAATATATAACAAGTAAGCCAGACACTGAGTCAGCAGCAGCAGTAGTAGCAAAACTATGCATAGTTCAGTGGGTAGAAACTTCTAGATGTAGTGATATGTACTTTAAAAAGCTCTGAAAGATGATTTACTACCTAGTATTAAACACTGGATACACATGGAACTACACCAACATCCTTTTGTCTGCTGAAGACTCAGTTCATAAACTATAATATTTAGTGCAAGAAAAATGTACCTGTCTTGCATGCACAATGAAAACTTGGCACTTTATTAATTTTTCACTATGAAGCATTCATGGGACAATATGATTTTGATTTACCATTTCAAGGTGTTGTTTTCACTATCTAACTAAGGAAGTCTGGGTTGACATTATAGGGAAAAAGGTTTCACTACTACGTAATGCACGCTTTCAGATAAGAAGCGTAGCCCTTTTCACAGACATACATCTGAAGTCTCCAGATTTTCGCAGAATGGCCAGATTTTTGTCTCATATACCTGGGCTGTTCTTCATAAAATTTGTAGTTTTCTGCCAAATCAATAAGGACAGAGGTCAATAAATAATGATATACATTTGAGTTTCAGACTTTATATCCTTCAGAAAATGCATGCTTACACAAATCTTGTTATTCTAGCAGCTTTATAAATTTATAAGAGCAATTTTAAAATCTGTCCCTATTTTTGGGCCTTTGTCCCACCATTATTTTAAGCTTTGTCCAGATTTCTTGCACTAAGAGGCTGAGATGTATGCACACACTTTAACATTCGTGAAATAACATTTACATTAACATTTTTGTCTTCATTTTAATGAGGATGCACGTGATGTAGCAGAATCCATGGTGTCTGCATCTATTCCCTTTTAATGAATACCCACTAGAACCAAAAACTTTTTGGGGGGAGTGGATCAGGACAGTCAAGATGCAGTCTAGTCCTTGGCTTCTCAGGCCACTCCCATGAATATAAATTCTCATTCAGTGCTGAGCGACTAACTTCCTGTTTGACAATCATCACATATCTTTACTTCTTTTTCCACATATTGATTCATTCCAGGCTGCCACACACACACACACACACACACACACACACACATATATATATATATATATATATATATATATATATATATATATATATCTTCTTTTTCTTTCAGCTGCTCCCATTAGGGGCCACCACAGCGGATCATCTGTTTCCATTTCTTCCTTTCCTCTGCATCTTGTTCTGTCACACCAAACACCTGCATGTCCTCTGTCACCACATCCATAAACCTTATCTTAGGCCTTCCTCTTTTCCTCTTACCTGGCAGCTCCATCCTTAGCATCCTTTTCCCAGTATACCCAGCATCCCTCCTCAGTACATGTCCAAACTAATGCAATCTCACCTCTCTGACTTTGTCTCCAAACCGTCCGAACTGAGATGACACTCTAATATACTAATTACTAATCCTGTCCATCCTCATCACACCCAGTGCAAATATTAACATCTTTAATTCTGCCACCTCTAGCTCTGACTCCTGTCTTTTCATCAGTGCCACTGTCTCCAACCCATATAACATGGCTGGTCTCACTACCATCTTGTAGACCCTCCTTTTCACTCTTACTGGTACTTTTCTGTCACAAATCACTCCTGACACTTTTCTCAACCCACTCTAACCTGTCTGCACTTTCGTTTTCATTTGTCTTCCATACTCACCATTAGTCTGTACTGTTGATCCCAAGTATTTAAACTCGTCCACCTTCAACAATTCTACTCCCTGCATCCTCACCATTCCTCTGTCCTCCCTCTCATTTACACACATATATTCTGTCTTAGTCCTGCTGACCTTCATTCTTCTCCTCTCTAGAGCATGTCTCCACCTCTCCAGGGTCTCCTCAACCTGTTCCCTACTCTCACTGCAAATCACATTGCCATCTGCAAACATCCTAGTCCACAGGGACTCCTGTCTGATCTCGTCTGTCAACCTGTCCATCATATTGCCTTGCATTACCAAAATTACACTTTACAGAACTTTAGAATGATGAGACAACTACACCAAAAACCTACTTTAACGAACAGTCACATCACCGAATTTTAATCCAGGAAAGGAGGCAGCTGGTCAACATGGGGAAATTTGTCCTTTTCCCCACTATAGTGCAATCTCAGAGTTAGTATATTTAGTTGGTGGGATGGG
>NC_056735.1:712776020-712778520 GCF_019279795.1 Protopterus annectens
AGCAATTCCTAGAATTATATAGTCCTCATCAGTGAAATAAACAACAATTCAAGGACTTAATAAAATCCACCAAAGCCAAGTTTGAGGTAAAATAGCTAAAAAAAGATCAAAGACAATCATGAGGCCTTTTATAGTTACGTTCATAATCTCAAAAGCACACTCAGCAATGTACTGAGCTAATTGTAAACAATGTTACCTACACTGAGGCTGAAGATATAGCAAATCTACTGACCAATAAATTCAGCTCTAACTTTACCCCTCTCTCCCCTCTGTCTGTCCTTCAAGATATACCTTAAACAGGCTTGCTCAAGCTGATCACAAGCTGATCACACAAGACCAAGTCCTACAAGCACTATCAAAAGCTAAAAATATTACATAAATAGGTCCTGACAATATCCCTTGATGCATTTTAAAAGAAGGGAACACAATTTAGCCACCCCACTAACAACACTGTCCAACCTCACCCTCCATAAAGATTTTTGTTTCAAGCAAGTGGAGAACAGCTACAGTCATTCTCTGCAAAAGGGAGGACCTTCCACAGACCCAGCAATTGCAGTCTCATAAGTCTATCCAGCCTCAGATACAAAGCCATGGAAAGACTTATCATCATAGAACTAATCGGTAAGGACATAGGGGAACTTCCAAACACTGGGCCCATTTCAGTTTGGATTTGTCAAGGGCGAGTCATGCTTACTCAACCTCGTAGACTTTTTTGAAAAAGGTTAGCAAAGCAATGGATGAAGATAAAACAGTACATACCACATACCTCAACCTGACCTAAGCTTTTGACACAATCACCCACTCAGGCATAGTAGAAAAGCTAAATAAACTAGGAATAAGCCCCTGTGACACCCACTGGATTGCCAACTGGCTCACAGATAAGATGCAGGAAATCAAAATAGGGAACGTTACCACCACAAAGAGACTGGTCACCGGTGGACTCTCCCAGGGATCTGAATTTGGACATCCTCTGTTTGGCATCTACTTCTCTGAAGTAAAAGCCAATACCAAAGGGCTCAGGCTGACAAAATTTGTAGTTGACTTGCACACTAGGAGTAGTCACTGTCTCTCCAAATGACTTAGCCATCCTGCAAAAAGGTTTGCCCCAAATAAATACTGATGCAAAAATCATGGACTGAAATTAATTACCAAAAAATGCATTATCATATCCTTTGGGAAGTCATCAACCCCAGGGAACTACCACATTGAAACTACATCCCTAAGAGCTGGCTCTGTTGTTTGGGATTTTTTAACTTATAAGAACAGTGACCTAACTTTTGACCAACATGTGTACACTGAGGTAAGAAAGTCCTTCTATATTGTACAGCTTATAAACAGAGGGATTGTGTCTAGATCAGGGGGAGTCATTGTCCCCCTTTACTGAGCTCTCATTAGGCCAGTAAATAAATATAATGCCCCCTTTGGCATGCATCTGTCCAGATACTTGCAACAAGTGCAACACCCACAGAGGTACACAATTTATTTTATTTATTTTTCATTTGTTTACCGGGAAAGTCTGACTGGACACAAGTCATTTTTCAGTGGATACCTGGGGGAAAAAGCTCCAGATATAACATTTAAGTGTACACAAAGTATATATACAATATTCTACATAATGAAATGTTGAAGTGTTGCATACATCTTTACAAAATAAAGAACATGATCTATTGCAGAGAATTGTATAAAAAGAACAATGTTGTATATACCTTAATTAAAATACAAGTACATCATATGAAGCAGAGAAATGGACACAATGTAATAAACATTATATATAATGGATACAATATAATAAACATTATATATAATAAACCTTAAAATAAGGACCATAACCTGGTATGTGACATCAAAAGAAGTTGCTGGAGAGACAGATCTGTCTCACAGAGGTTGCCCCACCTTTGAACAAGCTCCCTATTCATGTTAAACATAGTCCCTCATTGGCCCTATTTAAGCATAACTTGGAAGATTGGATGGGCAACTGGAAATTCACCCCAGGGTTTCCACCTGTGTCCATCTTGGACATGGGCAATAGCTGCTGATTTTAGTGTCTGCTTGAACCAGACACCCTTGAGAACATGAGTTGGCTAGACTTGTAAGGGCTCTGGGGCCATTAGCCTATGATCCTATGATCTTATGATAAACAATATATCCTACATGGATGGACTCAAAGGACTGTCATTATACTCAGTATCCTACAGACTGCTAAGAGGTGACCTGTATCTGGCATACAAGGCATCCACTGACCAAATAATGATGGCTATACTGTATACCAGCAAGTCAAATGGCATCATAAACACTCAGTCTAGGGATTTAAACCTCTTCTGCAACATCAACAGAGTGGTTTGGAGGGACATGTATATGTCATAGAGGATACCACTGTCCTGAAACAGACTCTCCATACACATAAAACAAAGCTCAGCCCTATCCATTTTCAAATGCAACTTAGATCTATGGATGGGAAAAAGAAAATGTACCCAAGGACTGCACCTGTGCTACAAATCAA
>NC_056735.1:712783520-713051020 GCF_019279795.1 Protopterus annectens
TGGCAGGACTGTGAAGCACTGTCATCTAAACATACCTTTTAAAACAGAGCTACTTTTATGTTTCCCTCACTGAACCTCATTTATGTGTCTGTCAGAGCTTGTTCTATGCTAGAAATAGCTGTTAGCTGTTAGCTACTTCCAGCAAAAAAAAGTAGTTAGATAGCTGACTTTTGTAATGGGATTTTTTTGTAGTTCTAAAATAATTGGCAGACTTCCCCCACACTCTCATGCTGTAGTGTAAAAACTCTCACTGCAGTAAACAATTTACACGTGACAAGTAGTAGGATTTCTGCTACTTCCCAATGCCTTCAGTGGGAAGATTTTTTTCTCTCTCATGAATGATGCAGAATTAAAATGTGGTTTACTAGTTCCTTAATTATTTCTATCATGTTCACCTTCCTTTTTTCTGTTTCATATTTATTTATATTTTAGTAACCAGGAAATTGAAATGGAACCAGGATCATTTTCAGCCACGACTTGGGCTACAATGGCAAAGGTAATAACAAGCATTAAATGCACATAGCAATGCAAAGAAAAAAAATGCTAACATAAAGACATTGACCAAGACTGTATGTGCAACACATAGCCAGTGTTTAACAGTGACCAAGTAAAACATTAAGCAACATTAACTAGAATGTATACATTAATTATGCTTAGCTCTACTATTTTGTTTATTACAAATAATGAATTGTAAGCACACCCACACACACACACACACACACACACACACACACACACACACACACACACACACACACACACACACACATATATATATATATATATATATATATATATATATATACACGCACACACACACACACACACACACACACATATATATATATATACACACACACACACACACACACACACACACACACACACATATATATATATATATATATATATATATATATATATATATATACATACACACACACACACACACACACACACATATATATAGCATGTGTGTATGTGTATAAAGTATATGTGTACAAAAACATGTGTGTGTGTGTGTGTGTGTGTGTGTGTGTGTGTGTGTGTGTGTGTGTGTGCGCGCGCAATGGAGAACTACATTATATGCCTCTTTGTATACTTCATGTCCTTTCAACAAAAACAAATCAAAATGGAAATTTTGTGTAACTATATATGTGTGTCCGCACATAAACACACACTGAATATTATGGTTGTCATCAATGTTGACATTTCCTTTGGGCACTGCAAAATGCTCATGCACTCTAACAATATAAGGACTGACTCAAAGTCAGTGGGAATCAGTTATCATGGATCTGTGTGTACCACATAAGCATCCCACTCTGGATGGATGTCACAAAAAAGCATAAAATACATTTTTATGAACATTATTTGTGCACCTAATTTATAGGGTGCCACTTGCCTCTCTTTCTGCAGTTCTGTTTTGTGTGTTGGGGGGGGCCTTGACAATGGTAAATGTGTTGGTAATTTACAAGAGAAAACATTTTCTGACTTTTCTCTAAATGTCACATAAATTATAAACTATTATAAATAACCAGCATTTAAAGCTTAGCATTTCAATACTGTGTTGCTGCTTATATAACTTTATAAGAAGAGTTGACAATTGCCTTTAAACCCATGACTGATGTAATTGCTCTGTTTTGCTATGACAGGGGAGTGTTAAGTTCTCTTCTTCTCTACAATAAAAACAGTGGAAAGCAGTCCCACAGCTTTCTGTCTTTTATATCAGCTGCTGTGTTCCTAACATTAGCAGGATTAATTGCCCATCTAAGACTGACAGCAGAACCTGGCAGGGTAAGCTACAGATTTAACTGTGTCTATGATATGTCATGCAGGTGGAGACAAATTCTTCTGCAAAGTATACGAGAAGTTGAGCTTAAAAAAGTAGCTGGGCTTTCCCTTCCTTTGACTCCAGTACAAGGAAATAAGAACTTTTAAAAAGTACAAGCAGGTTTCTGGTACCTACACAATGCTAGAACCATACTGTAAGGAGAAAAGAAGCCTAAAGATTGAGTTAAACTGTAGGACAGGGCAGAGTTTTCCTTTAAGAGAGATTTTTATTTTTCTTCAACGTATGTACATTTTCACACTGCAGCTAGGAAATAAAATTCTTTAGTCTTTGTGACATACATTTCTTATCTTTCTTCAAATGGTACTGTCAGCTTTGCAGAGCTACTGACTTTAAATTCTCTGCCACTGACACCCCTGGCATTAAATGCATGAGGTGTACAAGGTTTATAAGCCATGAATCTCATTATTGATGCAAAATATGTCAGGTGCAGGGGTGAAGGCCTGCACCATTTCTACCAAATATGTAGCCAAGTGTGTAATACTGCCTTGGGTTATGATCGATACCTGTCATAGCCGAATAAGATTCACAACTACAGAGCAGGTTTATAATCACTGGATCCCCAGAATTTTGCCTACCTCAGGCTCAACCAAATGCCTTCGACTACAATCTTACAATCAGTAAGTGAGAATTCTCTAAAGTATTTCACACACACACACATATAAAGAGACACTTGTTTGCAAGCATGCACACACATACATTCACAAACACATAGAGATACATACGCATACACAAATACACATACCAATTACATATTATATATACAGAATAGCTATTTATATACAATAAAGGATTTTTTCCCCAAAACCTGCTCATTTGATTGTTAACTGAATGCATCCAATGAGCCATTAAGGATTTTCAATGTTATGTCTTCAGATTTTAGAGCTAGTCATTCTTCCTAACTTTGATCGTTGCTGTTAACATCAAAAATGTTTCAAAGCATCTTAGATGCATGTTCCCATTTTGACTGAAGTGGCCAACATGTAACTATAGGTAAAATAATGAGAGACACATACATCCTGCCGTGAAGTTGTTTCCTTTGTTTTCCCAGTTTCTTGTCTAATAAGGTGTTGACTGAGGTGATCCTTACTACCTATTTTTTTCTGTATCAGTAAACTTCCATCTATAAACTACCCTAATATGGTTTGCACATTTTTCATTTTGAATTATGACATTTGCAATTTTAGCTGACTGTTTCTGAGACTTGCATTCACTTGAACTCTTGCTAGTCCTATGTTTTGCACACATCTTTTTTTTCTGGATTCCAGTTTAGCAGGATTATCGTTAGAATCAAAATATAGCAGAATTTCTAATTCTGAATTTTTTTCTTGTTACCCACAGATAAAATTAGGAATACCAAAATTATAAATAAATATAAAGTAATTTTAACAATTATTGGTCTTTCATACAGCTGCCAAGTCTGGATTTAAAAGTAGTTAGGGTGTTATTTTGTTTAACATGTAGTAGGAGTTAATTCCAAAGGCAATGAATATACCAAATTATGAACCTCTTTGCAAGAAGGTGTTTTTGATCTTGCAGTGGAGCTCAGACTTTGGAATAGTATGATAATTGGTTCTGTGAATGTGAAGAGGAAGAAAAGTCTAGGAAATTTCACTGTTTGAAAGGCTAAAGAGTCTTATGACAATGAGTAAAGATATAGGGCTTTTAGCCTTTTCTGGTAGCTTAGAATTTGTTGTCCCAAAATTCTTTTTGTCAAAAGTTTTTGGGGAATTTCAAGTTGGTCAAGGTGCATTGTGAAGTCCATTCCAAAAGGGGCACTGTATTAAAGTATAGGTCTAATTAGGGAAGAGTACAGAGGAACAAGACTACATAGGACCTACAGGAGATACCACAACAGATCAGTTCATTAAGGTGAAGTCATTCTTATGTACAGCCAGAGACACAGTGATCAAAAAAAAGATCATTCTCAACATCTGATACTGGTATCTGTTTTGTGGGAGTACCAGCAGTAAGTTAAGAGGGGGAGTGCCTTTTCCATAGGTAACTATATTGCATTTTTAGCATTAAAGTGAGCCCATGACTGAAATACCAAATCCTGATCTGGTAAAGCATCTGTTGGAGTCTCTGAGTGTTCAAGGGGGATTTGACAATTATATGAAATTTGCACTCAATAGCAAATTTAGCCATAGTCCTTTATCATCTGCTTTCACTTCTGAGAAGTAGATGCCAAACCAGCGGGTGATACTCCTCTGGCTAGGAAAGGTACTCTCTGTTTTAACTGTGTGGGTCCTGTCACAAAGCCAGTTGGCCTTCCAGCAGATTACATATGGGTTTATGTTAGTATGAGTGAGTTTATCTACTATCATTATGTAGAAATGGCTTGGCATAATGAAGATAGGCCATATGGAGTGCCATGAACTCATCTAAGGCTTTAGTGACACTTGCAGAAATTAGCTATGTTTAGTAGACATAGCCTAGCTTTTACAAATCCATATTGGTTTGGGATGATTGTGTGTAGGTAATCTATTTCATTCTTTATCAGCCCAGTATTTACACGGTCCCAGCTTTACAGATGGTACTTGTAAGGCTAATTGGTATATAGTCTCTGAAGTATATTGCAGGACTTTCCTTGTGTAGTGGCACTTGAATGTTTGTTCTCAGTGGTTTTGGGGAATGATCCATGAAGAGACTTAAACTGGAGAGATTTAAGATGCAGCTGGCTAACTGGTGCTTGAAACTTACTAGAAAAATATTGGTTATATTATTAGGTCCCATGGTGCTAATTTTGGATAGTGCATATATAACCTGGTCCAAACTGGTTTGAGAGGTATGGGATCACTGCTATTTGGGGGATATCTGTCCAGGTTGGCTTAATAAGATTACAACTGAATTGGCTTTATAAAATATTAGCAATAGCTTTGGGATTATAGTGTAATAACCCTTTAAAAATAAGTTTGATGCAGTAATGAACATAAATTTTATGTTTTCTCATGTAACTGAAAAAAGTTTTGTGGTTAAGTTTACAGTTGGTCGTGACTCAAAGTTCATACCTCGTCTTGGATTCCTTAATAGTGTGCTTGATAGTTTTATTTCTCTGAAGTCCAGTTTTATTTCTCTTAAGTCCCTTTTACAATGGAGACTGGACATCTGCTACAGATAGTTTCAAGTTTTTTTTTTTTTGTTGTAAGGCTTGCTTATATAAAACTTCCTCCACAGATAGTTTTAACTCTGCCATTATGCTTCTAGCAACTGGGAACAGACTCCATGATGTATCTGCCCATAAGAGAAGAGAATTCTGATTCAATAGCATTACTTACTGGATTATGTGGAGAATTGTTCCATTTATAGCTGTTAGAAATGTATGCAAATAGGAAGTGATTTGTTCTGGAATAATCATGAAATACTACGTTTTGGGGATTCAAAGTCTGTTTTAAGGGAGAAGAATAGCGTTAGGTGGCTAAGGTTTAATAAATGGGAGCCCAGGTGTACTTAGCCAGAAATTGTACTCACCTCAGCATGTGTTGATAGGGTGCCATGCTGTTGTTTGGTGTAACCTGGTGTTGTCACGAGATGAGCATCCAAAGTGGTTACATCTCTAGCATATGGAAAAAGAGTCCTCAAAAGTGGAGTTGCTACCCTGGCTTAAAACTCCTGCAGCTAACAGACTGGAAAAGTGAGAGGTATGAATACCCTATAGCTCCATGAAGACAGCAGCAGTCCTGGTATCACTAGAGGTTTTACTGTTGGAATTAATCAAGGGTCACCAAGAATGAGAAACAGCAGTGATTCACCTATTTGCTACTACATGACTGCTACCAGTGATGGTTTCTGAAGTGAAACCATCACTGCTGATGTAGCTGCATGCAGCTAGAAAACAAAGTCTCGTAGTTCCTTCATTCACTTGAAGTAAAATATCACTTATCCCAAAGGGGCTCTTCATAAGCAAGTCACAGGGTCTCATGTGATCAGTAGACTCTTCATAGATGTTGCAGATATCCACCAGCTTGTTGTTGTCTTCTCTTGGCAGAGGTACTGAGCAGCATGTTCAGTAGCATAACACAATATATCACCAAACTGCTAGGAAGGCTAGCAATAAATGTCATTTTGCTCTTTCTCTCAGCATGAGCAAAACATCAGCATTAATCCCATGCTAGGCAGGTTTCAGGCCCACCACTGATTAGTAATGTAATCCCTTATAGTGCGATATTTTAGAAATTTTTTATTTAATTTTAAATACAATGAAACACTATATTATCATCTAAAAGAAATAGCACAAAAAACAGCTATTTACATAGTGTCCACATCAATTACTCTAACAAATTCTCAATTTATATTCAAAGAAAAAGAATAAATATTTAGGAAATATATGTATGTATGTATATATATATATATATATATATATATATATATATATATATATATATGGATCTACCTGACTACATCAAAACACCAAAAGAGAGAAAACGACTTCACTGACACCACATCATCGACAGTTCACAAACACGACACCTCATACACTCGACACATCATAACAACAAACAAAACAAATCCCCTATCCAAAACCCACACACACAACACAAGCACACCAAAATCCTTACAAACCAACACTAACCCATACATACACAACTATCTACAACCCTAACCCAAACCCTTACCCTAAGGTCCGTCACTATCGCACACTCACCTAACCCGCGCCCTAACCCTAACTCACTTAACCCGCCCCTAACCCAAAAACTATCACTACTGCACCCTTACCTAACCCGCGCCCTAACCCTAACTCACTTATCCCACCCCTATCCCTACACACCACCAACATCGCATACTTACCTTACTCGCACCCTTACCTAACCCGCGCCCTAACCCTAACTCACTTATCCCACCCCTATCCCTACACACCGTCAACATCGCACACTTACCTTACTCACACCCTAACGTCTGTCACTACCGCATACTTACACATCCTTTCCCCATCTCAGTGTTCTCAGCGTCGGTGTCTTCCTCCGTCGGTCTTTCTGCCTTGTCGATCTTCAGGCGTCGGTGAAGTCATTTTCGCTCTTTTGGTGTTTCGATGTAGTCAGGTAGATCCATATATATATATATCTATCTATATATATATATATATATATATATGTATCAAACATAGACATTTTAAATCAATACATTTTTAATAAAATGCTTAACCATGACCAGTTATTATACTTAGAAGTATCTTTTTCTGTTCTTGCTTTAATAGTGACTAACTTGCTTTGGCAAACAGTGTTAGCAATGCATATAATTTTCTTAAAGGAAGGAGTAATATCTTTTTCAAATTTAGTGTAATAACTTTTCAAGCAGTAGTCAACAGACTCCATAGAAATTGGTACTGTAGTCTAGTAACATGCCGAACTTCAAAACCTTTACTGTGGGGAGCTGCACCCCCCACACCCCTCACTAATTATATATACCAACTCCGAGATTGCACTACAGTAAGGAAAGGGCAAATTTTCCGACCTTCACTGTACTGCAATCTCACAAAAAAACAGATCGATGAACAGCATTTTCATGTGTACAGCCATTCAATATTTTGGACTTTCATTCTTCTAATAGGAATCCTTTTTTATACATAAGTTCTATTTTATGAGGATTAATAAAAGTTATATGTATACATTTCCATGTAAATAATTTCCAATATAAGGAAGATGTAGTCCTCTTTTATGGTGAAAATATTAATCTCTTGCCATCCTCTAATACACTAGTATGATTAACTGAAGTAAAATAATCCAAATAATTATTTTAGCTATAATATTATATTTCTTACTAATTTATATATTTTAAATAAATATGTTTTCTCCAAATCATTTTCTCAATTAATACTATTTAAAAAATTAATAAATGGTGGAAACGTATTCCTTATTGTATTGGGCATTAAATCAAAGTCATCAGTAAGTAGTTTTTCACCATTTAACCTTTGATACAAAAAAACAAATGTTGATTATTTAAATCCAGCATTTTGGTGAAATTTAGAGGACTGATAAAATCTACTGTGAAGGCTATAGGAAACAATGTAAAGAACTTAACTTTCAAATCCATATTTTTCTAAATATAATTAAAATAGTGTTTAAACAGCACACATTAGATGTCTTATTAATGTTTCTACTAAAATATTCCTTTAGCAACCATTTAAAGTTATTTCCTAAAAGTTCAGTAAGTTGTCCAGTTATATTATTATTACCATTTAACTAAATAATCTCATGAAGTTTTTCCATTTGGCAGAATAATTAGGATTTACTCAACACAATAGTTCTAATGACAGAAGGTGAAGCGTATAATTCTATATCAGGAAATCCCACCCAACCATTCATTCAATCTAAGGTCTATATTACCTTTTCAAAAGGGCTGTTCATCGAATGAACTTTCGACACATATCCATCAAAATACCAAAACTCTGAACAGCAACATAAGCAAATTTTTTCCCAGGGGAAAAAAATCGCTTGGCCATCATCAGGAATTTGCCCTTTCCTCCACTGTAGTGCGATCTCGGAGTTGGTATATTTAGATGGGAGGTTCTGATGGTTTGTTTTGTTTATTGTTGACCCAGTGATTTTTTCCCCTGGGGAAAAAATCGATTATGTGGCTGTTTGAAGTTTTGGTATTTCAGTGGATATGCGTCAATGTAAAGACGTTCGATGAACAGCTCTGCTGACATCGTAATATAGACCCCCAATCTCTCATATGATGAACCAATGCCAATCTGTATTTAATTGGGAGCCAAAGACATTTTAAAATTAGACCATTACATTGTTTAATAAACTCTTTAGAATGGAAGAGAAAAGTGGATTGAATAATATATAATACTTTTGGTAAGATAATTATCTTGATTAATGTCAATCTATCTTCTATGGACAAAACATTTAATTCCATTTGGTTATTAGCAACTTAACAGAGTCCAAAATATTGTTATAATTAATCAATGTTATTTCATTGCAGTTATGTGACAATGTAATCCCCAAGTATTTAATTTGCATTTCATCCCTTCTAAACTCATTACACTTTATCATTGATTCATCTGATTCTTTGTTAATAGAATATCTGTCATGTTGTTAAATCTTAATCATCATGCAGATTTAAAAAATGATGATCTCATTAAGGAAGCAAAAGATATATCAGTATTACCAACTGTCAATAGAATATCCTCTGCAAAAAGCTGAATTTTTGAAGACTAATGATTATTAATTTTAAACCCTTTTTATATCTAAATTTGATCTTATAGCAAAGGATTCAATCATCGAAGTATGAAGGAGACAATGGGCAACCATGTTTAGTACCCTTGTAGATTTGACTGTTTGAGAAAAAAGTGAACTTAATTTAATAAAGGCAATCAGGGAAATTATTCTTTTAATATTATTATCAGATAGTCTGTTATAAAACCTGTTGATCTTCACCAGCTAACAAAGGAAGCAATGTTTAAATCTGTTAGCATAAATAGACAAAAAGAGTTTGTAATCAGTGTTTGACAAAGATATTGGTCTATAAGAAGAACATAATGATAAATCTTTATTTTGCTTTAAAATGGGAGAAATAAGTGTATATTTTCAAAAGGGAGGGATATTTGATAAGTATGTGACTATAGAAAATACTTGTAATAAAATAACTAATGCCTAATATAATTTATATAATAAAGGAATAATTCTATCATTGTGTGAGTTTTATTATCCTTTATTTATTCATTTACTTAGTCTTTTAATTCTATCATCATAATGGGTTTCTCTATTTCCTTTATTTGCTCCTGAGTTAATTTGTTGTGTATGTTATTTGTTAAGCATGCTCTACTTCTTTTTGATTTGTAATATATGAATTATTAGTTTGTATAGTAACTCCTAAAGCTGTACAAAATCTCTTCAATATCTGTAAAATTTCTATTGCTACCTAGCACAGTAATTTTTTAATATGATTATATATATGGGTCTATGTCATAAAGGTGAATTACAATAACATTGACTCCCATAACAGAGAAACAACATCATCAGACTTTGCCCTTTTCTCCACTGTAATGTGATATTAGAGCTGGTATATTTAGTTAGGGGGTGGGGGTGGAGCCTCCCACATGGGGGAGTATGGGGGCAAAGCCGCCCACTTTGAATTCTTTAATTTGCTTCAATGTTTCTTTAATTTGTTAATATTATAGTCAAGACCATAAAATCAAATGTTTGAAAGTTCAAAATTTAAAAAAAAATAAAATAAAAAAATAAAATTTAATTTTATGTTTTTGCAGGGGGGACCCCATCACCCTCCCAAATGGGTCGTTGTGCACCCCACACCCATTGCTAATTAAATATACTAACAAGACTGCACTACAGTGAGGAAAATGGTAAATATACCATTCCTCGTTGTACAGCAGTCTCCATTTAAATGTTTCAAACTATCACAAATTCAATCTTATGGTCTCAACCATAAGAAATTCAAACTTGTGAAAGTTCAACATTTAGAAGTAGACTCATATGGGTGTGTGTGTGTGTGTGTGTGTGTGTGTGTGTGTGTGTGTGTGTGTGTGTGTGTGTGTGTGTGTGTGTCTATATATATATATATATATTTTTTTTTTTTTTTTTTGATCTAATGGATAACTTATGCATATTTTTAGGATTTAAAGTATAAGATTGCAATTTTATTCTTTATAAGCTAATTGAAACTTTATGTTATAAAATTTCAAGAAATTTTGTGTTCATACTTTTCATTTTAATTTAGTATACTCTTATTACCTTTCTTTATTTCATGAGTATTGAATTTTAGATTATCAATTTGCAATTGTAAATTATTATTTATCCCATTGTTTCCTTTTATTAATGTATCAGCCCATTATTTTACCATATGACTAAGCCTTTAAAGAACAAATGGGATCACATCTGAAACGTATTGTTATTATTATCTACAAATTGCTGAATTTCAAGAAACCACTTTTTACATTTTTTTAATTTTATTAATTATGCAAGTGATCTATTGCAAGAGACTACATTTCTAGGTTTAAATATAATATCATATGTGATAGCATTATGATCTGATAAGGGGCATTAGACCACTTTAACTTTCTCTAACTTAAAAATTAAATCATTTGATATAAAGACCCTATCTATTCTAGACTGATTTCAGAACCTATATGAATAATGAATGTAAAACAATGACTCAGATATACAGAAGTCATTATCTTTAAAATTAAATAATAGCTGTGGCAGATATTCCAAGCTTAACAGATGCACTAATATATTTTTAACTTAATAAGCAATAAACTTACCAGCCATCACAAGACTTCCCTTCATATTTCAAATTATAATGTCTCAATATTTTTGATGAATTTATCTCCAGTTCCTGGAATCCAATAAACATTCACTAAAGTATAAAGTCTCCCTTGTGTTTGTAATACTACTATACACACCATTCCTTTGCTATCAGTATAAGTGTTGATAATTTTAGGCATTGAAATAGATTTTTTCCAAACAACTGCAGCACCTATTCTATTTTATATAAAATTAGAGGTGACCAAGACTGTATAATCCTTTGAATTTAGTCTACTGATACTATTATGAATTTAATGAGTTTCTTGCAAAAAGACAATTTGAACACTAAATAAATTAAAATATTTCAGTAAACTTCTACTCTTACAACTACTATTAAGTCCATTTACATTAATCAAACACATTATAGATAAGACATGATTTAACAATAAAAGTCATATAAAATTCAGCTACTAATAATTTACCCCTAATTCATAGCTTGAACTACATATAAATATGAAGAAAGAGAGCAGAACTGCAATATGTAAACATGTTTTAAAATTGACATAGACACTAAATTTAGAATCTCTATAGGCTTAATATTGAATAATGTAAATTTAAACCAACTACCTAACATGGAACCTAAAGTTCCTAGTTTGAAGAGAAATCCTATCCAAACTACCAATCAAACAACAACTACTACAGCCTATGCAAAAGAAACAAAGGGCACTATGTGCATAAAATCTAAACAACAGGGATTAACCAATATCAAAATAAAAAGCTATATAAATCCAATAAGGAATGATCAGCTTATGAAAGGGAAAATATAAATAAACACATACACGTATACACACACACACACACACACACACACACACACACACATATATATATATATATATATATATATATATATATATATATCACATAATTATTTAGATCTCAATTAGCAAGTGACATTTTTTCATTTCAGTAGATTGTATGAAAGCAGTTAGGAAAACATGTACATATACTGTACCTGTCTAAAGCTGTTTTCATATTCAGAAGTAAGAAAGTCAATATAAAGATTGACTATCCTTTTTGTATTCAGGAATAATAAATATTTGATTATATGAATAGGATCTTAAATTATTACGTTATAATTAGTTCTTAATTTTTAATCCTATAATCATAACTCTCAACTTCTTAGCACAAGAAGTCTGTACAAGCCTAAAATTACGGTGGAATAAAGGCCCAACTCTAGGGACAGATTTTAAATATTACTCTTAGAAACTTAGAAAGTCACTATAATAGATTTGTGTTAGCATGCATTTTTCTGAAGGATATGAAGTCTGAAACTCAAAGGTATGTCATTATTTAGTGACCTCAATTGTCAGTAATTTGACAGAAAAAACATACATTTTATGAGGAGCAGACTAAAAATATAAAGCAAAAATCTGGGTATTCTGCAAAAATCTGGTCAGTTGAGAGGTATTAGTATAATGTGTTCATACAGAATTTGAAACAATTACCTTAAATTTGTAAATCTGTAACTACATGCACAAGAGTTTAGATAGATGAATTTCAGAGATTCAGTACAGCAATACCAACAAAATCAAAACTGCTGCTTGAAACCAAAGCAGGAAAAACAGGTAAGAGAGTTTAAATATGTGTAAAGAGAAGAAAAAGCTACTTGCCACACGATGTATATAACAATTAAGGTAATTACTAAATCTATTGACTGTTCATCATAACATACAATTGCAGTTTGAAAAGTATACCGGCATCCAACACAAAAAGTGCTTGTACAATCATCACTGTAACAATATAAATTAAACTCAACAGGATCAACAAATAATCAACAGCCAAAGCACTGGTCAAAATCCAACCAAATACTCCTATGCAAACCAAACATTCAGGACAAGAGGCACGCAAGCCAAAGCAAGCAAAAAGTCTATAAACATAAAGTCCCAATAGACTCATTGTAAATCTGTCTGAAAGTACCCCACAGTCAAAACTGTATAATCCCACCACAACAAGAGAGCAAGACAGTAAATCACACAAAGACATATCTATATAAATAATGTGATTCAGTGAATAAAATACTTAATAGCCATAGCTATGCGTTTCTTTCAAATCTGGCAACCAAATGCAATAATTTTTTGACTATGTACACATTTGATGCCTGATTGTGATTGAAAGAGAAGTTTGGTGAAAGGACAGTGTATACATATAGCAAGGATGACCTCCCACGGTGAAGATCTAGGGGGAGAACTTGACAAAGTGGTTAATATGTTTTTAGCCAGGGGTTATCCTATCTCCATGGTACAATGGGGTGCTAGATATAAATCATTATTGGGTATTAAGTTACCCCCTAATATCCAGGCCCCACTAGCAAGAAACTATGAAAAACCTCCAGTAGTTCAATATAGTTCTCAATCAGGTGAAATGAAGAACATCATTTGAAAAAACTGGAACATTTTTAAGGCTAGTCCTAATGTGCTTAACCACCTAGGGGTAGAGCCCCTATTCATTCACAAGACTGGATTCAACATGAAAAAAAATTGTTTGGAGTAGGATAAAATAGTCAGTGATTAGAACATGAAAAGAAAGGTACTGTAAAGTGTGGTACATGCAATCAGTGTTTATTTATTCTTGAAGAGAAAAGTTTGGTTTTAGAAAATAGTGTTCATTCTAAAATATATTTTTGCAAAAGCAACTGCAGTTGCTAAATGTTCAGGATGCCCTGCATTTTATGTAGGGAAAACTGAATGGAGTCTTTATAAAAGAATATATGAATATGTTTATGATAGTTCTAAGCACAATGAAAATAATGATTTATTTAGCCATTCAGCTACTTGTCTGTCTTTTTCAAAGTTTAAATTTGCAATTTTGAATCAAGTCACTCGGGCCCCCTCAGGTGGGGATGTTAAAACAGCATTAGAAAATAAAGAACTTAGATGGCGACGTAAACTACATGGCGTGTGTTACTCACAAATTAATGATTATGCATCTATTCAGCCTGTTTTGAAGTTGAAAACAGTTACACTACAGTAAAGATTCACCTAAAGGATGATTTTTTAAAGTTCTTTTTTAAGTTTATATAGACTGTGTATTGATTTAAGTGTTTTTTTCAAACATCTTTATTGAATTATCACTTGTGACATAGGCGAATGTACATTCATATAAAGCAATCAAACTATATTAACATAATAAACATACTTCACATATATTGCTATATATCTTATAACCTAAGCAATATTACACAGATTATTCAATTCCTGCCTTTTAAACAAGACACATCTTTATTAAACTATCACTTACTACATAGACAATCATACATTTATATAAATGAAAACAAACCACACCAACACAATCCTAGTTGCAACTGATTTAAGTGTTGTTTGAATTTTAATGTATTTAGTCACTGTATTAAAATTGTATTTTACGTCTTTAAATCTTACAAGCAATTACTTAATTAGTTACATGCAAAATCATATAAATTGCAGTATGTGGTATTATGGGGCATTCTGATGAAGTTCTGTTTGTGTGAGGATGAAAACACTAAATAAATTTTCCTTTTTATACTTTATATCTTGTGTGGAAAGTTCCTTGGACTCTGGCTTTATCATTATTTTATTTGAAGATGCAGCCACGTTATTGCCTACACCTCAGATGTTTAACTGTGATTCAGTGAATAAAATACTTAAATAGCCATAGCTCAGACTTTACCCTCATGATTAAACCACACCAACAGTGGGTAAATCCAGCATTACCGACAGCTCGGTTTTTGAGAGTAGTTAATCCTTTGATCCCGATTATTCAAGGTCTACCCAAAGTTCATAAGTCTTTGGTGAACCCTCCCCTATGTCCCATTGTCTCTGGACGTGGCTGGTTAACGGAGCCTTTTTTGTTGTATTTAGAACATTATTTGAGACCAGTCGTGGACTCTAATGTCTACGTCTTAAGGGACACTAAGCAGTTCCTTTTGGATCTTTATGACTATATTAAGAATGTAGACACTGAGGACTCATATTTCCTTGTCATGCTAGACGTGAATAGCCTGTTTACTGTTATACCCAATGATGTAGGTATGATGATGACCCATTCCTATTTGTCTAGACATACGGATATGGGAAACAAACAGATAGATCTTTTACCTTTGTTCCTTGAAGTTGTTTTGAGTAACAACGTTTTTATGTTTGATGGGGAGATATACTTACAGAATGATGGCGTAGCTATGGGCACTTTTTGTGCCAATAGCTATGCCAACATAGTTATGGCTAGTTGGGAGGAGCAGAAGTTATTTACTCTTGATTCATTTAAGTCATCAGTTGGTTTTTATAGACGGTTTGTAGATGACCTCTTCCTCATTTGGAGAGGTGATGAGTCCAGTTTAATGGAGTTTGTGTCATCTGTGAATACTCTGACTACATTTTTGGAGTTTACTGTCAATTTTTCTAATAATAACATTTCTTTTTTAGATGTACAAATTGAGAGATTTGACAGTGGCTTACTTAATACTGCTATACATAGGAAAACTTGTTACAAGAATACCCTACTGCATCGTGACAGTATGCATCCTCACTTTGTTTTTAATAATGTAGTTAAGGGGCAATGTATGAGAGCTTCGAGGCTGAACCCAGAGGATGAAGGTTACTTAAGGGAGATTGGTAGCTTAAGGGATATGTTTCTACAATGCCAGTATAGTCAGAGGGAGGTAGATCAAGCTATTTCTCAGACAGATTTGTTGAGGATGACGAGGGCTAGATCTTATTCTTCGGATAGGCATACAAATATAACATTGCCACCTCTCAGTGAACGGAATTAGTTTGTGAGGTTGCCCATGTTTTTTACCTATGACATGAATGAGATTAAACAAATTATAGAGAGGCACTGGAATACTTTATTACTAGATGAACGAATAGCAGGGGTAGTAGGTCCTAAACCAAATTTCTCTTTCAAAAATAAGAAGAATTTGAAACGTCTTCTGTGTCATCGTCCACTTAATAGGACGGTCATTGATCGGAAGGAAGACCAAGTCAATACTATACCCTGTCGTCAGTGCAGACAATGTGCTTTTATTGACACTAAGACAGAGTTTGTGCACCCTGTTACAGGGTTGATGTATATATTTTCTACCAATACAAATTGTTTGAGTGAGAATATAGTTTACTTAGCTAGGTGTGATGCCTGTGAGGCATTTTACGTTGGCAAGACCAATCGTAAATTGCGTGAACGTATTAGAGAGCATATTTACTCAATACGTGTTGATTCCGAATCGAATGCCCTTGCTAAGCATTGTGCTTTAAATGACCCTTTGCACTCATTTGTCTTTTTTGTTTTGCAAAGTATCACTTCCAATCCCCGAGGAGGTGACATTCGTACTTTCACTGAGGAATGTGAAGTGAGATGGATCATTAGGCTCAGGGCGAATGTCTTCCCTGGGCTTAATGACAAGGTTTCTCTTAAGCCTATTCTTAAAGGTAGAAAGCTGCTTGTTAATAAAGACTGTAATATACAAGTTGATGTTTTTATGATTTTATGTTTTTATATATGTATGTTTTAAATGTAGAGTCTTTTGAACTCTTATGATTTTAATAATTGACGCTATGATGTGTTACTACGTGGACCAATAGATTTAGATTGTCTGCTATTTAAACAGGGTTGTTATAATAGTTTTGAAAGTCTGATGAAGCCTGATAGGTGAAAGCGCTAACTTGTAATAAACTGTGATACCGCTGAATTTGGCATCTGTGGATTATTCTATGGTTGTATTGGATCTGAGACTATTTGTTTCACACTAAGTTTGCTGCTATTTAGCTGCTCTTGAATTTACTGTGCCGTGGCTAACTTCTGTGGCCTATACGCATTGTTTGGGATTTATTGTTTTTTTACCACAGGAGTTTTCGCCGAATGGTGGTGCATCTTTGCTAGTGACAATAATTATACTTATATTTTATTGGCCAGCATTCACTCAGTGTCTGTATTTGAAAACCGCATTGTTCTATTTTTAGGTAACTACACTGAGACAGTGCAATGGACTGATAGACTGAATGACTGACTAAGGAAGGACATAGGCTGTGTGCGTGTGTGTGTGTGTGTGTGTGTGTGTGTGTGTGTGTGTGTGTGTGTGTGTGTGTGTGTGTGTGTGTGTGTGTGTGTTGTGCAGCTGTATCTTATCTAACTCAAGTCTACTCCTGTAGGTGGACTAATAATCAAGAGAAAACAGTAATCACAAAATTATTATAAAATAATTATCAAATTAAGGAGGCCTTTGCTATGAAGTAAGTTAATTTTGGGGGGGAGAATGGAAGTTAAGCAGGATGCAGTCTGTACTTATTTCGATAATAGCTGTGAAGTGATATATTAGCCTCCTTGTAAGAGCAAAGTAACATTTTAAAACAGGTAGAAACTTTAGAGTGTACTGAAATACTTCCAGTGGTGATGCATCTTTTGGCTTTTCCCGGTTAGGGGTCGCCACAGCGGAATTCTGGTCCACTAATGATTGGCAGTAGATTTTTACGTACCGAGTTACCAGCCCTGACGTACAACCTTCAACTAAGGTACGCCCATTCACGCATGTCTCCACACAGAATACGCTTTAGCTGAGAATCGAACAGGACAATGTCTTACTGTGAGGTGACAACGCTACCACAGCACCACCACCACAGTTGGTAATAATGCTTAAATTGTATACTTGTTTTAAACTAAATTGTTGTCTGTCACCCACATTAGACCAGAATAAACAGTGTTACGGTTTTAATCAAGGTACATAGGTGCTATGTATCTATCTATCCACCTACCCATAGATATATATATATATATATATATATATATATATATATGCACACACACACACACACACACACACACACACACACACACACACACACACACACACACACACACACACACACACTCAGATTATGTATTTATATAAGAGCGAGAAAGTGAGTGAGTGAGTGAGTGAGTGAGTGAGTGAGTGAGTGAGTGAGTGAGTGAGTGAATGAGTGAGTGAGTGAGAGAAAGATATGATACTTTCTTTGAAATGCAAAATTGGTCATCAGTATTACTCCCTTTGTTTTATATAAAGTCATACGTTGTGGGTTGATGTCTTGGATGATTATGTAGGGTCACTTCACCTCATTACAGCCCCATATGTAGGGTCTTGCCAACTCTAATGTGTTACTGTCACAAAGTTAAGAAGGATCAGTAGCAGTCTAATAACTATGATACTTGACAGTAAATGCGATGCCATTAACTAGGGCTACTAAAGGCATTTGACTAGCATATCATTCTTAGAGCAGGAGTACTTAAAAACAACTTTCATGATATTTCTTTGGCTGATTTAAGAATAGGAGCATTTAATATTATCTCCACTCATCTAGCTAATAGTGGCAACAATCAGCAGCATGGACAAGTCAGAAGATTTGACTGCAACCTACTAAGATATCTCATGATGAGTGCAGAAGCAGTGAAGTGTGGTAGCCAGTTAATATATTGATTTGTAAATGAATATTTGTATGAAAGCAAATGTTGTTGACTGAGATGTCCAGCTGCACACAGCCCAATTTTAGGGGAGGTATGGGAAGAAAAACATCAGAAAAAATGCAAAACATACATGTAATACAAATTTCAAAATATAGTATGATACTTATATATGTTTAAAATAATAAAAAGATGAAAGTAATTAGGAATCAAGGTTATTTACAAGTTATCCAGAAGCAGTAGTAGCCTAACATTTAGTGGGATGGAACATTACGTGGATAATTCACTTTAATCTGTTTATCAGGCAAAGCAGTATCTGTTATATAATGCAGTAAATTGCTTAGCTAGATGTAAGGTATTTTAACAAATATTTCTTAAAACTTAGTGGCATGTAGCACCCTTTAGCTTAGCACACCTTAGCATCTGTATATAACAAGACAAGGAATTTAAAATAAAGCATTCAAAGTTTGGTAATAATGCTTGAGTATGACATCAGTTGTTAGATAAATGAAGAATTTGTAGTAGTATGAGTCATTGTAGAAAATAAAGAACTGTGTTAGAAGTGAGGCTTAAACTACATTCCTGTGGAAATAGATTTTTAACAAAGACAGAAGGTTTACGCAGCTGGTAAGGAAACAATATATTTATAGAATGTGATTGTGCTGATGGCTAGCATATTGGTGTAGCTGCATACCTCTCAACTGTACAGATTTTTACAGAATGTCCAGATTTTTCCTCATATTTTCGTCAATTTTTTATAAAATTGTGGTTTTCTAGCAAATCACTGGCAAATCATTCAGGGTTGAAGTCAGAAAATAAAGGCAGGCATTTTAGTTTCAGAATTCATACCCTTCAGAAAATTCATGCTAATGCAATACCTGTTATTCTATCAACTTTCTCAGTTTAAAAGAACAATATTTAAAAAGTGTCCCTATTTTTGGGCCTTTATCCCCCCCCACCCCCATTATTTATGGCTTTGTCCAGATTTCTTGCTCTAAGAGGTTGAGAATTATGTTAGCTGTTAACATATTGCTGTAGCTGTTAGTATTGTTCCTTCAAAGTGTTTGGTTCTCCAATTTTGCTCTTAGCTAGTGTGTCTTCTGTGGGGAATCTGCCCACCTATGACTGTCAGTATGTGAGTTTTTGTTGGGCAGTCTTTTTATTTATTTATTTAGCCTTTTGCTGACCAGATTAGTCCCACTGGGCTAGTGGACTCTTTCATGAGAAACCCAAGCTGTTATAAATACTGCTAGAGGAAATTAGGCCAGGGCATCAAGGATCTTCCCCTAGTCTTTTTGATGAATGCTATGAGATCCTTTACATTCACCTGTGCTACAACCAACAGAATCAGATGGGACCTTGTTTTAATGTCACATCCTAAGATTTCAACCACATCCCAAAGACATGTCACATGTGAAGTGACATTCTTCTAAAATTGCCCAAAGGGGTGCAGCATACAGTATTTCTGTTGGTGGTTGAATAATTTTGTGTGTGTGTACGGGTGCGTGCGTTTGTGTGTGTGTGTGTGTGTGTGTGTGTGTGTGTGTGTGTGTGTGTGTGTGTGTGCGCGCGCGTGTAAGCATTTTCTGGCAAAAGGTCAGTACCCTGTCTAGTATAAATTCTACTGTTTTGCAGTTAAAATGAATTAAGCGGGTAACAGGAGAATGAATTAATTAATGCAGTAATGTTTTATACATGGGAGAAGGTGGAGGGGATAGACTGCATCACTTTGAAGATTCTGGAGCTTTATTTTTGACAGAAATAAGCTTTTTATAGAGAGACTTTTTGATAGACTGCATGTTATCACAGTGTACTGTGATTTTGATTGTGTGCAACTAAGATACAATGAAAAAACACATATTTTTGAAGTTTCAAAGGGATGTTTCCTTTAAATGACACTGAACAGCAGTTCGGTAGCAGAGATTCTGTTTGTAATGTGCCTTGCCAATATGATTAGTTCAAGTTACATAGCATTCTGCTAGAAACAGTTTTTATACAGAACAGTTTTAATATAGCGCATTTTCTGATAGTGCAGTGGGATGTTTTGCTTTCTATGTTGTGAGTGAACTAGGACACAGAGGAAAAAACATATATTTGGAGATTCATGGTGGAGCTTTTCTTTACATGCTATTGAGAAGTAATTAAGTAGCAGTCGTCTTGTTTATATTTCATTTGCAATATTGTACAGGCTAAGAAATGTGTCATGCCCAGCCGTTGCTTACATAACAGATCAATTTCTAAAAAAAGAAAGCACTTTTTGTTTGGAACATTTTTGATATAAAGCATTTTCTGATAGTAAAGTGCGTGTTTGTTCTTTCACTTGTAAGGAAAATATTTTGTTGGTGGCAAATAACATGTATGGTATTTTAAATTTGCATATAATGTGCTATAATAAAATGTTACATTAGTGGCTGGGACAGGTGACAGAGTAAGGCGTGACCATTGCTGGGTCATCCATCCTGAGTTGGGAGGGAGGCAGCTCTAGCTTGTCACTTCAGTGACACTTTCTGAGGCAATAGGTGATACATGCATGGAGCATGAGCCTTTTAGCATGTGCAATTACTGTGCATATGTGCAGAGCTGAGAGAGCACACTGGGAAATGGTCCCTGTGGCAGGCAGCATTCAGCAGAGCTGAGAAAGCCACCAAAAGGGGGGGGTATCTGCTAAATGAAGGCTAGGACATTCTGCAGGCTTATCCACTCCATACTACCTGACTCGTGCCAGTGGGCTGACTGGACATAGCCTGGAGATGTTTGGCTCTTGTCCCATGGAATGAATGGACTGATTAGGTGCAGGCAGAGGAGTCATCTGGCCAAGTCTAGTGGAGGGGGAAAAAAGTAAAAGTTAACTTTCCTGCTTGTCTCTGTAATGTTGACTACCTTGTCCATGAATATGCATAACCTAGGCTAATTAGGTGCCCCTGAACTATCCAGATGCCCTTGATTCTCTCCTAATGAGGCTGAGAAGTATGATAAATAACAGAAAATGCCTGAAAAGTGATGCATTTTGCTAACCTATGAAAAATTCTGAAGTTGTACCAGTTATACATAACAACAATAAATAAAAAACAATCATACTGAAAATGAATGAAAAACAAAATCAACAGTAACATACTTTACAAGACAGAAACAAATACAGTCCCCCGGATTCACGAATCCTCCATGTAAGACTTAATACGTCTTACTCAGAGGCTGCAGTTGAACGGTATGATGTCAGCGTGCCATGAATATTCATGAGGGCACGCTGACTCAACCGTAAGTCTTACACGGGCCGTGTAGGAAGGTAGGGGGCGTGTCCGACTGCCGAGCAGTCTAAATGTCCACACCCCTGCAAGGTTTGGAAAAGTAAAATGAAATTACACAAGAGTGAGTCCACTCAAATGTCCTTGCACCCAACACCACACTCCCTGACATTGTAAACCCCCATCACAGTTATAAAAAGTAAAACATTAATTTTATTTTTTTTAAATTCCTGAAATAGCTGCCCGTATTTGCGCGTGTGTGCGCGGGTGTGCCCATTGCTTAGCTGTAGTTAGCAATTCTGACATGGAAGAGCATAAGAAAGAATGTTTATGCAAATCACACCAAATAGCAATAGGGTAATGGTAGAGCATTCTCACAAAGAAGAGGCAGTCACGGTTTGAGTCCCACCACTCCCCTTCTTATTTATGTTTTAAATCAGTATATGGAATAATACCTGACAAATATGATTAAAATATTAGTAAAAAGCAGTGAAATGGCCAATGTATCAGTGAACAAAATATATATTTTTAAAGGATCCTGATATATAATTGCTTGCAGTTAAGCAGTGCTTTACCCAGTGCAATAGAGTTGCCCATAGTTTAATAGCGCTTTACCCAGCGCAATAGATGTGCCCAAAGTTTAATAGCGCTTTACCCAGCGTGATAGAGGTGCCCAAAGTTTAAGAGCACTTTACCCAGTACAATAGAGTTGCCCAAAGTGTAAAAGCGCTTTACCCAGTGTAATAGAGTTGCCCAAAGTGTAAGAGCACTTTACCCAGCGTAATAGAGGTGCCCATAGTGAAATAGCGCTTTAGCCAGCACAATGTGTTTGCGTGGACGTGCACGTTGCACCAACTAGGGCACCGCAGGGCATCGTGGAGCAACGTAGAGCAAAATTTCTTAAACGCAGCCACACCCCCTAGCCTGTCTGGACAGTATGAAAATAAAATGAATGACAAGGTTCGAACCCAGGACTCTGTGCATCATAATCAAAGTACAGAACCACTAATCCATGACAACTTAGGAGAAACAGCCACTGTTAACATACATATACTTAGTAATGGTAGATTAACCATTAATAAGCAGGTCTGCAGTCAGCCAAGAATTTTCAAAAATGGCCAATCACAAAAAAGTGTGGGAAATGCGGCATATTTAAGCCCCATAGGCGGGAATACTCACCATAACTGATTGTAGCTCACATCTACAGTTAAAATGGCTGGTGCTGGAGAGGGTACACACTTCCAAGCGCAATGTTGGGGCATCAAGGAGTCGAAATACATGGTTTGGCTCCTTGTCCACCATCATGAGTCAAGACTCCTGTAGGGCCAGTTCCAAGGGACATATTACAAGGCAGAGGCTTGGAACCGGTTAGCTCATGACCTCACCAGTGTCACGGGCATTCCTCGGACTGGTGAGCAGGTCCATCACCACCATGCAGACCTGAAGAGACAGAAGCAGGACCGCCTGAACCAATGGATACAGGAGGCCCGTGGGATGCAGGATGCCCCACAACTGAGGAGGTAGCCATGGAATGCAGTATGTAAGAATTGATAATTGATTCTGTATAACAGATAGGTATGTCTCAATATCCCTTTATTTACTTTACAGCTGCAGGTGACCGTGCTGCGAATCAGCAAGCCTATGCAGATAGACTGCTAAGGCTGCGCCACCAGGCAGGTTAGTGATTATTCTGCATGTATTGTTATATACAATAGGGGAGAGAGCATGCAATAAAGTGTTGTAGTCCAATAATACAGCCATAAAATGGCCTGAATAAGTCCTCTGCATGTACTGTCAGATAAAAAAGTCAGAGAGCCAGAAAAAGAGTGTAGTAACCCATTAAGAAAGGTAACATATGTCCGGAATAATATCTCTGCATGTACTGTCATACAAAATAAGTGAGTGAGCCTGAAAAAGAGTGTTCTAACCTATTAATAAAGGTATAATATGTCCTGAATATGTCTTCCATATGCACCGTTATAACAAATAAAGGAGTGAGCCTGTGGAAAAGTGTGTAATGTCATTAATAAAGGTCTAAAACCCAGAGTGTGCCTGGTCACTTAGTTTGAAATGTTGTTGTACCCTTGCATTATACAAATAGTACTGTTTTAAAAAGTGCTGGCAACCCAGAGTTGTGCAGTCCCATATAAAGTGGGTGATGGAAGTGCTAATAGCTGTGAAGCATATATACAGTCCTCAACAGTCAGTTACTGGCTGGCATGCATAAGTAAATCTGGCACACGAGTAGCATGCTAATTTGTTCCCCAGAAATGTGAGTGTGTGTCAAGAAATGCAGAGTTCTGTACAAATTGAAGTGAAAATGTCATGTGAAAACATCCAGATATGTAGATAAAGAAATATAAATGCAATCAAGGAATATGTAGCAGTAACATCTGCATCTTGGACAGTTAGTATGTCAGATATAGGTCAGGTATATATTGAACTAGCCAAACCCATTACACAACCTAATGCATGGCAGCAAGTGTAATAATACATGTAGGGGATATACATTTGCAGTCACTAGGAATGTAGTGTAGACTAAAAGTAATTAAAAGATGTTAATCGAGTTTTTTTTCTACACCCTACTGTATGTGCATAAACCATGCAATTCCACACCTCAGTGGGTATGTGTAATCTTAAATATTTGTTGGGACATATGTCCTATTGTTCTATAAATATTTGCATTCACGTTGATGCATGTAACCTGTTCAAACACCACAATCATGGTGGCCTGTTGCTACCAAACATCCCTGCATGCTGTTGGAATATCCACTGTCGTTCAATATATGCATGTGTTATGCTTTCTGTTCAACTGTTGGAACCTTGGTGTGTTGGGTTAATGGAAATATTACTGCACGCTGTTACAACTAATCTGGAATGCTGTTGTTTATGTTGTAATTAAACACACCTAATCACAGAACGTATGGGAAGGCCAGTCCCAGCGGACCCACCTGCCCCTCCTCAGCTGGCGAGTGCACCTGGCACCAGCAGGTCCGGTGCCCAGCCCGGGCTCCCCTCCTTTGTTGGTCCTGTGCCACCTTCGGGTGGAAGTGCTGCAGGGGATGGGGCGCGTTCCCCCCCCCCGTGCAAGCGTGGGTGGAGAAGGGCCACCTGTCACCCTTCGAAGGGTCCGGGCTGTGGTGCGTAGGGAGATCCAGTGTTCAGTCGCTGATCCCCTACACCAGCTCAAGGTGAGAGTGGCGTGTCTCATGGGTGAGCCTGCCCATCCTACGCAACCCCCAGCACAGCCACCCTCGGGGCTGTGAAGGTGCAGTGGTGACTGCCCATGGGTGGGGATCTCAGTTCCACTGTTACCATCTGTGGGCTCATGGGCTTGCGATTTCCAAACATCCGACCCCTTCAATTGTGTTCACCCACCCCATGTGTCATACACCGCCCCTGTATGCGTCTTGTCTGTCTTGTCTGTTTACCTCCCCAACCTACCTCCACGAACATACCTACTTCCTCTACCTCACTTTCTACTCTCACCTGAAAAAAAAAAAAAAAGGGCAATCTGTACCCACAAAAAAATTACGCCCCATACATAGCTGCCCATTTCACACACATGTCCATTGGACATGTAAACTGATAATTATAATTGGCAGTACAACATACTTTGTTGTCCTCACCCCTCTCCCAGGGGTGGATGGTTTCAAATTTCACTCCAAATTTATTGCATATGCACAGCTGTTGCTGGTAAAGAAATGGGCAGCTATGGACCTTCCCTACACCTGTCCTGCACATCCCGAGCTTGTTTACCTACTGTCTGTCCCTCTTTGTGTCCCCTTTTTCACCACTTTCCTATATCCCCATTTTCTTTTCTTTAAAAGAAATTAGAGAGGGGGTTAGTGGGAGTAAGCACTTTTAAGCGGTAGTAAGCGGGTTTAAGCGAGTGTGCGCATGTGAACACTTAGCTAAGCATCGCTAAGTGTCAGGCAAACCCTCTTATAACTGCTTAAAAGTGCCTTAGTCACTCTATGGAAGGGCCCTT
This sequence comes from Protopterus annectens, assembly GCF_019279795.1. Taxonomy (NCBI): domain Eukaryota; kingdom Metazoa; phylum Chordata; order Ceratodontiformes; family Protopteridae; genus Protopterus; species Protopterus annectens. The sequence goes on from NC_056735.1 coordinate 712,809,279, forward strand.
GTTCTGTTCTGCTCAGCAGCAAAAGAAATGACCTCTGCCAGTCTCAAACCCCAGACCATTGACACAATAGACTGCATGAATTACCACTAAGCCACAGCAGATATACAAATAACTTGGTGCTGAACTAAATATATCATGCATTACAATGAGGGAATGTAAATGGAAATTAGGAATGGTATAACACAAATCCTGTTCTGTGGGTCTTTACCAGCAGTTGTTGTGGAATTGCATGACATGACTGTGAAAAGAGAACCAGCCATCCAAGCAGGGAATAATGTTACAGTAGCACCTTACAAACACCACACAGTATCAGACCAGGATAAATACTGGCAAAGTTGAATAGGGCAGAGGCCAGACACCCCAACTGTGACTGCTTTACAGGTATGTCCCTGATTTGTAAACAAATGTTAGCTGTGCCCCACTGAATCACTCTGAAAAGTACTAACTTTAGGCCGACAAGTGTGGAATCACACGTAATGAATAATGTCAATAGGTGAGAGTAGACACTGCTTGCACATCAGAAAAGGTGTAGGTATACATATGCTCTGATTCCCAAGAAAGTCTCAACTGCAATATGTCTGTAATATATTGCAGGTGTATCTCACTTATATGTACCTTTCACTGAGGCCATTCAAATATATACCTGAGAGTATCTGAGGCCTGGCAGAGGCAGAAACACACAGGCATATCAGCATTACTGCTGTTACACACTCTGCAAATAGCTTTGGAAGGAGTTCCACAAGCATGCCCTTATGTAGGAGTACAACACAGAAATATCACAGGATGCAGCCATGTACTGCTAGCAACCAACTGTGACAATGCCAATGTGCCAGTGCTGAAAAGACTGGTGTGGTGCACAGACAAAGTATAATAGGCTAACCTCTAGCTACCATCTGGATATGCCCACAGGTGGGAACTACCGCAGACAGACTACTTGCCTTGATAGACTAACAGGTACGCAGCAACTCTGTATGTTCAGCAAGATAAACCTCACATGATAATAAAAAATGCTCTTTGCAGTTCTGCACCCCTACCCAAAGGTACAACACATGTGTGTATTCAGGCAAAAAACAGGGTGTAGGTAGGCATACTCAGTACTGAAATATGTCCAGTTGTGTTGAGTAGCCTGTGCTAATGTCAACACAAACAAACCACAAACTGTTCAGAAGTGAATAACGTAATAATTACAGTATAGCAGTTCACAAACACTGCATGTGCCACAGGAATACAGTGCAATAACCACATTTCTATGGCAGTTAAATGTCTAATTCAGAAAGAAAGTACATACTCCCATGTATCCTGTGTTAGCATTTGGAGGGGTGAGTACATGTCTACACTGAGAAGTGTGTACTGGAAGCAGCAACATTCAGGTTTGAGTACAACATGCATATCACTGGCTACAACCCTAGTTTCAGATAAGAGACATATACCAACCTTCTGACTGACACAACGATGTCCAGAGCAAACAAGCATGGGCCCCGCCTTGGAAAGCTGAAAGGGCCTTGCCTACCTAACCTAGCATTTTATAGCAGTGGGCTGCAATCACAGTGAGTAATGCAATCACCACACAGCAGGCTGCATGCAATTACTGAATGGTGGGCAGCAATTGGTGCAGAGGCTGTCACATGCACAAGTGCAGATACCTAGAAAATCAGGCTGTACCTGCTGTCCACACATGCAATAATATCATTGCAGGTACAGGGAGATAGAGAGTGAGAGTGAGAGAGAGGCACAGACAGAGACAGAGACACAGACAACAGAGAGAGAAACAGAGGGAGAAAACCCAAAACAAACAACCAAAAAAAAAAAAACCTACAGAACTGTAACAGACTGAGCAGGGAAATACAAAGGTAAGGTATGTAACTCATATGTATGTGTTGGTATGTAGTAGATGCTCCTGAAGAGTATTCTACACACTGCAAATCATCCATGTGTAGCAGCAGTACGTATCTATCTGTATCTCCACATGTGCATAGGGCAAGGGACATACTGCAACTGTTAGTGAAGGGTGGACAGATATCTGTCGTTGAAGGTTGTTATGTGCATATATCTATGTAGGTCATAGTGTGTGGCATAGAAAACAGCATGCAGTGCTGATATATGTCATGTGCTGGTTAAACACTGTGGGACTGATTTGTCAGATCTGCTGTGTTACAGCCAGTGAGGCCTGCTAAAGCTACATGGGCCGAGGACACCTACAAACATTCTGCACAACACTGTGCAATATAATCACATAACTGTACATCCCACAACTGTTGCATAAGTGACATCCCCACCATGAAAGGTGGACTGTACATGTGCCTATATGTACATCTATGTGTACAGCAATGGATGTGTACATGTATGTGTATAGATATGTATATATATATATATATATATATATATATATATATATATATATATATATATATATATACATATATATATATATATAGAGAGGCATGGGGCCATATGTACTGCAACAGGTGTGTGGTGACCAAGGCATGGACTGTAGACAAGTGTTGATACTGCAGTGTCATTCCTCCTTTCCAAAACACTGTACCCATTAACTACCACATAGGTAGAGATCTACCCAACACCGAAGGTGTGATAAGGGAACATGGGACACAGGTGGACAGTACCCACCTCTTTGATAAAGACATTGCCACACTAGACCTGTAATCTGTCTGTGTGGTATGTGTCATGACAACGGGTGTGTCATCTAGGGAAAAATACGTCAGTGTTCCCCTCTACTCATCACAATGCCCTGTGTGGTATGTACCTCACATGACAACTACAGCAGGTGGAAAGGCCACAGACATACCTCACAAAGGGTAATACTGGCCGCAAACAGATGCCCTATGCAGACTGACTCACAAAACCACATCTAGACTGTATTGCATACCGGCCACACAGAGGTGACCTCTGCCAGACATACAGAGGTATGTCACACCCATAGCTGGGTGACAACCACCATGGCAACATATCACAATCCCTCCGGGATACACGCTCTAGGGCCCTAAACCTCGTCAGCTCACTAAACAGCACATGCTGGAGGGATAGGTTCCTATCTCAGAGATATGCCATACACTGGAATAGACCACCTAGCAATAGCAAACAAGGCTCCTCATTAGCAGTTGTCATAAATACCCCTGATGATTGTTTGGGAGATTGGTAATACATCCCAGGAACCCCATCTGTGGTTCTGGTTGGCAGGGGCAAGTGAAATCAAAGTACATGTGTGTCAAAGGCCAGGGTAGCATATGGCTAGGCTGCTGTAGGCCCTAGGGCCAATAGCATATTACCTACCTATGGCACTATGCACTCACACATGTACTCAATGCAATACCTGCTATGTGAGGTTGAATAAGTGTAACGCTGAATGTGTGCAAGGTCTGTAAAGGTGTGATAGGTTAGTGTGAAGTTGCATCTGACATGGTAGTGTCTATCCTAGCTGTGACGCCAGCAAAAGATGTGTATTGTACTGTTAGGCAGACAATGTGATGTAGTTCCTTGTTGTCGACCGTGGTGTCTCATTGTAGGCTAAAGCAATACATGTATGCTTAGTGAGTGGTACTGCTGGTGAATCCAACTCCCATATGAACTGTAGTACTACCTGAAGCTGTAGGCCTAAACAGCACAGTATGGTGTGTGTTCACATTGCTTGGAAACACTGTCTTGTGTGTTTCCTGTAGTCTGCACAGAGGACAAAACTCAGGCATAAGGGTTTGTAAGTAGTGGCACACAGTACTGTATGGTACACAGGTAATGCTCATCTGTGTTGGCATACAGTGGTGCGTTGTATGTTTGTCTGATGTGTGTGTAATTATGCCTGTACCATGGCTGCAACCATATGTGTGTTACAGGGTATACGTGTGTATCCAGCAACATATATACTCTGTTACAGCAGTATGCCACCTATAGTAACAACTGTACACATATGTTAGGCAGGGCTATGGCATCAATGACTAGGGTGGTTGACTGGTACTACTGTAACTGTACTTTACATTCATTGCAATGGATGACATCTCTGTTCATGCATTGGCGTGATATATATACCCCTGTGTCAAGGTTGTGCATTGTGTCACAAACAGTGTGCCGGGTACTGTTGTATAGTGGTGTGATATATAGAGTGTGCCTGGCACTGTTAGTCAGTTGTGGCCTGAGAACCAATAAGTGGTATTGAATGTGTGTAACCTCTGACAGACAAATGGATGGTATATATGTCAGTAAAGTGATATCTGTGGTTAAAGGTGTAAAGTGTGCCACAGGACTCGCTCACACATATTGTTCATATCATTTTCAGCCAGATGGCCCACCAACACAACCCGTCATACACAGCAGTGGAGGAAGATGAGATTTTGCAAAGCCTGGTGCAGCCGTACACAATGCTGTTTTCCCGAAGCAGCCAGCACCAGCAGGAGCGGACTGCACTGTGGCAGGATCTTGTTCATCGGGTAAATGACATAGGCATGCATAACCGGACATATGAGCAGGTACGCCATCACTGCAGTGATTTAATTAGACATGTCCAGCGGTGTGCGTCTGATATCCAAAGACAACAGCTTGCCACAGGTGGTGGGGTGGCCATTCATCCGCCCTCACCAGAGTGGAGGAGCTGCTCCTAAGCGTGGTGGCTCCTGGACAACAGCAGCAACTACCTCTGACATGTGTTGTCATGGAGGCTGGAGCCACCCAGCATGTTCACATGGAGCGAGCAGGTGACATGCCCTATCTGTAGACTACAGTTAACTGTATTGTTAGATTATGTCTATGTTAGATGTGTACTGTGTGTTTAGCAGTTGTGCTGCCTAGTGTTGTGCAATACTGATATTTGGAATATTATCTCTACACCTGTGACTGTTGACTGTTGTTCTACTGTAGTTTAGCATACCCACTGTAGCAATGCCACAGTTGTGGCCACTGACGAACTCTCTCATATTCTCGTAGGTCCCTCTGGTGTGAGAGCAGGGCAGACGATCCATGCTGGTGAGTGTGGTATAACTGCAATGTTGGTAATGAAATGTGCATGTCATAAGTGAGGTGTAGGCTATGTACACATAACACACCTACGCATAATGCATGCCGTGCATGTTTGCTGTAAGATGTTGCACATCTCATTAATGTCAGTAGCTGCAACAATGACATGCAATACACAGAGCATCAGACACAGTTTTGACAACACCGTACTGCACATTAGATAGGCATAGTTGCTACAGCTGTACACAACATAACATGTTTATCATACGAAGTACACAAAAACATACTACATATGGCATTACCACACACCCGCTGTAAGGTCACACTTCAGTATTCCACATGTCATCCACACACACATGATGTACCTCAGGGGTAGAGGACTATCATGGGGCTGTGCAACACTCTTCAACACATAACACAGTCATGTTAGGCAATGCTCTCTATTGGGCACCACACACACCCATGTACAAAGTGGCTGTGTAATTGTGAATGTAGCCACAGCACTGCAGTTCAAGTACAGCATGCTAGGCAGTGGTCTGTCACACATTAGTAGCTGTGAGTGACCACAAGATGCATGATGATGATGGCACATAGTACTACACCCCATCCAGTTACAGTGACCATAGTACTACACATAGCAGTCATTGCTTTCCACCTCAATGTTGTGTGTGTGCAAACATATGCACCTATACACAATATGCATAACATGTTGTGCATGTGCTTACATATGCCAGTATACACAATATGCCCAGCAGTTGCCATCTGTACAAAGTGTCACATATATGTCCTGGAATGCTATTGGGTTTATAGGTCACATGACACATATTGGGTATGTGTGGTGTTTAATGTTACAGTCATGTAGCATACCATGCCATGGTTGGCACCGACATATCTGCAATATGTCCCACACTCACCATAACCACTGTACAATGGCCATGTTGAACATTGGGATTCCTTCACGTCTACATGCACCACTCATCCCGTGTGTGTACATAGCATGCATGTGCTACACCTGTGCCCACTATTATCTGCTATGGACACAGACACTGTAATCACACATGGCAATCTATGTGTCACACAGATAACACATGCAGCCATGGTATGTATACCTGTGAGTGATGGTGCACAGGACATTGCAGAGCTGATAATACATGCACAGCAATGTTGTGTCCATGTACACATTGTGTTCCAGGGTGTAGCCAATCAACGAACAACTACACACATGCATCAAAGCCATGTATAATGTCATTAAATAGGGCCATCTACACTTGCACTGCATGGTCTGTGTGTGTGTGTGTGTGTGTGTGTGTGTGTGTGTGTGTGTGTGTGTGTGTGTGTGTGTGTGTGTGTGTGTGTGTGTGTGTGTGTGTGTGTGTGTGTGTGTGTGTGTGTGTGTGTGTGTGTGTGTGTGTGTGTGTATGTGCTGTAGTGAGGAGTGTATTTGTGTGCATGTGTGCATGTGTTCATGTGTGCATGTGTTCATGTGTTCATGTGTGCATGTGTTCATGTGTGCATGTGTGCATGTGTGCATGTGTTCATGTGTGCATGCGTGCATGTGTGCTAACATCATGTACAGATTGTAAAGTGTGTTTCCTGTCTTCCTCACACAGGTGCTGAGTTTGGGGTGGCTGAAAGCAGCAGGGAACCTGAAGTCACTGCCACTAATAGTGGAGATGATAAGACATGTATTCTGGCACAGGAAGGTTTGACAGGGTCTGTCATTGGTCTTCCCATCGACAGTACACAGCATTCAACCCCATCTATGTGCACACTCAAACTGCCAATACATCCCTCATCACCAATGGCCTTAGCTGAGGGACAGCATACAGTTGGCATTGACCAGGAGAGTGTGGTACCCATGGCACTTGCATCCCCTCACAGCAGCCATAGCTGGATTCCTGGAATGGTACCACATAGGCGGATGTCCAGGGGTTCTCGGGGGAGCACCACTGGCCGTATTGCCCCTGGCAGATGTGCCCCCAGAGGTATTACAACCTCCAGTATGTTCCGAGCTGTAATGCAGGCACAGGCACGTATGGAACGGTACACCAGACAGGGACTAAGGGTGCAGAGGGCCCATTACACCGCTATCAATGACAGCATCCATGACCTTGCTGGTGCCATCTGAAATTACACCAAGGTCACTGATAGACAATGGGGGGCGACATCAGATGCCCTCCACAATGTGTTTTCCATGAGCCAGGACCGTGCGGGACAGTTGAGACATCGCCGCGGATGCATGCCAGCAACAGCTGGCAGTTATCATGGACGGCACACAGCTCACAGCCGCTCCTGTAGTAGCAGTACCAGCCCCAGCAATGCTGGGGCTGGCTTGTCCATTGACCATCCTAGTAGACCACGTGCACATGGCTCTGGCCAGTCCCAACAGGGACATGGGTCCAGTCATCATACCTCTGCCTCTGATGGTAGTACCCAGTCAGGGTCGGTACCCAATACTGCCCCTAGCACCCCTGCCAGGCACAGGTACCGTGTCCATGGCCCGAGACAGTGATCTGTACAGCCTAGCAGGTACAGTCTGTGGCTGTCCCACAACTTCCCGTACATGGAAGCCACATGGTGGAGCTGTGTGCATGCAGACGCACACACATTAACCAAACAAATAGGGCTCACACATACACACACACATTACATCAACATTGGCCCTTGCTGTACTGTTGTCCCTCACACACACACACACACACACACACACACACACACACACACACACACACACACGCACACACACACAGACATGTCGATTGGATAGGTCAATGTGAGGCTCCGGCAAACCAACAACACACCCTGTGCATATGATGACACCTGTGTCACCTCCTGTCATCTGTAACATTGATGCAGGAACATGCTAACATGGTTCTGATGCACAGGGTGACATTATAGCAGTGTAGCAATATTAGCAAGTTGTCAACAGGAAAGTGTAATGATATCCTTGTAGGTATATCTGAGCAGGCATTATGCATCACAGCTCTGATTGTCAATGTAGCATTGTTTACACCAGTGTTAGGTCTGAGTATGTATTGTCCACCCATGTGCTACTTGGCTGAAGTGTACAGTATTTCCAGCATGTGTTAGTGAGTGGACAATACGTGTGTGATGTGTGCATTACAGATTAGCAGGTGTACATCTGTGAATATGGTGGGTGTGCACTGTCTGCATGTACGTGCATAGTGGACACATGGGATGTGTGAAATACCCTGTTGTACACATTATTAACATCTCATAGTATCTTTTGATGGCCAGTATGCATTCTACTACAGATATGTACTAACATGGGTACACATGTGTGTATGACATGGGTTGACACTATGCTGTGGGTAATATTGTTAATATCTCTCAATGATTTTCAGTCTGGTAGTATACACAACCTCAACAGCATGACTATAATCAATCATTAGATGATGTCCTGACAAATGACACACAGTTGTAGGGAACTCAGTAACAGTTGGATCCTTCCGGTACTATACTATAACAGTAACCAGTGGTATTGACCACCACCTGTTCCTGGGACCACACCTGTTTGGCATATAGCCCTCTTAGGTACATGCAAACACACTAGGGATATGTCCATCCACATCTGGAAATGCATGCATTGGCCTACAATGCATTTCCTGGATGGGACGCATATCCTACACAAGGGTATCATACAGACAGATACCTGTTGTCCAATACATGCTGTATAGCAGTAAGCTGACTATGGCATAGTCATCCACATTTACTATACATACTATCCCGACAGTACCATATAGGTGGTAGCCCTCAACATGTATGTTGGGTACCAATGTGTACATACAGCCACGTGTTATGTCATCTGTCCCTTGGTATCCACATATCCATAGGTATTGTGGAGTCCCTCGGTGTGTCACATAAGACATTAGGGGCCTGAATGCATATCCACAGGGCTGTTGTACACCTATAATGACTGTCCATTGTTACCAGTCGTTGTTGTGTATGAACATGTCTGACATATACCCCAGGCATGTACCCTCACTCACAGTACTCTATAGTAACTGTCATGGGTGTGTGTGGCACAGATGACCTTGGCCACAGATCACTACAGTGGCCGGGCTTGTCACATACATACATATGCGACCTACGATCTGAGAAGCAGCGGCACAATCTGTCAAAGGAAACAAATGTATTCATGTAGTATGCAGGCTTCACATCTATGTACTGACTGAGGTCACATGTACACATATTTATTTGCCACGCAGATACCTGATGTGTGCAATGCACATACTGTTTTAATCATGATATGTCATATCATAGTAAAAGCAAAACCCACACTGCATTGACCAACTGTGTCATACACACACACTCAGCAATTGCAGGATTCAAACCCCTACCTAACTATGTTATGATACCAGAGAGATATGCATTAAGATGGTGCACTATATGCTTTGCTGGGTGGTTTCTCTTCTCCTGCTATATTTGTAGGATGCTGTCATCATCAGACTTTCCAAAGAGGAATGTACCTCTTTTAATGTGTTTTCCCAGTCTCCAAAAAGGGCGCTCCTCTCATAGGAAATCACACGTACACACACCCAAACACACACTGTCAACGCTTGCAGGCTTCAAACCCCTACCTAATTATGTTATGATACTAGAGAGATATGCACTAACACGGCGCGCTATATGCTTTACTAGGTGGTTTATCTTCTCCTGCTATATTTGTAGGATGCTGACATCATCAGACTTTCCAAAGAGGAATGTACCTCTTTTAATGTCTTTTCCCAGTCTCCAAAAAGGGCACTCCTCTCAAAGGAAATCACACACATACACGCACTCCCCCACACACACTGTCAGCGTTTGCAGGAATCAAACCCCTATCTAACTATGTTATGATACTAGAGAGATACGCATTAACATGGCGCACTATATGCTTTACCGGGTGGCTTCTGTTCTCCTGCTATATTTGTAGGATGCTGTCATCATCAGACTTTCCAAAGAGGAATGTACCTCTTTTAATATGTTTTCCCAGTCTCCAAAAATGGCACTCCTCTCGTAGGAAATCACACACACCCCCACACACACACCCAAACATGCACTGTCAGTGTTTACAGGATTCAAATCCCTACCTAACTATGTTATGATACTAGAGAGATACGCATTAACACGGTGCACTATATGCTTTACTGGGTGGTTTCTTTTCTCCTGCTATATTTGTAGGATGCTGACATCATCAGACTTTTCAAAGAGGAATGTACGTCTTTTAATGTGTTTTCCCAGACTCCAAAAAGGGCACTCCTCTCAAAGGAAATCACACACATACACACACCGTCAGCATTTGCAGGATACAAATCCCTACCTATGTTATGATACTAGAGAGAGATATGCATTAACACAGTGCGCTATATGCTTTACTTGGTGGTTTTGTTTCTCCTGCTATATTTTGTAGGATGCTGACATCATCAGACTGGACATGGTAATGTGTGTACACTTTGTTTTATGCAATCCCAGGAATGAGCCATGTGGGTCGGCAGGTGTCAACAGCTTGAACAGGACCCCATAATTCTTACCTTGTGTGATCTATCTGTGGACACATTGACATTCCTTCATATGTCAACACATATTTATGCACAGATTGTTGGTTTTGTGGATACGACATGTGTCTGGGATGTTGATAAAGGGCTATTGAAAGTCTATGTGGGACATGTGTAGCTCTGTTCAGTGATGTATGTCCTGGGTGGCTACCTTGCAAACAGTCTAGCATGTTTGGGAACCATGATCTGCATATGAACATACCACAGTTGGTAGGGTTGTGTGTTTGTCAGCTTCCAATAGCTCTGTTTATGACTTCAACCTTGATGGACTCCATGGCCTTGCAGATCAGACTTCATAGGCTTACTGGACTATACTTCCCATGGTGTGTTGTGCACCAACACTTGTGGGGAGTGCCATATGTTGCTGTAACACATTCAATGGTTCCAGATCTTGTGGAGAGGGTGAGGCTCAACAGATTGTTCAGGTGCAGGGTCTGTTTGCTCTGTAGTTCATGCATGACATATATTGGGAAACAATGTAATCGAATTGCTGCCATGCTTTTGGCTTTGGGGGCAGCTGTTTAGCCATTCTACATGTGATATCTCCTGGTATGATGACAGGAACTATCACCAGTGGGAGGTGGGTATGTATATATATGGGCCTGTCTGACAGGATGTCGGCATTGTCAGTCAGGTACAGTTGGCCCTGACTCAGGACATATATGAGTGTACACTGCTATTTATGACATAGCTGCAGGAGGTGTCATGATTCAGTCTGGACTCCTTCTCAGCTACTCTTTACAAAACAACAACAAACCTGAGCACTAATCCCTGTTATACTCTTTTACACACTTAACACCCTACTGATCCTTCGTGATCAGGCTACGGAGTATGTCATCATAATATCCTGGCATGTCCAGGGGTCGGTTTCGTGTGTACTCTCCAGTCCAGCTAGTGAATATTGTGGTTTTGACACAATGTCACATCTGCCTCGTGTACACAGACAACCCCCTCCTCCTCCCAACAAACTCAGATATATGTGAGAGATGCAACAATATTGACATAGAGGAGGCTGTGCTCTCTCGACTCATGACTGGCATACCTATAGCGACAGCAATAAAACCACATTATCACACATAAACATACTCAGAGGCTCTACATAAACTCTGCCTAAGCAGCAGGGACCTCCAAAGCAGACACACAAACAACTGCTACCCCACTACAATACCCATATATCACATAGTTCACAATGTCAGTGTGCCACACAGTCACTGCCCTTCGGGCTAAACAATACACCTAATACACTTGTAATAGGTGACACTTATTGTCAGACACACTGATGTCCTACTCATCAGGCCAAACAAGGAAATAGTCACTTTGAGCTGTCTCTCACATGCCAGGATCCGCAACATAACACATGCACTCAGGTCACTCCAAAGCAAGTACAGGACTGGCTCCATTATTGTCCGTGCTGGTGCTTACAACCTCAGAAGTTCCTCCCTGGACCACATGACATGATACATAGAGGAACTCTCTGATCATGTAGCCCAGGCCAGTATGACCCTGACCTTGTCTAGCATCTTACACTCACCAAGTATGATGTCACAGTATACCAACAAACTGATCACGTTTAACAGTTGGCTAACATATTGGTGTCATTCAAAGGGGATACAGTGTCTGTCAGCCTGGGGTGACATGCTCGACATGCCACGTAGCTTCCCTATGGACAGCTTGCACATGTCACCCTTGGACTTTCGAATACTGGCTAAGGCACTTGCTACCACTATACTGCCTTTTTTAAGCGGGACTCAAAAGACAAACCCACCTCCATAGACATTACAGAGTACATGACACTGAGGGTAATGCTGCTCAACACCAGATGTGTTACCCTCAAATTGCGCCCACTCAGGAATCTCCTCAGTATGGACAATAGCGATATCTGTGCACTAACAGACACCTGGTTCAGGCTCCCAAATGCACAGCAACACTACCAGGTTATATTTCATACCATGCTTTCTGACCACAAAACTCGGAATGGCCAACACAAATAGGGGGAGTATCCATTTACATCACAGATACACATACCTCCGGGTTGGTAGCACTGTACAAAGCATCATAGACCATACATATGCACCTAACATTGTGCAAATCTGCCTTTTGATTTGTTGCCTGCTACAGACCACCCTCCCAAACTCAGGAACCACACTCAGCTTTCCTGGGAACACTGGACAATATGAAGGTCTCCCCAAACACCATTATATTGGGTGACTTCAAATACCCACACATTGGCTGGGGATAGTACTCAGGCCCCAACACCCTCGCCCAACAGTTGCTAATATTTGTAAACTCATATGCTATGGCACAACCGGTCACCACACCCACAAGAGGGGACAACATATTGGACATGACCATCACCAACATGGGGACTCTATGTTCCACACCTGAGATATACCCCTCATTGGTAAGGTCAGAACATACATTTATCTCACTGGACATCCATATCCCATCCCCACACCCATCCTGGGTAATCTTGGTGAACTTCTCAAAAGCAAACATCACACTTCTCCAAACCAAGGTGGTATCCTTCAGAGACCCTGGGATAGTGGTAAGTATGGCACAGACTGCTGAATCCTTTACATATACATTCTATGGACACCTAGTGGACTGCATGGATAGTTCTATCCCAAATAACAACTGGACTCACTCCTCCAATGGCAGGGGACCTGTCTGGTAGACCCAGGCAATTAAGAAGCTATACAATGAAAGGAGGACGCTACTACATGATAGAGCACAATCCCAGACAGGGAAGGCATCTGTGATCTGTACTAGCAGACAGCTACAATCACTCATGTATTTATGTCAGGCCCGCTTCTAACAGACAATTGCACCAGACATGTAGGACACTCACAAGGCCTTCTTCAGTTAATTCAGGTACCTGGGTGGACACTCACTGATATGCTGTGAGTTACTGCATACTGACTAAACATACCTTGAACCCACAGACATTGCCAACATCCTGGCAAACAGGTTCAGTGCAGATGTCCCCCCCCCATCCCCCCTAAGGAGCTACTGTCAATCCCAACAGAGTGTAACCTCCCTGACATCACAAATAAACAGGTGAGTGTTGCCCTCCCTACAGCGGACAACACAGCATCAATGGGACCAGACGGTGTCCCAGCCTGCGTCTTACACGGGCTTCATGACAGACGTAACCCTCACATTATGTCACTGTTCAATATCAGAGTTACTGCAGGATATGTACCCACAGAATGGCATACAGCGATAGTGGTCCCGCTCCACAGAGTTGCTGCCACAACGGACCACAGACAATATTGGCCTATAAGGCTAACTAGCCTGTTCTGCAAAGCTATGGAGCGTATTGTAATGGGACTCATGCACATAGACATCGGGAACCTACAGACACTGGGTCCTACACATTTCAGCGTTGTTGTGGGCAGATCTTGCCTCTTGGTCCTGTTCGTATTCTTTAAACAGTTACCAGGTCCATCGGTGTAGGGACGGTTGTCCACACAGCCTGCCTGGACCTTGCACAACCCTTCAACACAATGCCCCACTCGGCCATAATGCATAGGCTCACCGGCGTTGATATTGACACATATCTCACACAATAGATTGCTACCTGGATCAGGGATAGCACCCACATGCTCAGTATTGCAGGTGTCATGTCTGACTATACACCAGTTACACATGGCATCCCACAAGGCTCAGTCCTGGGACCTCTCTTGTTCAGTATATATTTGTGTGATGTACAGGCTAACACAGGAGGAATATAGCTGACCATGTTCGCAGATGACTGCAAACTGGGTGCCCTAATCAACTCTCCAGCTGGCACATGCATACTCAAACAGAGTCTCACAGAGATAGGATGACTGGTGCCTGAGCCATGGCCTACAGCTTAATGCCATTAGTTGCACAGTCATCCCCTTTGGGAATAACAACATGCCCACCCATTACCACATAGGTAGTAATCCATTACATATGGTAGTAGTTGTTAGGGGTTTGGGGACACAACTTGTTCGTACTCTCGCCTTTGACAATCACATTGCCAAAGTGGTTAGACAGAACTTCTATTATAGCCCACCTTATCTCATATGGTTTCACATGTTGATCAAGTGAGGTCATTGTGCCCCTATACTCATCACGACCATGCTTGTTTACAATGCCACATTTGGGATGTACCTTATCCGACACCTGCAGCAACTGTAATGGCCAGAAATGTTCCTCAACAAGCAGATGTAGGGACTCACACAGATGCCCTGCATAGTTCAGATACAGTAACTCCACTCTACTCAGTCGCTTACCACCTACTCAGATGTGTTGTGTGCCGGTAGTTGTCAAAGGAAAAAACTTCAAAGACCAATACACGTAAGGTTCAGTTAAGGCACTTTAATTTACTTACTGCAAGGAGACAAAAACATGCAAATACAAGGATTTGTCTAACTACTAACAGGAAGTATGTTCATTCTTATACTATTTTACAAGACATGGCCTTCTAAGCTGACGTAATCAAGCACAACTTTTAGCATTGTTCTACAGCAGATGTTACTTCAGATTTTCTGCTGACATGACTAGATTTGTGAGAAACTTTTCAGAAAAACAACCTGGCCTTGGTGACCATTAATCCGTTTACAAGCGTCTATTATACAGTGTTACTTTTCAAGGTACTTTTCTAATACAGATACAAGCAAATGCTGATTGCAGTTCATATTTTCAAGCAGGCTTTGTACTAATTATCTGTAACTTCTACAGCTGTGTATTTTCTCATGGCACAGCGGAACTTCTTGTCTAAGTTTCATACAAGTAGTATTGTTCTATTCATTATTTTCCTAACGCAAGCAGAAATCACCTGCTTCTCAGTAAATTTCCAAGGCACAAGCAAGATTTTAGCTAAAAGTACAAGGTCAGAAAGCAACTGCAGTTTATACAGATTTATGCAGTATGAAATAGAATAAATGTGTTAACCCTTTTCAAGCTCTAAATGCACTAAGCATATTGCTAATACACACATTAATACATATTTTTCTAACAGTAGTTTAAGGAAATATCCGACCAAGATTTAATGGACATGCTCCACCTCAGGATATCCGACTCCCTTGGAGCTACACACTCCAGGGACATATACCTCAGCACAGATGTTAATAGGACATGCTGGAGGGACAGATTCTTATCCCAGAGGCTCCACTCACTCCGGATTGTAATCCCGGTTCCGCATGGGCAGAGCCACCCACTGACCACCTACAGGAGACATCTTGACAAGTGGATGGGTGATCGTATGTTTACACATAGGATATCTTCTGGGTCCCTGCTAGACAGAGGCGCAATACACTAAACGTAAATGGGCTATCTTGTGTGACCTACTATTCACAGGCACAGTGTTCTACTTTGACAGAGTTGCGAAAGTCAAACACACTCTGGCTAGGCTTGTACACGCCCTAGGGCAAATAGCCTAGTATCAACCTCTGAACCTATGATAATGTTCAGGATGCACAATGTTTATTGTTGATACTGTTTGCAGGTTTTATTGTCTTTGCTTTCTCACTTTCTATGAACAACTTAGGTATCTGCAGAACATATTTGATTATGACAGGGTTCCACTATATTATATATGTGTCTGTTGTCATATAACTGTGTGCACAGGGCAGATTGCTGAATAGTGAGAGGTTCCTGGGTTAACACATGCAACTGACTGATATGTGTGGCCCACTGCTGTACTCCGACATGGCCTAAGTGTGAGCATGCCCAGTTCAGACTGTCAGTGTTCTGTTGCCTGACATTTGTCTCATTTATTCAAGTGTGTGAGTATGCCCAGTGTGACCTTTCAGTATGTTGCTGTCTGAGGTCCACTACATTTGTTGATGTATGTGTACATGTCCAATATTAACATTTCTACTGTGTGTTGCAAGTTAGGTTCTATTCTTACTGCGGGACTCACCTTTGTCTCATAACTCAACAGGGATTATGCTGTGCCTGCAGGGTTTCCATGGACCAGGCTGACCACTGCAATACTGTCATGGTTTAGTGGTTCAGTACTATGACTATAGTGCACAGTATCCTGGGTTCGAGGCCTATCACTGCTTTATATTTTCATACTGAGCAGACCAGACTGCTTAAGGGCCAGTAGAGCAAATATGAGCATATTCGCTTTTGTTCAGCTATGCCCTACTTAGACCCAGCTTGCCCAACATTGCTCAATATTAACCAACATTGCTGGACGTTGGCCAATATTACTCAACACTGACCACAGTTGTGCTAGTTGGTGTGTGCGATTTTCTTTACATATACTACATGGTGGTAAATGCTGTTTAGCACTGCTTTATATTGCTTAACACATGGCAATCATGCCTCAGGTGGTGCTGCAGGGCTGGCTATGTCGGATGCACATACTACACTCCCTATACATATTTGAAAGCAGGTAGTGTCAACTTAGGCATCCCTTTTACAATATGTGCGAGTCAGAGAGAGGTATAATTTCCACAGTTCCTACTGAGCCAGTGTATGTGCTATGCGTTGCCTCTTTGCCAAGGCCAAAGCATACTGGGCATGCCTCCTTCTGTCTACTGGGGCAGGCTCAGGTTGTTCCTCCTCCGAGTCACGCTCTGCCTGTGATGGCCTTGGCAATGGTGGGGGGCTGTTTGGCCCAGGCCTACGCTGGTCCTGCTGCAGCTGTTTTCGCAGGATCATATTATGTAGCATAGCACATACCATGACAATTTGGGTACATGTAGTTGGTGAGTACTGCAAGGCTCCACCAGATGTGTCCAGGCACCGGAACCGTGACTTGAGCAGCCCAAACACATGCTCGATTACATTTCGTGTTTGTGTGTGTGCCTCATTATGGCATTCCTGTTCAGGTGTGTGTGCGTTTCTGATGGGTGTCATCATCCATGGCTCCAGTGCATAGCCAGCATCCCCCACTAGGTGACCATGTGGGATGTCCCCATTGACAGATATGGGAATCATGGTAGCTTCCAGGGCAGCCATCACACACATTCAGTATTATGCCCTGGGAATCACACACGACCTGGCAGTTGATGGAGGGGAAGCCCTTGCAGTTGAAGTAGACCCTACCCCGCTCACTGGCTGGTGCTTTGATGCATATGTGTGTGCAGTCTATTGCACCCACTACCTCAGGGTATTCCGCTATTTGCTGGAAGAGATGCATATTGCTGGCCAATACCTCACAGGAACTGGGGAAATATACATGATCACTGACATGTGCTGACATGGCATCCAGGAACTGGTGCAGTACCCTGGATGCTGATGCCTGTGATATCCCCATCATGTCACCAGTTGGTCTCTGGAAGGTACCTGTTGCTAATAGTCTTAGGCCAGCACATACCTTGGTTTCCACTGGGATGGGTTCCCCTCTTTTGGTTCTGTGTGTGAGGCATGGCCTGCACAGCTCAACAATTTGCTGCAAGAGGTCTCTGTCCACTCTATAGCGCTCCACTATCTCCAGCTCATGTAGCCCCTGGTAGGTTACCCTGGGTCTGTACACTCTGCTCTGTCTCCTCACTGTGGGTTGTCCAGCAGCATTTGCATTATCATCACCCACAGCATGTTGCATATGTCGCCTTATAACAGCAATGGCAGCCCCTAACATTTTTTGTCTCAGTAAAGCTTTTTCAGTTTTCACTTCTATTAGCTTACTGCAGTGTTGCAGTGTCTCTTGAGAGAAATATAATGGACTGTTGTTTGTAGAGTTTTAAGTGCTGGACTGGGCTAGTGTGCTGCCTGTGTAATTGCCTGATTCTGATTGTTTTTACCTGCTAGCTCTGCTAGTACTCCCTGGTAACTTCCTACTATTTGGTGTGCTTCCTTTTTCCTTTCTGTTTCCTCAGGGGGGAGCACCGCGCACACAAGCGCAAACACGCGCGCAGCAGCTAACACACACGCACACATGCAAACACAGACTAAAACTTGCTTAATCTTGTTAAAACGGGTGCACACCAGCTCAAACGCGCTTACAACTGTTTACACAGCCTTACATATGCTTACTCCGGCTTACATGCGTGCACACACGCTTACACGTGCGTACACTGTCTTACTCTGGTTTACTGGTGCCCACACGCGCGCATGCACGCTCAGCAGGAAACTTTGGTGTTATCCATGGCATACACCTTCAATTTCTTTACTTTACCTAGCCTACCTGTTGACACACCTCTTTCAATGATATGTAAATGTCAGCTGACACATGCCACTCTGCTCCAATGAGCTTCACTTCTTTCATACATACCCCCCTCATGATGTCACCTATCTTCTACTCTGTTACTCCCCTTATCCTACTCCTACACTCCACTGACTGTGCTCATTTGCTATGTAAACTTGCGATTCACTATCCTAACCCTCATTTGCATAGGATTGCCTACTAATGCTTGGTTACATCTCTTAGACTGAGCTTCCCCCCTTAGCAAACTCTACTTGGTGGCCATGTTGTCTTCAGCCTGCCATTCACTTGCATTGTAAATTCATATCAGCAATAAAATCCATATTTGTGGATCTTAATTATTAATTTTCTGTTTTTTAGGGCGCAGCGTGTTTGTGCTTAAACCCTGGAGATCGGGATTAAAAAAAAAAAGTTATTTTATTTTTATTTTGCATCACTTCACATTGAAATGGCCATATTTTTGGCCATTGGCATGCTTCCTCCTGTAAATGCATCCTTTTTTTGGAGCTATCTCGGCTCCGTTTTGCTATTTGCAGAACCGTACTCAGTTGTCAACTGAGTACATTTCTGCAAATAACACTACTCCTACTCGGACAGGTTCGGGTTTCCTGGATCGCAAATTTACCTCATTTGCATAGCTTTCATCTGCAATTGAGGTAATTTGCATATCCAAGCCCTGTCCGTGTAGGACTAGTTTTGAGAGCTCTGTTGCACGCCCCTACCGGCTGTTCCTGGATCGCTCAGCGGACATGTTGGCTGCATGGAGTCTTACTCTACTCTTAGACTCCGTGCAAGCCTTCGTGAATCTGGCCCACTGTCTGAGCTTTCATACTACATAAGTACTTAATCTACAGCAGATGCGTATTTTGATATACAAACTCACTTGTGAGCTCTTTTTAATCAATATATTTATTCGAGCAGTCCCTATGCCTAAATTTAAACAGGAGTGATTACGTTTTTATATTTAGGCATAAGAGCTATTTGAAAAATGTTCTGGTTAGAAAAAAGAGCTCACCACCAACTTCTTGCATACAAGGAAAAAGCCATTACTCTAACCCCAGTAACCCAGGTTCAATTAGTGACCAAAACATTTGGTGGCATGACTATGGGAAGGATGGGTATTGCCCACCCCTGGGGAGGATGGAGACAGTGGCCGAGATAGTGCAATACCAAATTCCTCAGGAGAGTGGTGGTGTGACTATGGATAGCCATGTACACCAAGTTGCACAGGGAATAGTCTTCACTGCAGGTGCACAGGAGAGTACACTTGCATGAGAAAAGGCATAGTGGTCCCCATTATATCAGCCATGTTTCCTACCCATAGATGTGTTTAGGGTCCATACAAAACATAACCTCATTCCTTGAATACCATTGCGGGCACAAAGAACACCTATAGCTACCTCTGTGATGGTCCCTTTGAATGGCTCTTGCTCTTGCACTGTTGTTACGACTACAGGACATACATCTCAACTATCCAGATTTTTGCAAAATGTCCAATTTGTTTTTATTTAAACAAGAAACATCTTTATTAAATTATCATTTATGGGATAAACAATCTTACATTTATATAAATGAAAACAAACCATACTAGCATAATTTTAGTTGCAAATATTATACATTACAAACCATGTTGACACAATTGTAGTTGCAAACATTATACATCACATTACATAGCTCATTCAAATTCTGACTTTTTTTAAACCTCATTCCTCCTCTGCATCTATTGTTCCCACAATTCCCATTTTTTCCTATGTAATTTGCTCCTACCCTTTTCTAAAGATCTGAATTCCAGTTGTTTTGCTTCTGTCACTATATATGCTACTTCTAGTAAAGTTGGTTTAGACTTTGATTTCCATTTCCTAGTAACTACTTTTTTGGCAGCCACCATAATTAGACTCAGCAAGGTATTACTATGTCTAGGCAATTCCTATACTGTATCATAGCTAAAAAAAAGAATTTCCTTAGTTACACCAATGTGCTTACCCAGTATCTCTGACAGAACAGTCTTTAAGGAATCTTTAAAGTATGCCAATTCATTACACTCTCAGAAAATATGCTCCCATTTACTTCTTTGTTCCCCATCACACTGCCAACATTTGCTGCCTACCTGAGGAAAAATTCTTAAAGTCTACTTGGGGTAATAAAATTACCTATGTAAATACTTCCAAGCAAAGATCCTAAATCTTCTAATCTAGACTTTGTTGCATATTTCAGAGAGGGTCCCTATCAGACAAATTTGAAATTCACATAGTCGAGACCATATTATCGAGTTTTTGAAAATCTAAAGCTTTTGAATGGAGATCATGGTACAGTGAGGATCAGGAAGTTTATCCTCTTCTCCACTGTAGTGCTATCTCAGAGTTGGTATATAAAATTTGCAGGGGATGCAGGGGGTGCAGTGCCCCACATGGGGGGTGCAGGGGGACATGTCTGCCTTCAAAAACTTAAAAAAGGGGAATTTTTTGTGATTGTTTTTGAAGTTCGAGTTTTCGGAAACTCGATCATATGGTTTTGACCATATGAATTTTGAGTTTCTGAACACTCAGTCTTCTGACATAGACCCATCTGGGAGACATACATATATTCACCATTGTTTCTTTGTGAATTGCTTATCCAGTCTCTCTTCTCCAGCCTTTCTAACCTCCTCTGATTGATTCTTATAGTTATCATGCAATATTTTGTATGCTCTACTAATCATTCCTTTCTTAATGGTAGCTTCTGTTCAAATTCTACTAAAAACTCTAACAATGCTGGTCTTTTATTTAGGTCTCCCTATTTATTTCTCTTTACCTATACTCTGATGTCAATCCTTGATAGGAAAGGCAATCTCTAACCTGCAGTCCAAATAAATTCTTGGCATCTTCCCATTCTATTACATTTCCCTCTCTAGTTATTTGCTTCCAATACCTTGGTTCCTTTGCCTGCTTTCTCCAATAAATTCCAGCCTCCTCATGGCTGTTGCTGGTATCCTTAATTGCAGTTGTCCCTTTTGACAAAATCTCCTTTCTCAATTTTCCTGTGTTGGTTTAGTTCTTAGAATACATTATGTGGCTTTATGACTATAATATTCTATGTAATTTTTGTCATTCTCCTTAAAGGTCTGCATCCAGAATCCCAGTCTCTCATTGTTTCTTGAGTTTCCCCCATTTCAGCATCATCCCTTTCCACTTTGAATTATAGTTTTCTGCTTGTGCTATGTATAGAAGCCTTAACTGTGTAGCTCTGAAATACCCCTTCAAATCGGGTAATCCCAATCTGCTTTGTTCTCTTGGAAGAATCAGCTTATCCCATTTGAGTCTTGCTGTCTTCCCGAGATAAAATCCTTCAGCTCTTTATTAATTGCTATCCACAACTTCTCCTCTGGTTGATAAAAATATGCCTGACCTATGTATACGACTAAAGAAACTAAAAACATTTTAACTACATGTATCTCACTATCAATATTGATGTAACAAAGCTTCCATTTTCTCAGTTTTTGTATTAGCTTTTGTTTAGTCTCTTCCCATATATCCTTAGCTGCTACACCAGAATCATTTTAATCCATGCTCATAAATACTTCATTTTATCATGTCCCCATAAATATGGATCTTGCTGAATCAATTTGAGTGCAAGTACATGATTTACTGCTATTGCCATTGTTTCAGCTTCATTAATTTTGTATCCCAAAAAGATTTGAAACTGTCTCAAAATATTCCACAACACTTTTGCATCCCTTTCTGGTTTTGTCAGGTATAAAATAATGTCATCTGCAAATAGAGAAGCTTTTCTTGACTGCAATGCCAATTATATCCTTGAATTTCTGAATCCCTTACTTTCTTTGCCAATGGTTTTAAATATAATGCAAATAACAAAGGGGAGAAAGTACACCCCTGCCTGGTTCTTCTGCTCAAGCAGAAATTATCAGAGAGAACCCCCACACTTTAATTTTCTCCTCTGAACCCTCATATATTCTCCTAATCAACTGTATAATTTTATCAGGGAATGCAAATACTTCCATTGCCCTGCTCATAAAGTCCCAGCTTACTCCATCAAATGCTTTCTCTGCATTAAGACCCACCAACAACAGTGGTATTTTCTTACATTCTGAGTCCCTCTGGATCTTCAGTGTTCTGTTAATGTTGTCAAATGTTTGCTCCCTTTCACAAAACCACATTGATCCATATCTATAAATGCTGGCATCACTTTTACCATTTTTTAGCCATTATAGACATAAACACTTTATAATCATGATTTAGTACTGAATTGGGCCTGTATGAAGCTGGGTCTGATGGGTCTTTACCCTCTTTAGGTATTACAGCTACCACTGCTTTCTTCCAGGATGTTGGTACTTCTCCTCCTCTTAAAATACTGTTAAACAAAACCTTCTAGATCTTTATCAATTTATTCCCTCCTAGCTTCCAAACTTCCACAGGAATACTGTCTATTCCTGGGGACTTTCCTGTAGATTGGTTATGCATCACCATTTTTACCTCAACTCCTCCTACCCTAACTGTTAATAATTGAGTCTCTTCTACTTCTAACTTTGGCATATTTAATTATATTTGTTATCTTCTTCTATCACTAATGGAGATCCTCTTGCATTTAATATAAGTATTCCTCTCTTCCTTTTACCCAGATATTCCAATGAATAACCATCCTGAAAACTTTTTTTTATCAAATTCACATGTTCAGTTATTTCTAACTGTGTCTTCTGCAGCACAGTTATTTGCACTCTACATTTTTAAATACAGTTCACAACTCTTTCTTTTTTGTATTTATCTGTGAGACCATTGACATTTAAAAACATTACAGAAAACATAACTTTCTTGAAAAGTTGTTATTCGCACCTTTTATGTACAGCAGCTTTTTTGTTAAATGTTTAGTTCCACCCTTTGTTACAAGCATATACTATTTGGTAGGTTAATCTTTTATACAGTTGTTTTTTTGTCACATCTTACAAAATGTTTTCTTTTATTGAAAGCCTCAAACAAAAATACTAACACACACCATTCTCCCAAAACCTATTACCTTAATAATAACATACAAAATTATGTACATCTTCAAATACTGATGTTTTACCCTCCTAATAGAAACAAATGTTCCAAGCTGACAGGCACACACACACACACACACACACACACACACACACACTTGATATAACCTAAAAAAGGTTATCCATATTAAGATGCATGGTACAGCCTATACTTCTACAAAGTGCTGCCTGGCTTTTCTCTTATCTTTATAAATCTCTCAGCTGGGAAAACACTTGAATGCTTTCAGAAAACATTTACTCCAAGTCATTCTCTTTATTAGATTGTCTCCTAGAGACATGAAAATCAGACGCAAAACTGCCAAATATACATTTGTTTACTAGAAAAAAGCAGTGTAATATTCAATATTCTTTTTCATTTACTTGCTTTCTCTTAAAACGTATTACTGTATTAAGCTAATTACCTTAACCCAGTCAATCACCTAAGCAAAAATGAGAAAATGCACACTGATTTTTCTTTTGTCATGTTCTTTTAACAATATTTTTCTTCTTCTTTTTTTTACATTGCAATGCCTACTGCTCTTAAAACTGAACAAGAGGGAAGAAGGGAGAAAGGAAAAAAAAAAAAAAACAGGAGCACCTATTTACATTAGTATCTCCATTACACTTAAATATAACTCAGAAAATTTTACTTTATAACATGCAAAGAAAATCTTGCACAATTAAAATAGTACCATTAAAAAATTGTTTACTTACAGTTAACTTTCTCCCTCTTCTTCCCCTCTCCTGAGTATTTTTCTGAATGTTAATGACATGAAGTAGGGCATATGCTTTAGAATCCCACACAAGTTTAACAAAGTCCAAAAAAGTCCAATATTTCCAGATTTCCTTGTTATGTCATTTTTCACAAATATAATTATTGCTTTGTAACCCCACATTTGTCAGTTTCCAAGTTACTGATTTTATTCTCCAAACATTAATGACATGAAGTAGGGAATATGCTCTGGAATCCCTACAAGTTTAACAAAGTCCAAGAAAGTCCAATATTTCCAGATTTTCTTCTTCTATTCCTGTTCCTCTCTATCTTCTTTCTCTGTGGTCTTTATTACCAGAAGAACAAGAAGCACTGTCTCATCCTGTTTCACACTTGACTTTTTGTTGGACAAATTTTTGTATTTCTTCCTCAGAATGTACTTTATCAAAAAATTATTTTGTCCCCTCCGGGTAAAATATTTTGAAGATAGCTGGGTACAGCAGTTTGAATCTCATCCCTGCTTCTCAACTTTCCCTGAATAATGGAATAAATGTATTCCTCTTCTGCCTGATATACAATGAGTAGTCATTCTCTGCAAACCCTCTACTGTCTACCACTTTTAGTACTTTATCCTTCTGCCACAGTTTTATCAGAATCAACTCCTTCTGCTGGTAAGATTGCAAATTATGATCAAGGATACTGAAGTGATACTAATGAGATTGGAAGATGAGATAAAATCTCTACAGAAGGAGATTTTAAAGGATTTATTGGTACCTACTTTGGATTAGCATTATCAAATTTTTTATTAATGTAAATATATATTGTGAAATGGTCCAGAAATGGAAACAAAAAAGTTGGAATTCGGTGACATTGATTATAAGAATAGGTGTGCATATCCCAAACCTGTTTGCCTGAAGGGTAAGCACAAAGCCCTGAAGCTTGTTTCCAAACAACAGCAGCTTTCTCCCTCAAGATGAAGTGAAGGATTTTTTTAGAAGATGATAGAGTGCCAAGAAGGTCACCAAGATTACAGGCAAAGGCAGCTGCAGCAATGTACACCAGCTGGAGGTGGGTATCAGGACAGCAATGAGGAACTGGGTAGGGGATATCAAATGCAAATGAGTACACAAGGCAGGAACAGATGAGGAAGATGAAGGACAACAATTACAATTGGAAATGGCAGTTGATGTCACAGGTATAATTTTAAATTGTTTATTTACAGTCATTTGCCCATTACACCATTTTTAAAAAGTTTCACTTTTGTTCCTACTTCTTATTTTAACTTGGTTGAATCCGTGAAGGGACTTAAATGTTTTACAAGGAAATTTAACTTTCAATTGATTTTAGTGATAAACTTTCAGGTAAAGATAATGAATGTAAATTTATAAGGAAAATGTTTTTAGTCCCCATTAACTCCACCCCTTCTACTTTTTGAAAAAAAAAATATGTGAAAATGATTTAAGAAAATTAAATATGAAAAGAGTCATTTTTATTATAACTTCACTATGGAAGAATACAAAATGAATGGACGTTTTGGTAAGTGACACATTTTTGAGAGTTATATAACCAGATAAGGAGAAGGAATGGTAATTATGGACAATCATATGAACATTCAAAAGATGTTAGATTATTTGAATAATAGAGATTATTTTACTGAAGTATTGAAAATGAGTTATGTATTACTTATGGTAGAGTTGATGGGCTTTTAAATGAAATGAACATTGAATATGAGTTTACATCTGATTTATGAAACTATTTGATGGTGAAACAGCCTGTGATACCTAATATTTTTGGAATACTGAAGACCTATATATCTTTGATTGATCCCCCTTTGAGGGTAACTGTGGCAAATGAGGAGTCAAAACAGAGCCTATAACAAAAGTGGCTGACAGTATGTTAAATGAATTTTTTCCTTGACAAAAAACATATCTTAAAGGATTATTGGATTTTTTTAAATGAAGTGGTAGCTGTGACTACTCAATTAATATTATTTTAGTTATGACTGATGTTAAAGATTTGTTTCCAGTAATATTCTGGAGACAAACTCAAGATTATACTGCTTAATGCTAGGAGTCTAAATCTGGCACTGCACTCACTGATAGCACTGCTTACTTTGGAAGACACAGATGTCTGGGCAGTATCAGAGACATGGTTCAAGGCCGCAGACAGTACTCCAGCCATACAAGGCTACACTGTCTTCTACACATTCAGACCACAAAATGAACATGAACGAACCAAAGGGGGAGGTGTATCCATCTTCATCAAAGATAAATACAGTTCAAGACTGGTTAAAATGTACAACTCTCTACGGCTACTCCAAGTCCAGATAATTGTAGGAAAGAACCCCCCCCCTCCACATCATTGCTAGCTATAGGTCCTCCACCATGAACCAGGTAATCCCCACTGCATACCTGGAACTACCTGAGTCACTGAAAATACAGCCAAACACCTTGGGACTGGGCAACATATATGAGCACTAACATGCTCAGACTAAGGTTTCTGGACTTTGTTAACACAAATGTTCTGGAACAGATAGTCAGCATCCCCACAAGGGACTCAAATATCCTTGACCTAGTGCTCACCAACATGGGAGATCGCTACACTACCCATGTGTGGGACCCTTCTTGGTAACAGCAGATCACAAATCTGTTATGTTCAAAGTAACAATCACAACTGATCCCACACACACCCCTTCAAAACAAGCAGGTTATAAAATGACCCTGAGAATCATAGACCCATAAGCCTAACCAACCTTATCTGTAAGACCATGGAAAGAATCATCATGGACCTAATCAACAAGGATATAGGAGACCTTCAAACTCTTGACCCAACCAAATTTGGTTTAGTTAAAGGCAGATCATGCTTGTTAAACCTGGTGGACATCTTTGAAAATGTCTCCAAAACCTTGGATGAAGGCAAAACAGTGCATACTGCCTATCTCGACTTACCAATGCCTTTGACATTATCATGCATTCAGGCATCATCAATAAACTCACCCAGCTGGGGATAAACCCATATATCATTAGATGGGTAGCCAACTGACTCATCAATAGAATGCATACAGTCAAAGTAGGGGATTCCACCTCTACAAACAGACCTATTACTAGTGGTGTTCCACAAAGGTCTGTGCTGGGTCCACTTCTGCTTGGAATCTGTTTCTCAGAAGTTCAGATGAAAATAGATGGCCTGTAGCTTACCAAGCTCGCTGATGACTGCAAACTGGGTCCAGTCATTGAAACCCATAACAATGTCACTGTACTACAAAAAGGGCTTACACAGACAAAAGACTGGTGCCAAAGCCACAGACTTAAACTTAATGCAAAAAATGTATAATCATCCCCATTGGTAAAGGTGAGGTACCAGCAAATTACAACAGTAACAATACCCACCTAAGTTCAAACCTAGTGATGACAGACTTGAGAATGACGTTGATAGCAGCCTTAACTTTGATTATCATGTGTCCACAGTTGTGAGGAAGACCTTCTAGTTTGCCCATCTCATAAGTACAGGAATATCATCCAAAATTAAGGAGGTTATAACTCCTCTGTACTTGTCCCTCTTCATACCAATAATAGAGTACAATGCTCCCTTCTGTATGTACCTCACCAGACACCTGCAGCAGCTGGAGAGACCTCAGAGGTTTCTCACCAAGAAAAGTCAAGGTGTTCATCACATGACCTACACTGACAGACTGAATGCACTGTCACTATACTCTCTGCATCATAGAGACTGCTTAGAGGTGACTTATGCCTGGCCTACAGAGCAGTCTGGGACCCTGCCTTAATGGAAATGGTGCACATCTGAAAATCTAATGGGACAAGACTCACTCACTCTAGAGACTTTAACCTGTCCTGCAACATAAACAGGACTTGCTGGAGAGACAGATATGTCTCCCAGAGGCTACCACTCCTCTGGAACAAACTCCCAGTTCAAGTTAAACAGAGCTCCTCAATCAACCTATTGAAACATAACTTGGACAACTGGTTGAGAAACAGTAAATTCACTCCAGGGGTTTCACCTATGTCCCTTCTGGATAGGGGCAGTCAGTGCTGATCATAAATTCACATGCTAGGCTATTTCTGTTGGTCTATGATGGAAAAAAGGCAAAACATGGCTAGGCTTGTAAAGGCCCTAGGACTGATAGCCTAGTAACCTCATATGATCCTATGATATAGGAATGAAATGTTTTTATGAATAGATTAAAACGATGATGCAGCCAGACAGATGAAGGAATAATGAATGATTTTACTACTCACACAAAAGAGTTAGCACTTTCATTGGGTGTATAACAAAGACTTCATCAGAATAATTTGTGAGAGTAACAAAATAATTCAGTTTTCCTTCATCTGGCTGCCTGCATCTTCATTTTCATCTGTTTGTTGCTTGGTAACTGGTGGATTTGTGATGTATGTTTTTATGAATCTCTATGTTTAGGGAGTAGTTTAGCAAATAATGGCATAAAGTTGTTAGCAATGATTAGAGATGGTTCTTTGTAACAACTCTGTTTACTTTGAGGGGGGTATTATAAGCAGATTATAGGAGTAGTGCTAAGGTAGCTGCAGCTCCCATATTTGCAAATATTGTGCATTGGTGGTGGAAGAGAAATTATGTTATGAACTCTCCTTATTGGCAATATATGGGTAAATATTTATGATTTTTGGATGATATATTTATCATTTGGACAGAACAGCAAAACATTTTATTAAAGTTTTTGCATTGCATCAATTCTATCACAACATTTTTGCATTTTGAAACAAAATAGCATCTACAATATACTGATGTTTTGGACGTGACTATTAGTAAAACTGAAATATTAAGTTGTTATGAATCAAATATATTTAGAAAAGCTACTTATTCAAATAATTTATTGCATTTTAACTCTTACCACACTCAATGTCAAAAGAAGAGTATTATTAAAGGACAGGACTGATTTGTTAGTTTCAACAACTTTAAATGTTTCATTTTACCTTCTAATGGCAGATCTGAAGGGTTTAACCTGAAAGCACTTATCCTGCCATTTCAAGTTTTTATTTTTCACTTTTTATTAAAGAAGAGTTTTATGATAGTTATCCTGGTGATTGCCTTGGTTTTGTCTTTTTGTTTTAGATAGCTAGATAGATAGATAGATAGATAGATAGATAGATAGATAGATAGATAGATAGATAGATAGGAAGATAGGAAGATTGCATCACAGGTAATGCCAGTCACTGTAGGCAACACTGATTTATCAATTTCTATTAATTAGAGATGTTCTGTCAAGTTGGTAATGTGACAGCAGGTTCTTTATTTTGGAGAAATTCATTCTGTTTATCCATAATTATTTTGTACCACTAAAGCTATATGCTGGTGTGAATGACCTGAGACGTACCTCCCGGGACTACATGAAAAGAGACATAAAGGAGCTCTCTGAGCATGTAGCCCAGGCCAGTATGACCCGGACCTTGAGTAGCATATTACCCTCACCAAGAATTATGCCACAATATGAAGACAAGATGATCAATTTCAACAATTGGCTTAAGTACTGGTGTCATTCAAAGGGGATCCAATGCCTGTCAGCTTGGGATGATATGCTCGACAAGCCATGATGCTTCACTAGGGACGGCTTGCACCTGTCACCCCTGGGCTTTCGGATATTGGCAAAGGCTCTTGCTCCCCCCATAGTGCCTTTTTTAGGCAAGGCTCAAAAGACAAACCCACCTCCATAGGTATCACAAGGGATAAGAAACTAAGAGTAATGCTACTCAACGCCAGAAGTCTAAACCTCAAGATGCACGCACTCGAAACTCTCCTTAGCATGGAGAACATCGATATCTGTGCAGTAACAGAAAACTGGTCCAGGGCTCCCGAGAGCACCCCAGCACTACCAGGTTATACCTCATACCATGCTTTTCGGCCCCAAAACTTGGACCGAACCACAAAAGGAGGGGGAGTATCGATATTCATCAAAGATACCCACACCTCCAGGTTGGTTGAACACCTTCAGGAATGCATGGATCATGCGATCCCAAATAAAACCAAGACCCAATCCTCCAAAGGCAGACGTCCTGTCTGGTGGACCCCAGCCATAAACAAACTATACAATAGAAGGAGGAAGCTACTAAATGATAGAGCAAAATCCCAAAAAGGGAAGGCATCACTGATCAGTATTAGCAAAATACTACGGGCACTCATAAAATTGTCTAAGACCAGCTTTGAGAGAAAAATTGCACAGGACCCTAAGGATAATCACAAGGCTTTCTTTAGTTATGTTAGAAACCTGGGTGGTAATTCCCAGATATGCTCAGAATTAGTCCAAAATGACAAAAAATACACTGAACCCACAGACATTGCCAACATCCTAGCTGACACGTTCAGCACAAACTTCTCCCCCCCTCCCCACCAAAAGGGCAAATATCTATCCCAGCAGAGTGCTGCCCCCCTGACATCTCAGATGCTCAGGTAAGAGCCGCCCTCTCCAAAGCAAAAAACACAGCATCAATGGGACCAGACGGTGTCCCGGGCTGCGTCCTACATAAACTCCAAGAAGAGCTAAACCCAAACATAAAACTACTGTTCAATCTCAGCCTTACTACAGGATATTTGCCCAAACAGTGGTGTACAGCAACAGTGGTCCCTCTCCATAAAGGTGGTGCCTCAACGGATCCTGGAAACTATCGCCCCATAAGTCTGACTAGCTTGGTCTGCAAAGCTATGGAAAGGATCATCATGGACCTCATAAATAAAGATATTGGGGACCTACTGACACTGGATCCTACCCAGTTCGGCTTTGTTAAGGGCAGATCCTGCCTCTTAAACCTGGTTGATTTCTTTGAAACAGTCACCAAGGCCATTGACGAGGGGAAGGTGGTCCACACAGCCTACCTGGACCTCGCAAAAGCCTTCGATACAATACCCCACTCAGGCATTATAGATAAGCTCACCAGCTTAAATATAAACCCCTATGTCACTAGATGGATTGCAAACTGGCTCAAGGACAGAACCGACATGGTTAGAATTGCTGGAGCCATGTCAGACTCCAAACCAGTTACAAGTGGTGACCCACAAGGCTCAGTCCTGGGACCTCTCTTGTTCGGTATATATTTCTCGGAGGTACAGGCCAGCACAGAAGGACTGTGGCTGACCAAGTTCACAGATGACTGCAAACTGGGCGCCATAATCGACTCTCCAGCCGACACAAGCATCCTCCAAAAGGGCCTCATAGAAACATACAACTGGTGCCAGAGCCATGGCCTCAAGCTAAATGCCAAAAAGTGTATAGTCATCCCCTTTGGCAAAAATAAAGTGCCCACAAATTACCACATAGGTGGTAATCCATTAAGTACAGAAGAAGTAATTAGGGACCTGGGGACCCAAGTTGATAGCAATCTCTCATTTGACAACCACGTGGCCAAAGTGGTTAGAAAAACATTTTATATAGCCCACCTAATCATGAAGGGATTCACATCTAGATCAGGGGAGGTCATCGTGCCTCCTTACTCATCCCCCATCAGGCCCATAATTGAGTACAATGCCCCTTTTGGGATGTACCTTACCAGACACCTGCAGCAACTGGAAAGACCCCAAAAGTACCTCACCAAGAGGATCAAAGGGCTCAAACAGATACCATATGCTGCCTGGTTAAAGAAACTCCAGCTCTACTCAGTAGCATACCGCCTGTTCAGAGGCGATCTGTGCCTGACATATAAAGCCATGTCCAACCTGGATTTAATGGACATGCTGCACCTCAGAAAATCCAAATCCCATCGAGCTACGCGCTCAAGAGACTTGAACCTCAGCACTGAAATAAATAGGACATGCTGGAGGGACAGATTCATAACCCAGAGGCTCCCTTCACTCTGGAATAAAATCCCAGTCCAGGTTAGGCAGAGTCCCTCATTGACTCTCTTCAAGAGGAATCTTGATGAGTGGATGGGAGATCGTAGGTTTACCCCGGGTATCACTTCTGTGTCACTGTTAGACAGAGGCACAGTATACCAACCTCGAAAAAGGGCATAGTAAAATAAATTTAAAATGGGTGGCGAAAGCCAAACACATTCTGGCTAGGCTTATAAATGCCCTAGGGCAGATAGCCTAGTATGAACCTATGAACCTATGAACCTATGTTTTATTTTGACTGTGGACGACCAAACTGAGGATTTTCACTTAGAGCAGAACCAGACTGGAGACAGTGGGTTTGGGTGTAGTCTACAGTTCCAGACTTGATGCTAAGTCCATGTTATTGCATGTTATTAAATTATATAAGTTTATATTTCCAGTTTATTTGTAACAGTTCTGTTCAAGCAAACTGCATAATCATTTCAGCTTGATTCCCTGTTTCTTGATTACATATAGTGGCTTAAGCAATCTAGATTGAATATTGATCAAACCTCTGACTGTCACCTAATAAGCAATCAGCTGATAAGTTAAGGTAAAGTCTTTCAAAGACTAAACAAAATGTGGGTACTGTGATGACCCTCCTCTGGGTCAGTAATCAAGGAGCCTCAATCTTTACCACTGGCAACAGTGGGGGGGCATTCACTGGGAGGATAACAGTATCTCCAGATGCAGCTCTCTGCATCAAGAACAATCAAGGACAATTTCCCTTAAGAGCACATGAAGAACACAGTCAGTCTGGTACTGGTTTCTCCCTCTTTCTCCAGATTCCCAATAAGACTTCCCACTGGCACAGCTATTGAGTTGAGATCTCAGATTAGTGTCCAAGCCAAGACCTCCAGCACCCTCTCTGTCCAACCAGTGCTTCGTGTCCCTGTCCAAGTTTCTGACACACACATACACACACACACACACACACACACACACACACACACACACACACACACACACACACACACACACACACACACACACACACACACACACACACACACACACACACACACACACACACACACACACACACACACACTCACACACACACCTGGGAAAGGCTGGCATAGGTTTACTAACTATGCCCCCTTATGCTCAGACTATAAAGTAGTTACCACTGCTGCCAGACACTCCTGCCAGCTACCTTAAGGACCTTACAAGGGTACCCAATACACTGAATGAAATTAATATTAATACAAATGGTAGTTTGACCAAGAGCAAATCTATTTGGAGTATCCCATACAGTGTCACCAAATAAATATGTAAATGCTCTCAAAATTTAAATATTTTTACAAAGATCAGCCACAATGAAAGGTTTAAATACATTTAATAATAAATAATAAAAGATCAAGACAATACTAAGTATATATTCACAAAGACATCAGAGTTTAATATCACAGGAAATATTTAAAATAACATTGAAGGACAGACTCAGACAAATAAAGAAAAACAATATCTAAACTAAGCTTCACTATATTCCAGACTGAATCTAAGAGAATTACTATTCCCTACTTACTTAATAGAGCAAAGTACACGATGTGGTGAATAGTCCTTCTTGTTGTCAGGCCCAAGACAGAATACAGAATGCTCAGTCTTACTAAGACACTTATCAAAATAATATTACCTCTGTTCTGTCCAGTAGAGCACACTGTTGATACATTTTAAACACAAGTACTTTACAAATATCTTTTCAACACAAACATCCATAGAAATCAGTTTGATATACATATGACATACAGTTCTAATACATTTGTAACACAAGCATCTTGTATAAATCAGTTTAATATTCACAAATGACATATAATTATTAATAAAATTCCAACTAGCCGTGCTGGCAGTACCTCCTATCATCATAGATACAATATTTTATTTTAGCATGATGACCATAATTAATTTCGTAAGAACTTTTAGTCCCAATGATTTGTTTTCAGGGGTTGTACAAAAGCTTTGGTGTGGTTAGCTAGTTTGCTCAAAGTTATACACTAGACAAGAGACGATTGTCCGAACAAAACTCAGGTCATCAGGTTGTAGCTGATTATTGTATCCCACTAAGTTGTGGTATACATTGAATTTGTTTTAGAAATAAAGCTAAAAATAGACTACTTAAAGGTGAGATATCTTTTTTTGAGTGTCCATGGTCACAGTTTAAATAATAACTATACTTAATGTTTAGCCACAGTTTCACTAAGCAAGGACAAATTTGCACTGGCATATGCACTCATTTTCTTACAACTAAAATTACATTACATTGTTCTTAGCCTGATGTTTCTTCAACAGCAAGATAACAATCAACTGTTCAGCTTAGAAAACAAAAGATATATATCAGACCATAAGATTGAAGTTTTGAAACTTGGAACCATTTAAATGGAGAGTTTTATACAGATATACATATTTCCTCGCTGTAGTGCTATCTCAGAGTTGGTATATTTAATTAACAGGTGGTATGAGGGGTGCAGGGGGTTTGCCCCTCTGCAAAAATGGAAAAAAAAATATTTTTTATGTTTATTTTCTTTTATTTAAATTATGAAGTTTCAAAACTTCGATGTTACGATCTTGACCATAAGAAATTTGACATTTTGGAAGTTAAAAATTTAGTAGACCCATATAAATATATATATATATATATATATATATATATATATATATATATATATATATAACAAGAACAAAACGTTTCTATTGCAAACTCTGATTTATTGTTGTACAATACAAACACTGTTGAGCGCTTTCATCTATCCGACAGATTTCATCAGAACAAATAGCAACTCAATGACCAAACTTTAAATAGTTAAAAAAACACCCAAAATACCACTTGATCAATTTGTATTCAATTAAGATTTAAAAATACATGCCTCCACAACATCATATTCCTAAATAAAATGTGATAGTAATAAAAAACACACTGTTGTATCAGTACATTGAATAATGAAATACACCGTATAATTTATCTAACTTGCCAATACATACAATTGTGTTCCTGTTTAAAATAATATAAATACCTATTGTCCATTTAAAATTGTACATGCACATGAAAATATATTTAATATGCCTAATAATGCATTGTATAATACTTTAATAACTTAATAAGTGTAAATTAAATGTGTACATAAAATGTAATGATGTTCAAAAAACTTCATGTAACTACTGTGTTAAACCATGATGAGGGGTTTTGTGGGGATATACTCATTAATACCCGGAAAGCTGGCAGCATTAAGTCTAATCTGCCACTTAATCTCTCTTTCCCCAAGTATGGCTTTTATGTTACCTCCCCTTGGATTACTTTTGACCACTTCTAATATAGCAAATTTAAATGTTTCACAGCCTTGGCTGTCCTCTATATGTCTTGACAATGCATTATTCTTGTCCTTTTTCTTGATACAATATAGGTGGTCGTAAATCCTATTTCGGAGCCTTCTATCCGTTTTCCCAACATAAAAACTGGGACAAGAGGTGCACTTCCCCAGGTACACCACATGTTGCGATTGACAATTTCCTCTTCTAAAAATTATGGTACTTTTTAGGCTGTTGTCCAGAATGATTTTTTCTTCTAACAAAATATTCGAACATTGATTACAATGTCCACATTGTCTGGTCCCTATCTGCCCCTTCTTCCCATAATTGTTACTATTGTTAGTTCTTATTTCTATCATTCTTTTAAGATTCTTCCCTGTTTTATAAACAAAGGTTGGTCTATCCCCTATCTTCTCACATATCCCCTCATCACTCGTGAGAATATTCCAATTGTTGTCTATAATGTTCCTAATCTCCCCAACATGTTGTCCATACTCAAGTATGTATGCCTTTTGATACTTCCTATTTGTAGGTGTTAAGTCACTGTCATTACGTAAAGTGTATTCGTTCCCAAGTAAAGGTGGGTATTTGTTCCCCCATTCCCTTGTTACGTATTCAGTGACATCCCTGACCAAATGTTCAGGGTATCCCCTGTGACTAAACAAATCTCCTATAAATTTGATTTCTTCCATCATATCATCCCTTCTAGATGTCATTCTTGCAGCCCTTATACACTGACCTTTTAAGATACTTCTTTTCCGTGTATAAGGGTGATTGCTGGAAAATTCCAAATAGGCATTACAAAAAGTTTCTTTCCTATATATTTTTGATTGAAAAGTACTTCCATCACTGAAAATAAAGGTGTCAAGGTAATTAATTCCTATCCTACTGGTGTTATACGTGAATTTCAAATATGGTGTACTTCCATTGATGTATTCTATAAATTTATCCAGGGTTTCTTCATTTCCCTTCCATAATACAAACAAATCATCAAAAAACCTCACATAACAACCAATATACTCCATCCAAGAAGTGTGTAGTATGTATTGTTCCTCCCAATCCAATAATAGTAAATTGGCATATATGGGGGCACAAGCCGCCCCCAGAACCACTCCAGAGATCTGTTTGTAATACTCTCCTTCGAAGAATATATAGTTGTTATCCAAAACAATATTGATGAATTCTGATAGAAGTTCCACCTGATCTTTGTCCAATTGACTGTATTTATTCAAACTATTAATAAATCTAGTCACCCCATCAATGCGAGCTATACATGAAAATAGCTCTTTTACATCAATGGTAACAAATAACAAATTCTCATCCCATAATTCATGCTTGAATTTACCAAGAAATTCCAGGAGTCTTTGACTAAGTGTGGTATCCTAGAATATATATGTTTTGACCAATGGTCTACAACCTTACCAAAGGGAAATGTTTTACTTCGACTTCCTGAGATAATGGGTCTAAAGGGGGGGGGTTGCTAATATTTTTGTGTACTTTAGGTATCCCGACAATGGTGGCCAGGGTAGGTTATTCAGCTTTCAAGAATCTGTATAATTCCAAGTCGAGTCGCTCATCTATTAAGAACTCCTCAAAATATAACTCAATGCGCTATATTAATTTGATTTATAGAGGATACCTCATATTGCTCAGATGTGTGAAGTATTTCAAATATTTTCTGTATATATACATCCGTGTCATACAACACCACTCCACCCCCTTTGTCGGGTGTCATAATTGTAATGTGTATATCACAAAGGGACCTTAATACCCTATCGTCTGCAGGACTCCAATTACTATAAAACCTGTTTTTCTGTACCTTACCAGATAATTCATATATTTTCTTACTGACTACTTTTTCAAAGGTGTTAAGAGTGTTGTGCATTGGCGGAGTAAAATTACTCTTCTTCCTTAATTCCTTGGTGTTCATGTCACCATAAACAGTTCCCTGAAAAAATACCCCCAAATTAAGTTTTCTCATGTACAATTTTAACTCGACTAAGGAATCTACCACATCAAATTTTCTCTTGGGAATGAATTTCATACCCTTAGAAAACAGAGAAAAATATTCCTTGTCAATAGGATGTTGTGTATAATTGTATATCTTGTAATCCCCTAAACTGTGCATGGCTCCCTCAGTAACAATAGATTCATGCTTAGCCTCTACTTGTCTCACTGCACCCTGTAGGAGTGTCGTCTCACTCTTTCCCTTTGTCTCCATTGCTGATTTTCCCATCTGCGATTCCCCCTGGCATATGACTCTTCGTCTAAAAAATCATTCCCATTGAAAGTCCCCCTGTTTTGTTCCCTCCTTGTTTCCACTCTGTCTTGGTCTCCTCTGGTAAATCTAAATTCATTTCTCTCATAAATATTTCTATTCCATTTGTATGCAGTGTGATTCTGATATTGTTTCATATCCCTTAAAAATTATTTGCACTTCCTATCAAACATCTTTTTACAATTACTGTCAGCATACTGATATTGTTTAACATGTAATTTCTCCCATTGTGGGTATAATAAATCATTGGTTATAGAAATGTTTAGTTCTTCAACATCTTTCAATAACAAACTCATTTTACTGTCGTTACAAGATATAGTGAATTCCATGAATTGAATTCCAAAACTGTCAAACATTTTGTTACATGCCCGTATGTTAGTATCATTGAGATCAATTCCTAGGGGCTGTTTAAAAAAACGTAAACCCATAGGTACAATTCCACTGTCTATACACTTGCGCAAGTATAGATTGTCCATCTGTAAATCTTTAATGTTATTAAGCTTCTTCCCAAAACTAAAAATCATGTCTTTTATAGAACCACAGTCAATATTAACTTTAGGCTGTTCCATATTTTTACCAACATTACTGAAATCATATGGCAATTCCAAAAATGTATCCAAATCATGTGCATTGTAATGATTATTAATATTACCATTGTCCGATAATGAGTGTCTACCACACAGTCCCTTGGGGTTCTCAGATACCTCTTTTGAGCCTGCTACCGTTGAATAAGTCCTAGTAGGTAGCGTACGCTTAGGTTTAGCCCCAGATAGTATGTAAACATCCTCCGAAACATCACCCGGCACATTTGATAAATTGAATATACCAGCCTTGTTGCTGTAGGCAGCGTTCCCATGAGAGGATCCATTTTTTAGCATAGATTTAATCATCTTATCTCCTTGCCCATTTGGTATATCATCTGAACTTCCACTTCCTGCATCGGAGCGTGATGATGCAATCCCTTCCGGCACGTTGTTACATTTGGAAACAGGCGGTGTCATTAATTCCAAAAGACAAGTGATCTCTCCCTTCAGGATGACTAATCCAGAATGAATTTTGTCTACCTCATCCCTCCTGACTGGGGAGAACGTAGTGGAAATGTCCCTAATGGAATCCATGGCCAATACCACAACAACAACAAAATGTTTCCAGGGAAAACCAACTCAAGAAAAATCAAACGAACCAAAAAATATTCCCCAGAACAAAGGCCACAATCCACGATATTGCAAACTCTGATTTATTGTTGTACAATACAAACACTGTTGAGCGCTTTCATCTATCCGACATAGATTATATATATATATGTGTGTGTGTGTGTGTGTGTGTGTGTGTGTGTGTGTGTGTGTGTGTGTGTGTGTGTGTGTGTGTGTGAGTGTTTGTGTGTGTGTGTGTGTGTGTGTGTGTGTGTGTGTGTGTGTGTGTGTGTGTGTGTGTGTGTGTGTGTGTGTGTGTATATTGGGTCACCTTCATTTGACCTAAAGTTCATTTGCCCGATAGAAATTTCAGGCAGCCCTATGCCAAAGAAATGAAACTAGAATATATAGTAAGGGGGTGTGGGGGAGAAAACCCCCACCTACTTTGGTTTTAGTGAACATAAAACACCAAAGTGGACAATATAACACCAAATTAGATGGGGGCTTCACCCCCACACACCCCAATGTGGGGGGCTGTGCCCCTCACACTCCCCATAACTATATATTGTAACTCCAGGGTCGCACTACTCTGGGGGAAAAGGACATATACCTTTTATATGCCTTTTTCTAATTGTCGGGCAAATGAACTGTCAGGCAAATGAACTGTCGGGCAAATGAACTGTCAGGCAATTGGGTTGCCTGAAATTTCTGTCGGGCAAATGAACTGTCAGACAAATTAAGGTGATCTATATATATATATATATATATATATATATATATATATATATATATATATATATATATATAGATTCACTTTATATCCTCTAAATAGTGAAATGTCGAAATTCAGTATTTCGAAGCTATAAAGTCGAATTTTTGAAACATAGAAAACTCAGTAGCGCGAAATTCAAAATCTCGTACACCGGAGATTTTGAATTTCGCACTACTACTGCACACACACACACACACACACACACACACACACACACACACACACACACACACCATCCTCCCTACACACAAACACAACCTCTGCGCCCCCACACCCCCCACTTAAATATTCTAACTCCGAGGTCGCACTACACACAAACACAACACCACCACACAAGCTACATTCTGCTCAAATACACACACAACACAGCAACAAAACTCACTAACACACACCACAGCCCTTACTCAAAACCCTTAACACACACACTTACCTGAATCCGTAACCACAGCGGAACCTCAGAAGCGCAAAGATTCAAAACCTCCAGTATTCAAGGTTTTGAAATTCGTGCTTCTGAGCTTTCACTCTTTTCAGGATTCTACTTTATGGGCTAGAAATACTGAATTTTGACAATTCAGTATTTCGAGCTTCTAAAGTGAATCCATATATATATATATATATATATATATATATATATATATATATATATATATATATATATATATATATATATATACACACACACACTCTAACATAAAATGATAAAATGACATGGAGATAGTGAAACAATAGCTGACTACATTTTAAAGTTGCAGTCTGGGTTGTGTTTAGATCAAATCTACATTATACATACCATGCAAAGATGTTTTTGCAATAAAATAAAAAATAGGAATATCTTACTTTTTACATCTGAAAAGTAAAAGAGCATAATGAAACTGCAAATAAATCATATACTTAATCTGTTCCAACAGTTCAGTGCACAGTGTTGCCCTTATTAAATTACAAACTAAGAAATACAAAATGACATCATCATTTATAACTGTTTTGTTTTCTTTATGACCATACTGTCAATAAATAGTTTCATTTCTTTGGCATAGAAACAAAACCAGAAGAAAAACTAAACAAAATTATGTATACAGGTTTACCATGGTAAGACCATAACTATCATTTGAAATGTTGGGAGCCGCTAGAGCAAGTCCTGAAACACAGAGACTGAACTGCTGAAAAAAACGACCTGCATACATTAAGTTCAACATGGCCATTTCCCTGACTATTCCCTTTTCATTGCTATATGGAGATCTTGAAGATGGTATATAGTTCAGGAGATTTTGGGGGCTTGCCCCTCCCACTTCAGTGGTATGGGGCGGCTTTCCCTCCAGCAAAACAGAAGTTTAAATGAGAAGGGAAATGTTAAAGATTCAGTCTTTTCCTGAGTTTTTGGCATTTCAGTAAGTAGCCTTCTCACAGTATATGTTTTCATAAGATAAACCACTTTGCTATGTATCACTTTAATTCAACATATGCATATATATATATATATATATATATATATATATATATATATATATATATATATATATATATATATATATATTATATATAATATATATATATATATATATATTATAAACACACAATAAAGTGGATACAGAAAGTATACATATGAACACACATTACATATGCACAGTGACATAAAATCTGAAGTGATACAAGACATTATAAATATTGCACACACCTATTGGCATAACTCAAAATATAATATTAAAAATTAACTTTTTGTTCAAGATCATAAAGAAATACATACAGTAAAGTAGAAGATAATGCAAAAGTTGTCGATACGCAAGATAAAGTCTCTTTTAGAAAAGGACACAGGATCATGATCTGAAAGATGTGCACAGCTATTGTAGTCAGTATTCTGAGTGCTGCAAAACCAAGGAAAAAAGTACTACTCTTTGATACCCAGTTTGAGGGTATTATAATAGTACCATGTTAAAAGAAAGCTGTGTTGTTTGCTGATAAACAGAGAATGAGGAATGGGAACTTTATTGGTCCACTGTGTGACGGAGAAGCAGTGTAGTGCTATTCTGCGACAAATGTTGTTCTGTTTTCTGGGCTAATGCAGCCTTCATCCATGATTTGTTTTCCTACTGACACTTTCTGGGACTGCATTCAGTACTGTATTGGCTACACTGGGAACTATACTTTAGCTACAATATACAACATTGGCTCTCTAACTAACTACGTAAACAAAACTTTCAGCTTAGCAGTAGTTCAAACATATTGAGTACAGGAACTATAATTTTCTGTGTCCCTCAATGCAACAATGTATGCTGATGACTTGCTCATTCATATGCCACTCTCTTGCCTTGTAAGCTACAAGGCAATTTTACTGTGCTATTGAGCTGAATTTCCAAAATTTAGCTTACTGTCAACACCAAAAAAAAATTGTCTGCATGGGTTTCAGTACTAATAAAAAACTTCAACAGCCTTGCAAAATCTTTATAATTGACCCATTAGGTAATCCCATCTCAGAAGCCTCATAACACAGATACCTTAGCTTAAACCTAAACCTAACACTATTGTTTCATCACCAAGCTGAACTTATGACCTGTGAGGTTCTCATGCAACTCTACTTTTAAAATAAAATAACAAAGTTATACAGGAAACACCAGAAATCCCCCTCAAAATGATTATTATGTGCTTTCATCTTTTGATTTACAGACTTTTTCTGAACAATTAAAACAAGTTTCTCCATAATGTTTATATACCCTCAAACAATATAAACCCCACCCCTCATCTGAATCAGTCAACCTAGAATTCCAGTATGTCTTTCACTGTTAACAAACACTTAATGTTTATGCTATCATTCAAACCTGGAAGTGCGTTACCATTCATTTTTATTTGCCATACTAATTCTCTGTATTCCAGCAGAAAATCAGCATCTCCCCCTTGTGGGATTTCTTGCACTGTTTCTAACTCATTAAACCTAAACTCTTTAAAACCTACACACCTCACAGCATGCTTACTCAATCCATTTGTTATAACTTTATTTTTATGCCGTTTATATGTTTACCTATTCTTACCAATACTTTAATTGCCATTTTCCTATGTAAAATGAATCACAGGTGTAGCTAGTACCTAAATATACTAAAAGGTATTTTCCTGCCTTGTAATATCACAGAGTTACTATTATTAATGTGTCTACATTTGTTATATCCTGAACAAGAAAATGTCCCAAATGTTTCTTCATATTTAAAACGTTTTCTTTTTTTTCTAAAATGTCTTCTGTTTCCACCCCTTTTATCTGAAAAAATAAGACCCTAAAATCGAGGATGGTTATTTCCAAAAATATATTAATTAAAAAAGAGATTATGCACTTTTTATTGCTGCTCTAAACTCATTCAGTAATGCAGTATTATTACTAATCACAATCTACAGTATCTGTCTCAAATCTCAAAACTCATTGTTGCCTTCTTGTAAAAGCTAACTGGCCACCTGTAAAAGGTACAAGCCAGCTTCCTTTTGTCCACCTTTCTACTGAAACAAATCATTCAACATAAATGCCCACCACTCAGTTCTGAATGTCAAAACCTCTTCCTAACCCCTGTGGAGACACTAATAAGGAAGTAATTTCTCTTAAAGTTCCCCCATCAAATCTGCAACTGGAGAAAAAGCATTCTTTAACATTGGCCCCACCTGCAGGAATAACCTACCACTGGACACGAGAAAGGAGCAACCTTTTCTAACCTTCTCAAAAAAATTAAAGGAATGCTTATCTGTTTATAATAAGTGCAAACATTTCATAGAGTCTAGTTAATAATATTTCAAATTAAACCCTTTATTACAATATTTCTGATCATGTCACTAAATATCCAGGTGCCCTTTATTGTCAAACTTTTTGTATTTGTATAACTAGATTACTAAGTACTATAATCGAATCATTGGAAGACTATGTAAGATTGTATATTTTATCTCTACATCTGTTTGTGATATTTTCTGGTGTTGCCCTGTGAGCTAAGGTCATGGTTAAAAAGGCTTTTAGGCCAGCCCACTTACATGGTTAACAAATAAAATTAAAAATAAATAAAAGAAAGTAATGTTGGACTGAAGGCGATCAGAATATGCTATTA
Organism: Protopterus annectens; assembly: GCF_019279795.1. Taxonomy (NCBI): domain Eukaryota; kingdom Metazoa; phylum Chordata; order Ceratodontiformes; family Protopteridae; genus Protopterus; species Protopterus annectens. Next base: position 712,853,054 of record NC_056735.1, read on the forward strand.
CATTTATTCAACTACCTAAGCTCTAAAACTGTCAGGAATCTGTGCACAAATAAAAATTGCCTTAGCACATGTCATACCAGTTCCTAGATTATCAGTATGCAGTAGTCAAAGGACACTTTTGTACAGAAAAAACTGCTGCTTCATATTGCTGTTGAGATATGCCCCCTCTTTTCAAATTGTGATCTCTGCCCTACTCAATTATTTGCCAAAAATGCTACTGTCATAGATTTCATTAATTTCTTAAATATACTTGAAAGTTTCTAATAGGGCTAATCTCCTCTGCTTCCTTTCTTTGAGATTATGAATAAGCCTGATATATGCTTCCCACTTAAAGTCGTTATCCATAGCAGTGTCCCTCCTTTGAAAAGTCTCAGTCCTGTCTGTCTTTGCAAAGATATGCCATGGGATTCAGAAACATTTTCTATATAAAGTTAAGTCATTTTGTGTGATGAGCAGCCAAATGCAGGGTGACACAGTGAGAATGAGTAGGGAAGCCCTCATAATCCCAGAACCTGTTGTAGCTAGATAGAATTTTGTAGATAATTCTATGTCTTTGTAAATATTAATAAAAGCCATAGGCTTGTCCTCTTAAATGTGAGAATACGGTATTGGATGTTGAACTGCAAAAATGTAACAACAGTGCAGTCTGCTGTAAGAAAGCTGATAAATCAAGCATTGTATGACTGATCTCAGGGCTTGCAGCCAAGGTGTCTGAACCAGCAGATTCTTTCTATTGTTTTGAGACCAGAATTAATTGCTAGATTTTACATATATAATGTCTTTAATTGCTGTAGTTTCCTGACCAGGTGCAAGCTTACTGAGAAATGTAAATGTAGAGTTTCTGTTAGCCTGAGAAATCAGAGAATTGTTAAGAATTATGTAAGCAAAAATGAGTCAGCAGAATGTATTATCAATTTAAAGGACTTTTGCAGAGACAGAGACAGAGACCATTTTGGATTTTGTCTAAAGCTGGCAACAACTCACCAGTACTCTGCTTTTGCTTTATATGTAAGTTTATTTAGAACTGTTATTGCCCTTAGAAAAAGATAGAAAATAGTAAATTTAGTCTAGTTGTTTTCTATATTGATGTCAGTACTATTATACTGTATTATTTTAAGCATTTCCTGTGATCTCTGAACTCTTGACTAGTACTGTGTAGTAACAAGTATTGTCTTGTGTTTTTATTATTTATTAAATATTTTTAAACCTTTTAACTTTGGCTTTGTGTAGAGATAATTTAATCTCTAGAGTACATTGTATGTATATAGTGATACTGGCCAAGCCACTCCAATAGCTTTAGCCCTGGGTCACACTTACTATTTGGATAATAAAATTGCACAGTAATAACTGGACACCCTTTGGTAAGGGCCTTATCAGTACCTGATATTAGTGGTTGGTGACAGCTGGTACTACCTTATAGACTGGCAGGAAGGGGCATAGCTGGAGAACCTGTGCCAGCCTTCCCCAGGAGTGCCTGTGTGTTTGTATATAACTCATATCTTAGTGTGTGTGTGTGTGTGTGTGTGTGTGTGTGTGTGTGTGTGTGTGTGTGTGTGTGTGTGTGTGTGTGTGTGTGTGTGTGTGTGTGTGTGTATTAGCTACTTGGGCAGGGACATGAAGCACTGGTTGGACAGAGAGGGTGCTGGAGGTTTTAGCTTGACCACTAGGCTGATACCTGTCCCCTATAGCTGTGCCAGTGGAGAGTCTTATTGGAGATCTGGAGAGAAAGGGAGAAACCAGCCCCAGACTGACTGTGATCTCGTTGTCCTCTTAAGGGAAAGTTTACTTTAGTGTGTGTGTATTTGTTATCCTTCCCAATGTGGATGCCCCTCACTGGTGTTAGTGGTGAGGATTGAGGCTCCTTGATTACTGGGACAGTGCACGGATGTCACACCTGCATCTTATGCTAATGACAGTATAATAACATGGTAGTAAGAAACATTACTAAAATGCATGTCTCAGCAAGTGTATATAACTATATGGTACAGTGATTCATACACACACACACACGCACACACACACAGACACACACACACACACACACACACACACAGATATATACACACACACACACACACACACACACACACACACACACACACACACACACACACACACACACACACACACACACACACACACACATATACACACACACACACACACACACACACACAAACCCCTACTTTAATATTCTAACTCCGAGATCGCAGTACAGTGGGGAAAAGGGAATATTCCTTTATCCCCGCTGTACTGCAATCTAAGCAACAATTTGCTTAGTTGTACAATCAGCACTACATGTTGATGTACAACTAAATCTACATGCAAACTGCATGTTGTTTTTTTTTTCGTTTTTTTTTCGTGAAAGTGCTTCGCTGAAACGTACTTTCGATGTTCAGACCAGGACCCATAATATATATATATATATATATATATATATATATATATATATATATATATATATATATATGGATTCACTTTCTAATCTCAAAATACTGAAATATCGAATTTCAGTATCTCGAGACTATAAAGCTGAACTTCCGAAATAGCGACACCCCATAACCATGAATCCAGAAATGTTGAATTTGCGGTTGTGGTGGTGCGCTCCGTGAAGTAGGATATACTGTGTGCCTGATGTACAGTGTGGTGTATGGATATGGTTGGAGATTAAGGTAAGTGAATATTTTTTAAGGGTTTTGGGTAGGGATTTGAGTGTATGTGAGTGTGTTCAGAAGTTTTAGGTGTGGGTTAGGGTATATATTTATACATATATACTTATATACATATATAGTGACTTGAGGTGGTACCTCCAGAGTTAATGACTACAGTAAAATCTTGGAGATGCAGGAAGTATATTACAGAACAATGTATGGTGTAATTGCACCATTACCAAATCTGTATATGCAATAGGCTGTATTCACTGCTAGTACTTATGATGTTGCACATCATCACCCCCTCAGCAGCACTGTGTCGTCCTTCCATGCTTAACATTTCATGACCTCAACAGCACTAAAATTATGGACTGCTATTGTGTGAATAGAGGCAACATGCAGGAATTAGTCAAGATGTGTCGCCGTCATTTGCAAGCTCATGGGATGTAAGGAGTACCTATCCTTATGGATAATAAAGTATGTGTGGCTTTGTAGATACTAGCTATATGGACCTTTCAGCAACCAAAAGAAGACATTGTGGGTGTATCCCAGGCATCTGTCTCTGTGATACTAAACCCCTTTCCCGATGCCATGATACAACATGTGAGGGTGCATATGTTATTGTTACCTACAACAGAATAGGGTGGCAATGCCATGTGGGCTTTGTATGACATAGCCCATTTCCCTTTGGCATTGGGAGCCACAGACTGCACCCACACTACAATAAAGCCACTACCTGAGGAGCAGGGAAGAAGGTTTATTAACCACAAACGTTTTCACTCCAACTGCCAGGTATTCTGTAATGTACAGAATATAACATACACTGTGTCTGCAGGTCAGCCAGGAAATAACCATAATTCCTGCATATGGTATGTGTGCAACTTATATCACTGATTGTTTTGTTTGTTTGTTTGTTTGCTTGTTTGTTTGTTTGTGGGGTGATCTTACTTAGGGGCATTTTCATGGTGATGCCAGATATGCCTTTGAGCTACGGTTGATGACACCTATCAGAAATTTCTGGACCATGGCAGACAATGGCTACCACTATGCCCTGACACAAACCTGGGTCATTGCTCAATATGTGTTTCACCTGCTAAAAGCCCAGTTCCACTGGCTGGGTGTAGCTGCAAGTGCTCTGCAGTATGACCCTGTCACATGTTGTAAGATATTTTCAGTATGTGCTGGGTTACATAACATAATTTTACAAAAGCATTTGTAGCAAGACAGATATATTCAAGAGGAAAAAATTTCATAGGAGACAGAGGAGGAGGAGCCCGTGAAGGAGCTGTTATGGCAGGGAGGACTATGACAGGCAAAGGGGGCACAGTATGCTATAGCACTGGCTAAGAGGCAGCTGCTGATTTGTAACTATGGGCCAGATTAAATCAGTATACAGTAAAGTAAAAGTGACCTTCACCCATGCTGTGATCACCACACATAGACTGGCATCACTGTTCAGAAGACAGGCCACCCAAGTAACATAATACAGTGGCCAAGGTATAGTTATAATTTTTATTCAGGAAGAGAGCCTCACATAGTCAAATTTCATCCACAGGCAAACATATATGTGTTGATATGGTGGTGTGGGTGTCATATATGGGGGTACTAGGATGCACAGGATAGAAAGCGGGTACTGTCAAGATTGTTTTGCGCATGTTTGACTTTGTGTGTGTGTGTGTGTGTGTGTGTGTGTGTGTGTGTGTGTGTGTGTGTGTGTGTGTGTGTGTGTGTGTGTGTGTGTGTGTGTGTCTGTGTTTATGTGTGCATGCATCTGTGTGTCTGCAGAATACAGCCTTATGCAGATAGGTCTATGGCACCCACAGGAGATGTGGGTGTAGACCATGCATATTCCAATCCAAAGGAATGCCTTCTCCTGTGAGAATCACAAACACTATCCACATATTGCCTAAATAAAGGAGTTCTGCATGAACATAAGTGACAGCCTCTACCATGTATCACTGCAGCATGAGCTCCACCCCCCTCACAGGCATCCATAACTTGCACTACTCCTATCCTCACTGGATGATGGAGTGGAAGTCGTGGCACTATGTTAACTCAATGTGGCCTCCTTCTTCCACACTGGCCCTCACCACTGAAAAAAGAGGTGGAGTGGTCATGGGAATTATGTCTGCCATGATAACTGTGTGTAGAGGGAGACCTGGGTCACACAAGCTGCCTATGTAACATGTCCATGATGTCACACATGTGGGATTTGTACTTCCACAGGTCATCACACACACCTCATAAATCACATACTGTCTCAGCAAGACTGAGGTGTGGCTAGTCTCTCTCAATACATTTACTAGGTTGTGGACATTGTCATCTAGCTTGAAATGTATAAACACCATCACAATGTCCAACTGTACACTCCTTGTGTTCAGTGGAGCTTGCAGCAGCAAAGGGGGATTGCACTATAGGGGGAGGAATACCTTCTCACATGGACTTGTCTGAAACTTCTTATACTTCTGTGTCATCCTGTGTATCTGGAGTGGGTTGCAAAAGCACAAAGGCCATGTTCAGTGACTGGGCTGAGGATCTGGACTCCACATTGCCTGTATCTACCTTAATTGCATATGTCACTCCTACCACAGATCTCACTACTGTCACACTACCCTTGTACATATCCTGTACCACTCTTACATACTTCTCTGCCACTCCCAACTTCCTCATACAGTACCACAACTCTTCTCCTCCTGTCATATGCTTTCTCTAAGTCCACAAAGACACAATGCAACTCTTTCTGACCTTCTCTATACTTCTCCATCAACAGTCTCAGTGCAAACATCACATCTGTAGTGCTCTTTAGTGGTAAGACATAATAAAAGCTAATGTACCTTTTAATGACAGTTTTCAAGTCTGAAGATCTGATGTGCCTATGAACAAAAATGATAATGCATTTAATCCACACTACACAACACACTTACCCAATATGCAGATATTTATCTATGTAAAATTATTCACACCTGGAGCACTTTAATCAGAAATTTATGAAGGGTGATCACACTCAGGTCCAATACACATGACTGTTCTGTGATCTCCAGATGACTCAGAACTCCCATGTAGAGAGGCAAGGTACTCCTCCATCTCTGCTAGAAGTGGTTTGTTTGACAGAACACTTTCCACTAGCCTCAGCTCCTGTGCCAGCTTGGCTACACAAGCTTTTGCAGCACTAATCGTGTGAACGGCCTGACTTCTGATTTGCTAATAATTTTTGCCCTGGACACCAACAGCAATGATGTCATTTGCCACATCCCACCAGACATAGTCATGAAAGGATCACTCAGATTTCTCATAGCTGATCATCCACCAACTGTAGAGACAGAGGGTCTACAGTAAGATCTCATTCTCTGCATGACAGAGCGTGTATTTCTTTGCTTTTCTTTTCTTGGCATCTTGCTGTGTAAGGAAAATGAGCCTGTATTGAGGATAAGCACATCAGTAGCTATCATACACCCACCCTAATACACTCTGTGGGTCTCCAGAGTGCTGCAAGTAGATGACAGTAATACAACTCTGTGCAAGCCATAGCACACATGTACTGCATCCCCATGGACAGTGTTTGTGCCTCCCGCCCAACAGATCAGACTTCATAGGCTTATTGGACTATACTTCCCATGGTCTGTTGTGCACCAACACTTATGGGGAGTGCCATATGTTGCTGTAACACATTCACCAGTTTCAGATCCTGTTGAGAGGGTGAGGCTCAACAGGCTGTTCAGGTGCAGGGTCTGTTTGTTCTGTAGTTCACTCATGACAAATATAGGGAAACAATGTAATCCAATTGCTGCCATGCTTTTGGCTTTGGGGGAGCTGTTTACCCATTCTACATGTGGTATCTCCTGGTATGATGATAGGGCCTTTTGTCAGTGGGAGGTGGGTATGTATATATGGGCCTGTCTAACAGGATGTCGGCATTGTCAGTCAGGTACAGTTGGCCCTGACTCAGGACATATATGAGTGTACATTGCTATTTATGACATAGCTGAAGGAGGTGTCATGGTTCAGTCTGGACTCCTTTGCAGATAATCTTTCCAAAACACCGACAAATCTGAGCACTAAACTCCTGTTATACTCTTTTACACACTTAACACCCTTTTGATCCTTTGTGATCAGTCAACAGAGTATGTCATCATAATATCCTGGCATGTCCAAAGGTCGGTTTTGTGTGTACTCTCCAGTCCAGCTGGTGAATATTGGAATTTTGATGCAATGTTACAACTGCCTTATGTACACAGACAACCCGCTCCTCCTCCCAACAAACTCAGATATATGTGAGAGATGCAACTATATAGACATATAGGAGGCTGAGCTCTCTCGACCCATAACTGGCACAGTCTATCAGGTGGTGAAGGTAACCACACACACCACAAATCCAGTCTCACATAGACCTATAGCGACAGCAATCAAACTACATTACCACACAAAAACATACTCGGAGGCTCTAAATAAACTCTGCCTAAGCAGCAGAGACCTCCAAAGCAGACACATAAACAACTGCTACCTCATAACAATACCCACATATCACATAGTTCACAAAGTCAGTGTGCCACACAGTCACTGCCCTTAGGGCTAAACAACACACCTAATACACTTGTAATAGGTGACACTTATTGTCAGACACACTGACGTCCCACTCACCAGGCTGAACAAGGAAATGGTCACTTTGAGCTGTCTGTCGGGTGCCAGGATCCGCCACATAACACATGCACTCAGGTCACTCCAAAGCAAGTACAGAAATGGCTCCATCATTGTCCATGCTGGTGCGAATAACCTCAGATGTTCCTCCCTGGACTACATGACAAGAGACATAGAGGAGCTCTCTGATCATGTAGCCCAGGCCAGTATGACCCTGACCTTGTGTAGCATCTTACCCTCACCAAGAATGATATCACAGTATACAGACAAACTGATCACTTTTAACAGTTGGCTAACATATTGGTGTCATTCAAAGGGGATCCAGTGTCTGTCAGCCTGGGATGACATGCTCGACATGCCATGTAGCTTCGCTATGGACAGCTTGTACCTGTCACCCCTGGACTTTCGAATACTGGCTAAGGCTCTTGCCACCCCCATAGTGCCTTTTTTAAGAGATGCTCAAAAGACAAACCCACCTCCATAGACGTTACAAGGTAAAAGAAACAAAGGGTAATGCTGCTCAACACCAGATTTCTTACCCTCAAAATGCGTGCACTCAGGACTCTCCTCAGTATGGAGAATGTCGATATCTGTGCAGTAACAGACACCTCGTTCAGGCTCCCGAAAGCACACCAGCACTACCAGGTTATACTTCATACCTTGCTTTTTGGCCACAAGACTCGGACCGGCAAACACAAATAGGGGGAGTATCCATATACATCACAGATACACACACCTCCAGGTTAGTAGCACTGCACGAAGCATCGGAGACCATACATGTGCAACTAACAGTGGGCAAAACTGCCTTTCAGTTTGTAGCCTGCTACAGACCACCCTCCCAAACTCAGGAACCCCACTCGGCTTTCCTGGGAATACTGGAGAATATGAAGGTCTCCCCAAAAACCATTATATTGGGTGACTTCAAATACCCAAACATTGACTGGGAATACTACTCAAGCCCCAACACCCTCGCCCAACAGTTGCTAGTATTTGTAAACTCAAATGCTATGGCACAACTGGCCATCACACCCACAAGAGGGGAAAACATATTGGACCTGATCATCACCAACATGGGGACTCTATGTTCCACACCAGAGGTATACCCCTCATTGGTAAGGTCACCCCATACATTTATCTCACTGGATATCCATATCCCGTCCCCACCCCCATCCTAGGTAATCTCAGTGAAGAACTTCTCAAAAGCAAACGTCACACTTCTCCAACCCAAGGTGGTATCCTTCAAAGACCCTGGGACAGTGGTAAATATGGCTCAGAACGCTGAATCCTTTACAAACGCATTCTATGGACACCTACTGGAATGCATGGATCGTGCTATCCCAAATAACAACAAGACTCACTCCTCCAAAGGCAGGGGACCTGTCTGGTGGACCCCAGCCATTAATAAGCTATACAACGAAAGGAGGAGGCTACTACATGATAGAGCACAATCCCAAAAAGGGAAGGCATCTCTGATCAGTACTAGCAAAAAGCTACGATCACTCATGAATTCATCTAAGGCCCACTTCCAACGGAAAATTGCACCAGACACTTAGGACAATCACAAGGCCTTCTTTAGTTATGTCAGGAACCTGGGTGGAAACTCACAGATATGCTGTGAATTACTGCATACTGACTAAACATACCCTGAACCCACAGACATTGCCAACATCCTGGCAAACAGGTTCAGTGCAAATGTCCCCCCCCATCCCCCCTAAAGAGCAACTGTCCATCCCAACAGTGTGTAGCCTCCCTGACATCACAAATGAACAGGTGAGTGCTGCCCTCTCCAAAGCAGACAACACAGCATCAATGGGACCAGATGGTGTCCCGGCTTGCGTCTTACATGAGCTTCATGACGAACGTAACCCTCACATTAAGTCACTGTTCAATATCAGAGTTACTACAGGATATGTACCCAAGGAATGGCGTACAGCAACATTGGTCCCACTCCACAGAGGTGGTGCCACAACGGACCCTGGACAATATCGGCCTATAAGCCTAACTAGCCTGTACTGCAAAGCTATGGAGCATATTGTCATGGAACTCATACACATAGACATCGGGAACCTACAGACACTGGATCCTACACATTTCAGCTTTGTTGTGGGCAGATCTTGCCTCTTGAACCTGTTCGACTTCTCTAAACAGTTACTAGGTCCATAGACATATGGAAGGTTGTCCACACAGCCTACCTGGACCTTGCAAAACCCTTCAGCACAATACCCCACTCGGCCATTATACATAGACTCACTAGCTTCGATATCGACACATATGTCACAAGATGGATTGCTAACTGGATCAGGGATAGCACCCACATGGTCAGTATTGCAGGTGTCATGTCTGACTATACACCAGTTACACATGGCATCCCACAAGGCTCAGTCCTGGGACCTCTCTTGTACAGTATATATTTGTGTGATGTACAGGCTAACACAGGAGGAATATGGCTGACCATGTTCGCAGATGACTGCAAACTGGGTGCCATAATCAACTCTCCAGCTGGCACAAGCATCCTCAAACAGGGTCTCACAGAGATGGATGACTGGTGCCAGAGCCATGGCCTACAGCTAAATGCCATTAGATGCATAGTCATCCCCTTTGGGAATAACAACATGCCCACACATTACCACATAGGTGGTAATCCATTACGTACGGTAGGAGTTGTTAGGGATTTGGGGACATGAGTTGTTAGTATCTCACCTTTGACAATCACATTGCCAAAATGGTTAGACAGACCTTCTATATAGCCCACCTTATCCCATAAGGTTTCACATTTAGATCAAGTGAGGTCATTGTGCCCCTATACTCATCAAGACCTTGCTTGGATACAATGCCCCATTTGGGATGTGCCTTACCCGACACCTGCAGCAACTGTAATGGCCACAAAAGTACCTCAACAAGCAGATCTAGGGACTCACACAGATGCCCTACACAGTTCGGATAAAGTAACTCCAGCTCTACTCAGTCACTTACCGCCTACTCGGATGCGATCTGTGCCTGTTGTTTAAAGCCATGTCCAACCCAGAATTAATGGACATGCTCCACCTCAGGATATCCGAATCCCTTGGAACTGCACACTCCAGGGATGTAAACCTCAGCACAGATGTTAATAGGACATGCTGGAGGGACAGATTCTTATCCCAGAGGCTCCACTCACTCTGGAATGAAATCCCAGTCCCGCATAGGCAGAGCCCCCCACTGACCACCTACAGGAGACATCTTGACAAGTGGATGAGTGATTGTGTGTTTACCCCTGGGATATCTTCTGGGTCCCTGCTAGACAGAGGCACAACAGACTAAACGTAAATGGGCTATCTTGTGTGACCTACTATTCACAGGCACAGTGTACTAATCTAACAGGGTTGCGAAAGCCAAACACACTCTGGCTAGGCTTATACATGACCTAGGGCAGATAGCCTAGTATCAACCTCTGAACCTATGATAATGTTCGGGATGCACATTGTTTATTGATGATACTAATTGCAGGTTTTTTATCTTCTTTGCTTTCCCACTTTCTATGAATAACCTAAGTATCTGCAGAACATATTTGATTATGACAGGGTTCCACTATATTATATATGTGTCTGTTGTCATATAACTGTGTGCACAGGGTGGATTGCTGAATAGTGAGAGGTTCCTGGGTTAACACATGCAACTGCCAGATATGTGTGGCCCACTGCTGTACTCAGACATGGCCTAAGTGTGTGAGCATGTCCAGTTCGGACTTTCAGTGTTTTGTTGCCTGACATTTGTCTCATTTATTCAAGCGTGTGAGCATGCCCAGTGTGACCTTTCAGTATGTTGCTGTCTGAGGTCCACTACATTTGTTGATGTGTGTGAACATGACCAATATTAACATTTATACTATATGTGTGTTGAAAATCATGTTCTATTCTTACTGCAGGGCTCACCTTTGTGTCATAACTCGACAGGGATTATGCTGTGCCTGCAGGGTTTCCATGAGATACTTTGCATAGACTTATCAACATTTCTTCATACAGGCTCATCACTGAAATACTGTCATGGTTTAGTGGTTCAGTACTATGACTATAGTGCACAGTATCCTGGGTTTGAGGCCTGTCACTGCTTTATATTTTCATACTGAGCAGACCAGACTGCTTAAGGGCCAGTAGAGCAAATATGAGCATGTTGGCTTTTGTTCAGCTATGCCCAACTTAGACCAAGCTTGTCCAACATTGCTCAACGTTAACCAACATTGCTGAACGTTGCCCAATATTGCTCAACATTGACCACAGTTGTGCTAGTTGGTGTGTGCAATTTTGTTTACATATACTAAATGGTGGTAAAATCTGTTTAGCACTACTTTATATTGCTTAACACATGGCAATCATGCCTCAGGTGGTGCTGCAGGGCTGCCTATGTCGGATGCACATACTACACTCCCTATACATGTTTGAAAACAGGTAGTGTCAAGTTAGGCATCCCTTTTACTATATGTGCGAGTCAGAGAGAGGTATAATTTCCAGGGTTCCTACTGAGCCAGTGTATGTGCTATGCGTTGCCTCTTTGCCAGGGCCAAAGCATACAGGGCACGCCTCCTTCTGCCTACTGGGGCAGGCTCAGGTTGTTCCTCCTCCGAGTCACGCTCTGTCTGTGATGGCCTTGGCAATGGTGGGGGGGATGTTTGGCCCGGGCCTATGCTGGTCCTGCTGCAGCTGTTTTCGCAGGATCATATTATGTAGTATAGCACATACCATGACAATTTGGGTATATGTAGTTGGTGAGTACTGGAAGGCTCCACCAGATGTGATCAGGCACCGGAACCGTGACTTGAGCAGCCCAAACACACGCTCGATTACATTTCGTGTTTGTGCGTGTGCCTCATTATGGCATTCCTGTTCAGATGTGTGTGCGTTTCTGATGGGTGTCATCAGCCACAGCTCCAGTACATAGCCAGCATCCCCCACTAGGTGACCATGTGGGATGTCCCCATTGGCAAATGTCTGGCACAGCTGTGTCAGATGCCAGATATGGGAATCATGGTAGCTTCCAGGGCAGCCAGCACACACATTCAGTATTATGCCCTGGGCATCACACACAACCTGGCAGTTGATGGAGGGGAAGCCCTTGCGGTTAAAGTAGACCCTACCCCGCTCACCGGCTGGTGCTGATGTGTATATGCATGCAGTCTATTGCACCCACTACCTCAGGGTATTCCGCTATTTGCTGGAAGAGATGCATATTGCTGGCCAATACCTCACGGGAATTGGGGAAATATACATGATCACCGACGTGCTGGCATGGCATCCAGGAACTGGTGCAGTACCCTGGATGCTGATGCCTGTGATATTCCCATCATATCACCAGTTGGTCTCTGGAAGGTACCTGTTGCTAATATTCTTAGGCCAACACATACCTTGGTTTCCACTGGGATGGGTTCCCCTCTGTTGGTTCTGTGTGTGAGGCATGGCCTGCACAGCTCAACAATTTGCTGCATGAGGTCTCTGTCCACTCTATAGCACTCCACTATCTCCAGCTCATGTAGCCCCTGTTAGGTTACCCTGGGCCTGTACACTCTTCTCCGTTTCCTCACTGTGGGTTGTCCAGCAGCATTCGCATTGTCACCACCCTCAGCATGTTGCATATGTCGCCTTATAACAGCAATGGCAGCCCCTAACATTTCTTTGTCTCAGTAAAGCTTTTTCAGTTGTCACTTCTATTAGCTTACTGCAGTGTTGCAGTGTCTCTGAGAGAAACATAGTGGAATGTTGTTTGCAGATTTTTAAGTGCTGTGCTGGGCTAGTGTACTGCCTGTGTAATTGCCTGATTCTGATTGTTTTCACCTGCTAGCTCTACTAGTACTCCCTGGTTAACTTCCTACTATTTGTTGTGCTTCCTTTTCTCTTTCTGTTTCCTCAGGGGGGCAGCATCGTGCACACAAGCACAAACACATGCACACCAGCTCACACGTGTGCACACATGCTTACACGGACTAAAACTTGCTTATTCTTGCTAAGAAGTGCGCACACCAGCGCAAACGCGCTTACACAACTTTAAACAACCTTAGACATGCTTACTCCAGGCTTAAACACGCGCACACAGGCGTACATGCGCACACACAGTCTTACTCGGATATACAGGTGCGCACCCGCATGCAAACACGTTGCAAGCACTTCTACAAGAAACTTTAGTGTTATCCACGGCATACACCTTCAATTTCTTGACTTTAGTTAGGGTACCTGTTAACACACCTCTTCCAGTGATGAGTAACTGACAGCAAACACATGCCACTCTGCTCCAATGAGCTTCACTTCTTTCATACATACCCTCCTTGTGATGTCACCTATCTTCTACTCTGATACTCCCCTTATCCTACTCCTACACTCCACTGACTGTGCTCATTTGCTATGTAAACTTGGGATTCACTATCCTTACCCTCATTTGCATAGGATTGCCTACTATTGCTTGGTTACATCTCTTAGACTGTGCTTCCCCCCTTAGCAACCTCTACTCAGAAGCCATGTTGTCTTCGGCCTGCCATTCCCTTGCATTGTAAATTAGGAATTACAATAAAATCCACATTTGTGGATTTTAATTTTTGGTTTTCTGGTTTTTAGAGCACAGCGCATTTGCGCGGCGCTGCGCTATGCTTAAACATCGGCGATCGGGATAAAAAAAATACTTTTATTTTTATTTTGCATCGGTGAACATTGCCAATGGCCATGTATTTGGCCATTGGCATGCTTCCTCAAACTGGATGCAACCTTTATTTGGTGCTGTCACGGCTCCGTTTTGCTATTTGCAGAACCGTACTCAGTTGTCAACTGAGTACATTTCTGCAAATAACACTACTCTTACTTGGACAGGTTCGGGTTTCCTGGATCGCAAATTTACCTCATTTGCATAGCTTTCACCTGCAATTGAGGTAATTTGCATATCCAAGCCCTGTCCGTGTAAGACTCATTTTAGGAGCTCTGTTGCACGCCCCTACCGGCTGTTCCTGGATCGCTCAGCAGACATGTTGGCTCCATGGAGTCTTACTCTACTCTTAGACTCCGTGCAAGCCTTCATGAATCCGGCCCTTAGAGTAAATATATATTGTTGTTAATTTCTACACTCTCTAATGTAATACAAATTTAAAATACTACCATGAACTAGTGCTTTGAGACAGTAAGATAAGCAATTCAGTAGCAGCTTAACTGTTTGTAGTTAACAATATGTCCATATTTTGTGAACAGAATACATTTCTAGGTTGAAAACATCTTAAATATAATGATGTTACGACAATTAATTAAACTAATATGCAGTAATGGAACTGTTCTTTATGATTCTGATAATAACAAAAGCACAATATGTTCCTGTTTTAAACATAAACATGATCACTGTGTTAAGTACAGCCTTTAAGATTTGGCATGTCATGTTTTAAATTATATTCAGAACTGTTTGCAGAATTCTAATGTTTCCCTTTCTATGTAAATGTATGCAGTTAGGTCCAATGAAACATAAATAAAAATAAAGCTGTGGATTGATTATAACCCTTTACAATATTTTAATAATGTAACAGCCACAGATTACAATAACCATTTATATAAACTTTTATGCTCAGGAAAAGCACATTTTCTAAGTTAGACATTTCAAGTATTACTTCGCATTTCCCCTATGTGACAATCACATTGCATTATACAAGATGACCCAGTATCCAACCCACATGACCAGACTGCACAAAGGACATTAATGAAATATGTGCAGGCAACATAGCAATGTAAACTGTAGTACACTGTAGATGGCAAAACAGAAATGTAAATAATGTAATAATTATATGTACCTAATAAATTAGAAATTGTTGTTGTATAACTAAAATCATATTTCTGCACAAAAATCCTTCTATGGCAGACATAAACATCACAACAGCATTGCTGAATGATAATGAAGCTAATAGAAACAGTATAAAGTAACCTTAATGAATGTAATTTAATTAGCTTCACTAAAATGGAAATTATTTCATTTTTTTGAGAATCTGAACAATGTCACTGATCTTCAGCTCTTCAGCCCTTGCCTAATGAGATATACAGATATCACATCCCATCTTTGCACATATAATATTTCACTCTAAGCTTGCTATAGTTTACCTTAAGGGAATTTACTCGTAATAATGACCCTTGGCAAAATGTACAGGTCTTTAAGTAATTTACTCTTAATAATGACCCTTGGCAAAATGTACAGGTCTTTAAGTTTTACATTGCATTCAATTGAAACAGAATTGCCAGTGACAGTTTTTCTAATGTGTTTGCTCCCAAAACAAAAACAGCAGCTCACATTATGAGTTGTGATGTGCTGCCTTTAAAATACTTCTCTAACAATTTGCTAAACATACGTGTTAAAAATGTGGTGTTTCTCACTAATTATATAAAACACTTCTGTAACTGTCTTTTAGTACAAGGATTTGACTCTGTGAATAAAGTAAAATCCATCCAGTCAAATTATCATTCGAGAGAGATGAATGATACAACTCCAGAGAGTTTTAAAATTGTTAGGCTGGATATCTTTAAAAGAAAAGAAAGAAAAATGAAAAAAAACATTACTAGCTCTTCATTGTGTTTGAAGCCTTCTTTACTATTAAAGAAGTGTGAGCTAGTTTACTCTCCTATGAGGCTGGAAATGTTCGTGATTTCAGCTATGCTGCGTCTTCTTCCAAATAATGAGCTTTACAATTTAACAATGTGTTACGGACACCAACTACATGTCAAAAACAACTATAACCTAAGTATTTATGTTTTTATTCATGAATCAGACCAAGTTTAGGGAATCTTATTGTATAGTTCTTGTTTCGTTAAGCACAATCCTGCGTTTCAAAGAAAGTGGACATTTATTTTGTTTTGGTTGTCATGGTTACCAACCTAGGGAAAAAAGTGTGTGATGTACACAGTCTCATAAATCTCAGGTGATAGGATCGTGATTCCAAGCATACAATGTGTTCCAACAAAGAAAATAGTGTAATGCTTTGTATATTTCAAGACAAACAGTTTGGTGAAGACATATTTTATAGAGCTCGCTAATGAGCTAGGATGAAAGATTGACAACAAATGGCTTCTCAGAATTTTACACCATTAGTTAAACAGATTTACCATGTTATTCCTTGTTTAACTTAGTAAATTAAGCAATATGCTTAAAAATAAAAGTTTGCTCTAAGTAACTCAAAAATGACAAATTAATTTACACTTTATTAAGGAGTATTTCAAGGTAACAAACACTGTTTTGCTATATTTAGAAGAAAGTGAACATTACAAGAGCTACAAGTTTATATGAAATAAACATTTTAAAGATATTTAAATCTATACATTTCACTACATAAGTAAATATGATTAATAAACCTAAATTTATGGAAGTGTGATTTTTTTAACTATGTTAGGAATAGGTAACATTACTTTAAAATATATACAGAAATCTAAGTGAGAAGAATATCCATATCAATGTGTTGGGGAAAGTAAGTAAAGTGAAGGTACTTTAAAAGTTTAAACATGAGATCATACCTTAGTTGAAACTTTGAGAGATTTAGTGGTTTCTAAACTTTTGAGTTCAGTTCTTAATTTCTTCTTCCTTACATCAGTCCAGGTATTTTTTCCAGAGGATCTCTTCAAAATAGTGGATGTTGACCAGTCCATTTCTTCAGGAACTGAAATTGTATTGTTGTTTTTGATGAAAGAAGAAGCTTCCTCAAGATTATTGAAGGTTCTCATGTCATTATTGTAATAAATTCTGATTTTGGCAGGATAAGTTGTGCCTTTATTTTATTTTACTTGAGGAGTTTCACCAGAGGCCAGGTTTTCTTTTTTAGTTCTAGTACCCTTGAAGAGTAGTCATTGTCAAATCTTATTTGACACTGTTTGTTTGTTAAGGGACTTTTGCTCCATGCTGACCTAAGAACCAGTTCTTTGTCCAGAAATGATAGAAATTTTACTACAATGGATCTCGGAGGTATATTAGGTGAGGAGGGTAATGGTTTTCCAATAGCACTGTGTGCTCTTTCTATTCCATTACATAGTCCTTCTTTTAGATCTAGTATTTCAGGTAGCCAAGAGTTTAATAATAAAATGATATCCTCACCTTCAGATTTTTCTGGAAGACCAAAGATCCTTATATTAGTTCGTCTTTCTCTGTCCTCTAAATCATCTACTTTATTTATTAGCCAGTTGTTCTGCTGCAGAAGGAATTCACATTGGTTTTCATGTTCTTTGAGTCTCCCATCTATGTCATTCAGAGAGGTTTCAATATCTAATAATTTTGTTTGTTGTTGTTGAAGAATTTCCTATGAAAACATCAGTTTGGTTTTGGCAATTTTCTTTAAGGTTTTCTAGATTTTCAGTGAATCTGTCCATTTTCAAAGATAAATCATGCAGAGTAGCAGACATCAGTTGGATTTCCTTTTTTCAGAGTAGTGTCAGAATGGGAGTTCTTTGAGTTGTTTATTTCTACACATTTGAAATAATCCCCAGGTTATTTTGACAAGAAAATTTTGAGGTATTTCTTTCAAAGTTGATAATCTTGTAGTTAGAAGTTCCTTTTTAAGATTTTTCAATTTTGTTTGAAAAAAATAATTATTTTCCTGATTTCTAGTATGAACTTGTGGAGCTGAGAAAAGTTGCTGCTGTCAGTTGGCTAGCTAGGCTCCACCCCCCTAAATGATAACTTCTGAAGTGTACACTTACCTTGTAAACAAGTAGCCTTCAGTAAAGCAACTTGCTCCTTACTTTCCACAAATCTGACACCTTAAATGCTTGTAAACTTCCACAGAACAATAAGGCTCATGCTGGCTGCCAGGGTTTATACCACAAAAATTTGAGGCTTCTAGCATGGCGGTTAAGCTAATCAAGCATGAACTAATGAATGTTCCTAAACAGCTGATTCTGCACATTGTGGCTATGGGCCAAGTTACCCTAACAGCCTTCTATAATCTTGGGCACTCATATGATTACCTGCTAAGCATATTGAGCATGGGTGGGCAGGTAAATGACCTATAGGGGATGTGGAGAAAAATATATTCCTTTTGTATGTGATAGAGATGATAAAGAGCAAAACGGCTATCATGGTTAGGTAGCACACACTACCATGGATTCCAGGGGCACCGAGTGTGGTAGGGCTCCCCAGGGGTGCAGCAAGAAAAGTATAATCTACCTTTATCTCCTGCACAAGGACCACTGGAAGTGCATGACTAGGGACCCTTATGAGGGTTGCAAGTAAGTTGCTTATCACAATATTGTCAGTGCATTTTTTGATGCCATTGGCATACTCACCTCTGGTAAGTACTGCAGGCACAACTACCATGATGCGAGGAGGTGCCAGTCTGTCCTTCTTACCCAGTGGGAATTAGTTGTCACAATAAGGGGACCTGAGATGCATTACAAACATATGTCTTGTCTGCACAGTCATATATATTTTTTTATTATTATTTACAAATGTGTTTGTTATGAGAAAATAACAAAATGATTGTTTTTCCCCTTCTAACTTGGGAGGCTATAATAGCATTCAGAGTGTCTTAGATGTAGTTGCTAAATGACAACATCATACAAAAGTGTAGCCCTGTAAAGTTAATACTGCTTAGTTTAAGGTGTGCAGGGTACATGTATTGCACATTTCCTGGTACTCTAAATATTAGTACAGAGTTATACAGCTTATTAGTATGTGTGTTCTTTGCTGTGTTATTGTTGTACACATTCTGGACTTAGACATCTTACTGAAAATAACTTTAGTATGGCAGAGGTACCAGCACCACCCTGGTAAAATTGTTTATAGGCACAACATTAGTCGTGCTCACAACTTCCACAGCACATCTGCGTACACACGTCAGGAATGCTCTTATGCCCTCTTTTTTCTGATTGCACATCCTAGCATAGGGCCAGTTCTACAATGCATGCAGGCAGTTATTGGCAGTACATCTATATATAGTCGTATTGCTTTCATAGAATGTAGTCATTTAATGTTTTGCTTCATATATAACATACTGTATGTGTAGCTTACGTGTTTATTTTTCTCTCCCCTCCCTTCCATTGTCACTATCCTTTTTCTTTATAATTATGTTCTCTATATTGTATTACAAGTTCATAGGTAGGTACTAGGCTATCTGCCCGAGGGCATTTATAAGCCTAGCCAGAGTGTGTTGGCTTTCGCCACCCCATTGATTAATTAACTGATCCTCTGTCAAGCAGAGCCAACAAAGTGATCCCAGGGGTGTATTTTCTGTTACCCATCCACTCGTCAAGGTTTCTCTTGAAGAGTGTTAAAGAGGGGCTCTGCCTGATGTAATTTGGAATTTTGTTCCAAAGCATGGGAGTCTCTGTGACTGGAATTTATCCCTCCAGCATGTTCTATTTATTGTTGTGGTGAGGTTTAGCTCACTAGAGCGCGTGGTTCGCAGTGACTTGGATTTCTTTAGGTGGAGCATGTCCATCAATTCTGAGTTGGACATGGCTTTGTAAGTCAGGCAGAGATCACCTCTGAATAAGCGATATGCCACTGAGTACAGCCAGAGTACTTTCAGTCGAGCTGCATGGGACATATGTTTGAGGCCAGTAATCCTCTTAGTGAGGTACTTTTGTGGTCTTTCCAGCTGTTGGAAGTGTCTTGTGAGGTACATCAAATGAGGCATTGTACTCTATGATGGGTCTAATTTGTGATGAGTAGAGGGGCACTATAACCTCTTTATTTCTAGATGTGAACCCTTTAGTAATTAGATGGGCCACATAGAAGGATTTCCTAACTACTTTGGCAATATGATTGTCAAAGGAGAGATTACCATCTACCTGGGTCCCCAGATCTCTTATTACCTCTTCTGTATTAAGGGGGCTGCCACCTATGTGGTAATTCGTGGGTGTTTTGTTTTTCCCAAATGGGATGACTATGCATTTTTTGGCATTTAGCTTGAGGCCATGACTTTGACACCAGGTGTCCGTCTCAGTAAGGCCCTTTTGGAGGATGTCCGTGTCAACTGGAGAGTCAATTATGGCTCCCAGTTTGCAGTCATCGGCGAACTTGGTTAGCCATAGTCCTCCTGTGTTTGCCTGTACTTCTGAGAAGTATATGCCGAACAGTATGGGTCCCAGGACCGAGCCTTGCGGGACACCACTTGTGACTGGTTTAGAGTCGGACCTGGAGCCCGCTATTCTTACCGTGTGAGTTCTGACTGTAAGCCAGTTGGCAACCCATCTTGTGATGTCGGGGTTTATGTTCAGGCTGGTGAGTTTTTCTGCAATACCCGAGTGGGGAATGGTGCCAAAAGCCTTGGTGAGGTCAAGGTAGGCTGTGTGAACCACCTTTCCCTCGTCTATGGCCTTGGTGACTGTCTCAAGGAAGTCAACCTGGTTTAGTAGGCATGATCTGCCCTTAACAAAGCCGAACTGGGTCGGGTCAAGTGTTTGGAGGTTCCCAATGTCTTTGTTAATGAGTACCATGATGATGCGCTTCATAGCCTTGCAGACCAGGCTAGTCAGGCTTATGGGGTGATAGTTACCAGGGACAGTTGTGGCCCCTCCTTTGTGGAGAGGAATAACCGTTGATGTATGCCATTCTATGGGCACGTAGCCTGTGGAGAGGCTGAGGTTGAACAGCGTGTTTAGGTGGGGGGTTAGTTTGTTCTATAGTTCATGCAAGATGCAGCCTGGGACACCATCTGGTCCCATTGACACTGTTTTTTTGGCTTTTGAGAGGGCTGTTTTCACCTGTGTGTCTTTGATTTTTGGGACATTACACTTTTCTGGTATTGTTGTGCGCCCTTTAGGAGGTGAGAGGGGGGGTTAGGTTTGCACTGAATCTATCTGCCAGGATGTTGGCAATATCAGTAGGATCAGTATATTTTGTGCTATTTTGCTCTAGTTCAGTGCATATCTGCAAGATGCCACCATAGCTAAAGAAGGCTTTGTGGTTATCCTTTTAATCCTTGGCTATTTTTCCTTCGAAGTTAGCCTTGGATGATTTCATGAGGGACCTTAGTTTCTTACTGATACTAATCAGGGATGTCTTTCATTCTTGGGATTTGCTTTTTTTCTGAACTAGTTTCCTCCTTATATTGTACAGCCTGTTTATTGCAGGGGTCCACCAAACTGGTTTCCTTCTCTTAGAGGAGTGAGTCTTGTTTTTTCTAGGGATGGCACGATCCATGCAGCCTTCTAGGTGCTCATAGAGTGCATTTCTAAAGGTTTCTACATCTTGGGCAGTGTTATCCTTTAGCGTGGGGACTGTGAAGCTTACCACCTCTGTCTTAAGTAAGGTGAAGTTTTTTTCAGAAAAGTTTTTTACTGTGGTTTCCTTAGTTGGGGGTGGTGGTGGGGTGTGGACATCCAGAGTGATTAGTTTATGGTCTGATCTAACCAGTGACGGGTTGACCTCCGGTGTGGAACACATGTCGCCCATGTTGGTGATGACCAGGTCCAATATGTTTTCACCTCTGGTAGGGGAGTTTACCAGCTGATCCAGGGCATTTGAGTTGATGAATTCCAGGAAGTTCTGGGCCTGGGAATTTGTACTCGAGTAGTTTTCCCAGTGAATGGTAGAGTAATTGAAATCGCCCAATATCAGGGTGTTCGGTAGGACCCTCATCTTTTCCACTGTCTCCAGAAAGGTAGAGTGGTAGTCCTGGGTCATGGAGGGTGATCTGTAGCAGGCCACAATTTGCATTGCAGATTTGCCCGATGTTAGTTGCACATGGATGATCTCAGAGGTATCATGCTGCACCACTAACCTGGAGGTGTAGGTATCCTTGATGAATATGTCTACATCCCCTCCTTTTGTGTTTCGGTCCATGTTCTGTGGCTGAAACGTGTGGTATGAGTTGTAGCCCGGTAGTGCTGGGGTGGTCTCTGGAGCTTTGAACCAGGTTTCAGTTACTGCACAGATGTCGACGTTCTCCATACTGAGGAGTGCTTTGAGCGCATGCATTTTGAGATTTAACCTCCTGACGCTGAGTAGCATAACCCTCAGTTTTTTTGTTTATTGTGCTGTTTACGGAGGTGGGTTTGACTTTTAAGCCTTGCCTAAACAAGCCACTATGGGGGCAGCAAGAGCCTTGGCCAGTATTCGAAAGCCTTGGGGTGACAGGTGCAAACCATCTCTTGCAAAGCAACGTGGCTTGTCGAGCATGTCGTCCCAGGCTGACAGGCACTGGATCCCCTTTGAATGACACCAGAAGCTTAGCCAATTGTTGAAATTGATCATTTTTTCTTTATACTGAGGTATCATTCTTGGTGAGGGCAGGATGCTACTCAGGGTCAGGGTCATACCAGCCTGGGCTGCATGATCAGAGAGCTCTTCCATATCTCTTTTCATGTAGTCCAGGGAGGTATGTCTCAGTTCATTCACACCAACATGAACAATAACAGAGTCATATTTGTACTTGTTCTGGAGTGACCAGAGTGCTTGTGTTATGTGGCAGATTCTGGCTCCCATCAGGCAGCTAACAGTAACCTTCAGCTTGTCCAGCCTAGTGAGTGGGACGTCAGTGTGCCTGACTATAGTCACCTATTACTAGTATGTTAGGTATGTTATTTCGCCTTAAGGGCTGTGATTGTGTGGCACACTGATTTTGTGTTTTACGTGTTGTCTGGTTTGTGACGAGAAGTGCAGGTTGTTTGGGTGTCTGCTTTGGAGGTCCCTGATGCTTTTGCAGGTTTTAATTTAGAGCCTCAGAGTATGATTATGTGTATTTATGTGTATTTTTTGCCAGTGCTGTTTTAGTAGGTCTCTGTGCAGCTGGAGGTGTGGTGCAAGTGCTAACCTTCTCCTCTTGACTGTCTGTTCCAGTCTTGGGTGGAGACAGCTTAGCTTCCAGTTTGGCTGTATAATTGCATCTCTTGCATATGTTAGTGTTTTGTGGTAGGAGGAGAGGGTTGTCTGTGTACATGAGGCAGTTGTAACATTGCCTCAGGATACCCAGATTCACCAGCTGGACTGGAGAGTGCACCTGAAGTTACCCTTTGGTAATGCCTGAATAGTAGGTTGTGCTGCTTAGTCGCTTGGTTGGTGAGGGGTGAATAAAAACCTTGCCCTGCTGGGCAATCAGTGTCAGGGTATATTAGTGCTTGCTATTAGGTCTGAGCAAGTGCTGGGCTGTAAGATGCCTTTTGAGTGCTTAGGTTGAGAGTTAGACTAGTTTCAAGGAAAAACTGAATAGGAGACTTAGTGGAGCTGGGAATAATTTAACCAGAGCTAACCAGCACTGCCTGGTGCGCAAAACCGTGCAAACGTGGTTTTTATAGTAGGGAAATGAAAGAGATAGAAATTAGCCCAAAATGGCCAATAAACTACTAACTTCTGGGCTGGAACCACTCCTCCAGGGACAGATAGGTTGCTCAAAGCTCCCCTTTCTCACAGGTGAACAGAGAAACTTCCTTCTATCCAAGTAAGGTATGGGCAACTCAGAAACTAGTATCACAGCTCTGAATTCAGCACTAGCCTGAAAAGTGGACTATACTAGCTTAGAAAGGTGGGAAACAAGGAATTTTTTTTTTGTAAAGGTAATGCAAAAACAGTAAAAAAATACACTTAAAACAGCTTTAAACGACTACAAATGATCAGAAAAGGCTATCGCACTTTAGTGTATAACCTACAACAGTTAAATTATTTAAACAAAAAACAGCATTTTGAAAGTGCAGGCAGTCAAATAAGTACAATATGTGAAAAAAGCAAGCTTTTAAATCACAATAAATGCTGGAAAATCTGTGTTTAGGTGAAAACAGTTAAGTACAGAAAGAAAGTACAGAAAACTGATACTTAATCACTCCAAAGTCTCTCTTCTAAGCTAGAAGGCTTGTATCTGTTTAAGGCTTTCTAGTGCTACCCAGTAGGTTAGTTACAGGAAAGATGGGAAACAAGCACAGATGTGGTCTTTTAAACCAGAAAGTTGAAAGAAACAGACAAACTGTCCAAATGGTCAATAAACTACAATTTCTGGGCCAAGAACCTCTCCTCTCATGGTAGACAGGCTACCTAGTGCTTACCACTCCCACTGATAAGCTAGAAGGCTTTCTTCCAACACAGAAAGTCTTGCGGGGCTCAGAAGCTTACCAACAGTCCTGGATACAGCAACTCTGTACCTGGACTAGACTAGTTACAGGAAAGGTGGGGAACAAGTACAAACATAGACTTTTAAGCCAGCAAGTTGAAAGAGATGGAAAACTGCCCAAACGGCCAAATAAACTACAATTTCTGGGCCAAAACTCACTCTTCCCATGGAGGATAGGCTACCTAGTTCATACCACTCTCACTGATAAGCTAGAAGGCTTCCCTCCAACATAGAAAGGCTTGGGGGTCTCAGAAGCTTACTAACAATCCTGGATACAGCAACTCTGTAACCAGACTAGGCTAGTTAGAGGAAAGGCGGGAAAAAGACACAAGTGCGACTTTAAATCCAGAATGTTGAAAGAGATAGAAAAAAACTGCTCAAACAGCCAATAGCTACAATTTCTGGGCCAGGGACCACTCCTCTTTTGGTAGATAGGCTACCTGATGCTTACCACTCCCACTGATAAGCTAGAAGGCTTCCATCGAACATGGAAAGGCTTGGGGGGCTCAGAAGCTTACAAAGAGTCCTGGATACAGCAAATCTGTACCTGGACTAGACTAGTAACAGAAAAGGCAGGAAACAAGCGCAAACATAGACTTTTAAATCAGAAGGTTGAAAGAAATGGAAAAGCTTCCAAACTTCCAATAAACTATAATTTGTGGGCCAAAAACCACTCCTCCTGTGGTAGATAGATTACCTAGTGCTTACCACTCCCACTGATAAGCTAGAAGGCTTCCCTCCAATGCAGAAAGGCTTGGGGGGCTTTGAAACTTACCAACAGTCCTGGATACAGCAAGCCTGTATCTGGACTTGATTAGTTACAGGAAAGGCAGGAAACAAGCTAAGAATTTTTTTTTCTTACAGAAAAGCAGCTAAAACAGCAGTAAATACAATTCAAATTGCAGTGCAGGCCAGCACACCCAAGTGTGTAGCAACACTACGGCAAATACAGTTCAAATAAATGCAATTAAATTAACAAATGACTAAAAAACAAGTGCAGAAGGCAATAAATTAGAAGGCTACTAACAAGCAGTAATAAGTGCAGAGTATGAGCGACTGAACAGATAACATACAGAAGAGCAATTAAGGCAATTACAGTAAGAGCAGCTGAATAAAAAAAAAAAAATATATATATATATATATATATATATATATATATTTTTTTTTTTTGAGGGAGGGAAAAGAACAGGATTAAAAGGCTACAGGGGTTGTCCGTCCCAAATGCTCTCTTAGTACACAGTAGGAGTGCCTGAAATCAGAATATGATCTCATTGCACTCAGATGAGTGAGCAAATGAGATGGGCCCAGAAGGAGTATCCAAATACAAATCTA
The DNA here is from genome assembly GCF_019279795.1 of Protopterus annectens. Lineage (NCBI taxonomy): Eukaryota > Metazoa > Chordata > Ceratodontiformes > Protopteridae > Protopterus > Protopterus annectens. The sequence goes on from NC_056735.1 coordinate 712,878,683, forward strand.
CAAGCGGGGCGGGCAATTTCAAAGCCACCGACATTAACACCAAAACAAGAACAGGGAGGGTGGATGGGGAACTAACTGTAGAGAGACAGCCACAACTTCAGCTGAGTTAATATTCAGTGAAAAACACAAATAAATAAATTAAATACAGTACTATATGCAAAAGAGCAGATAAAAGTGTACTTAAATTCACTTATACATCCAGCTGATTTCAGGTAGATCTTAGCTGGCCAAAGCTCTGATATTAAGCAGAGATAACTCAAAATGTACCACTTATATAAGGCAAGACAGAATGTCAGTGATGAGCTGAAACTACCCCACTGCTATCAATGGCTACACAGAAATTCTAAAAAGTACTCTGTAGAGAGACAGCCACAACTTCAGCTGAGTTAATATTCAGTGAAAAACACAAATAAATAAATTAAATAGAGTACTATATGCAAAAGAGCAGATAAAAGTGTAAATTCACATATACATCCAGCTGATTTCAGGTAGATGTTAACCCGCCAAAACTCTGATATTAAGCAGAGATAACTCAAAATGTACCACTTATATAAGGCAAGACAGAATGTCAGTGATGAGCTGAAACTACCCCCACTGCTATCAATGGCTACACAGAAATTCTAAAAAGTACTCTGTAGAGAGACAGCCACAACTTCAGTTGAGTTAATATTCAGTGAAAAACACAAATAAATAAATTAAATACAGTACTATATGCAAAAGAGCAGATAAAAGTGTAAATTCACATATACATCCAGCTGATTTCAGGTAGATGTTAGCCCGCCAAAACTCTGATATTAAGCAGAGATAACTCAAAATGTACCACTTATATAAAGCAAGACAGAATGTCAGTGATGAGATGAAACTACCCCCACTGCTATCAATGGCTACACAGAAATTCTAAAAAGTACTCTGTAGAGAGACAGCCACAACTTCAGTTGAGTTAATAGTCAGTGAAAAACACAAATAAATAAATTAAATACAGTACTATATACAAAAGAGCAGATAAAAGTGTAAATTCACATATACGTCCAGCTGATTTCAGGTAGATGTTAGCCTGCCAAAGCTCTTCTCTCCATTCATGTTTGCATGATGTGCAGTAGCTGCAATGTCTGTACAGTGGCACAGCCTCAGAGACTACAGCCCCCCCAGAAGGCTCAACCATCCCTAACATCTACCCCACCTGTAACTCATCCTGCAACACCACTAAGTGTGGCAGGGTCAGCCATGAGGCCACCTCTGCCGTCTTTGGTGGTGCTTCACTAGACTGGAAAACTACTGTTCCCTTTGATTGCACTGAGAAGGATGAGGAATATGTCACACTAAGAGAAGCTTACATCATCCACCTAGAAAGGATCCTACTGAGGCTAACAGAATTGCTTCACTCTCTGCCCTTGCTATCACCACCTCAAGAGAAGCCCAGATGGGGATCATGGTCAGGGTGCAGTCTGATGTCTCCCTAGGTATTGCACAGTCACTATGATACAGAAAGTCATACCCACCCTAACATCCATCCTGGTGTCCCCCCCTTCTGTGTCACTGTCCCCTCATTTGTCCAATCCTCCCCCATCACCAATGTCTTGCCTTAATTTATGTGTCTCAAATGCCACTTTCCTCCCACCCCTTAGTGTGTCAGTATGTACCCTGTCAATCCTTATCTCCATTACATGTTTATGGGGGTACCCCTGATTCTGGTCCTTACCATCTTATCATACTTTTACCTTCCCTTATATCTTTCCCCTGTTCCCTTCTTAAAAAATGGATGCATCTCACAAAAAAGGACTCCCTTCCTCCCTCCCTTTGGCCTCTCCCATTCGTACCTTCCCTGTTTCTATATGCCTCTGCTTGCTGCCACTTTTTCCCACTGTATTGTGCACTCATTCATCCCTTTTTATGAATAAAAACAGATTTTATCATTGCAGTGGACTCTTTAAAGTGGCATGCTTGTTCTCCCATATTGTTGTGAATTACCACAGTACATACATTCTCTGTATTTGTCTCCTGTCCTCATCGTGCCAGCTGTAACTACAGAATTTCCTCTTCCTCCGCAGATTCTATAATTTGCACAAGTTGGAGCTTTAATTAGTAGTACTCTAGTCTGTGAATTTTCACCTAGTTGATTGATAGGTAACCAGAGGCTGCATCACACTACAAGCTCTAACCCATGGTAGGCATACTGCAATTACTCTAACCATGTTTCTGAATCCCTTGTATGGTGTCTGCAGCAGAACATACAATACTGAGGGTGAGGTTTTGTCTAGTTGTTTGCGCAAAGAAGTCAATTAGTTATCAAAAGTATGACTCCCTTAAAAATGCAATTATAAGCAGAAAATAAGCATTTGTTGAAGAGGTTGCACTGAACCTAATGCCCACTGATACAAGTAAACAACCTTCTTGGTATGTAGTAAACAGCAGAAGATAAAAAATCAAAGTGACACTTTGGGTTCAAACCTGAATCACATCAAATTGCAAAGCATGTTTATCATCATTTAGCTACTCTTCTAATTTACAACAGCAAAAGACAAAACTATTACCCTTCACCCTTCACCCTTGTATATAGAGACCTGAACTGATCTATCAAGAAAGTTGAGGACTTCAATGTTTTTGATTTTCTGAGCTAAAAATCACTGGGGACTTTCCAGTTAAGCACTGTGCTTGGATTTGTACATACCGGGGGGGTTAATGTCATTCTTCAAATGTAAGTTTCCTTTAGAAATGAAAATATTATCAATAAAATTATTTCAAATATTACATTCCGATTACAAATTAGCTAGTTTACCATTTTTTTAAGTTTTCAGAATGCTACAAATAGGGTGTACTGCTACACAATGATAATGCTTTTGACTCATACAACTGAATTAAAAAATAACATTTAATACAAAACAGGATTTTATTACAGGGAGCAACCCCTCTGCACCTCTATATCTCCATCTCTAAAACTTTGAACTCTTTCATTGCATAACAGTGGTGAAAAAGGAGAAACTCCATTATCGCCACTGTTCTGCAATCTCATTGATTATGCAGTAAAGCTTTCAATGAAATATCGAACTGCTTAAACATAACAGCCAATCAGCATTTCTTTGAAATGCAAGTCGATTAACAGTCTAGCTCTGTCATCCCATAACCTTTAAAAGATCTAGATAATTTATCAGATTCAAGCTTATAAAAGTGCTTAATCAGTAAAAAGCAATACAAATCAAGAAGTGCTACAATAAAACTAAGAACATAAATGTACAAGAACAGATAATATGTCTTATAACAAAATCAAAGACTGGTCAGCTTCAACTTCACTGGGTAGGTTTTCAAAGAGCTCTTAAAGCAAGCCAGCATAGAACATCACATTATAGTATATTCCACTACAAATGCTTAATATCAGAATGAGACAAAAAGGCTACGTAGTCTACCCTTTACAGTGTCTTAATCCCTCCATCTCTACCTTCTGTCTTACCCTTCCTTCACCTGTCCCTTATTCTCTTGAATGCCTCTGTGGACTTTCTCTTCAACACTCATTCCAGTAGACCATCCTATGGGTCCACAACCCTTTCTATGAAAAATTACTTTCAGACATCCAGAGAGTAGCTAATTCCTATGACCATCTGCCTGGGCCCTCTCCTTTCAGAGATGCAGACAGCAGTTAGCCATACAATCTGGTGTTTGTCCTCCTTCCTTCCTTCACTGTCCTTCCCGTTCAGATAGAATGTTCATATCTCACAGACATGATCTTGTGAACCAGTATCATGCCCACAATTTTTTCTGGATTTAAGTAAGAAAAGCAAATTCCTCCAGTCTTTGGCATATACCACCCCCATTCAGCCCATAAATCTCTCTGGTAGATTTTCTCTGAATTCCTTCCAGCACCCTGATGTGCTTTTCTTTACATGGCCTATAGAACTGCATGCAGTACTCAAGATGTGGTCTATACAAGGCCATGTAGAGTGGAATCATTACCTGTTTGTTAAAAAATCTCCTTTAATGAGATGCCAAATTAATGAGCAAAAAATCTCTTAAAACTCTCTTGAACATGCCTACTTGTTACAGCAATGTAAACGCTGATACACTGTAGTAAGCAGTTTGTTGTACACTACCTTTCATTACAACATGTAGCTCAGCTGAGATCTTGATATGCTGTAGCAAGCAGTTATACATAATAGCTCCTTGGTGCAGTTTCATACATTACTTTTCATTTATGCATCCATGATCATGTGATGATCAGTTCAGAAGCCCCAACTGTTACCCCTAACAGCTGTGCCCAGAGCAGCCACCTCCTTCTCTCTGCCCCAGTTACAGTTCTAATAACGGATTACAAAGGCGGCGGGTCTGAAAAGCAAATTACTGAACTTCAGGTGCTATAGGACATTGGTGGTGTTGAAGCATGTGATTTTGCTATGTTATATTTTTATTGGAATGTTTTTAGATGAAGCTTTTTTACAGTCTGAGGAAGTTCGGCCAGGGAGTCAAACGAAAGTGTGCATTGATTAAAAGCAACTAACACATCGGATGGAGTTTGCCTGTGACTTTCTTGACAAGTTTGTTTTTTAAGAAGTTTTAGTTTGTTTTTGTATGCTGTTTTCCGTTTGTTAAAGGACATGACTAGAGAATACTTTAAACACGTCAAGGTGACTGAGAGCAAGGCCTGAGGTATGTAATATAGCAAAAACATCTTTGAGATAGGTGAAGGCTGCCAGCCTAGCTAGATAGAATTTTGTAGATAATTATGTCATTTGTAAATATTAATGTAAGCCACAAGCTTGTTCTCTTAAATGTGAAAAGACTATATTGTATGTTGAACTGAAAAGAATGTAACAACAGTGCACTCTGCTGTAAAAAAGCTAATAAGTCAAGCATTGTGAAATTCTTTGATCTAAAACTCGGAGCCGAGATGTCTAGAGGGAGGCATTCTGCCTATAGTTTTGAAGCCAGAGTTAATGGCTAGAATTTACATGTATAATTTATTTTATTGCTCTGGCTTCCTGACCAGCTGCAAGATCAAAATGGCTATTAACCTCTTGAGTTTCTGTTAGCCTGGGAACCAAAAATAAATGATCTAATTTGAAATGAATCAGTGGTACTGTGTTATCAATTTAAGGACAGAAGGAATGATATCATTTGAGCATTTGTCATGAGAACATCCAACATCACCAGCACTGTCTTGCTCTATATGTAAATTTATTTTAGAACTGCGTTTTCTCTTAGATATAGCTAGGAACTAGGGAGATTAGATTAGTTTTTTTTCTGTATTGATGTCAGAACTTTTCTACTGTATTATTTTAAGTATTTCTCTGTGATCTCTGAACTCTTGACTAGCACTGTGTAGTAAGAAGTATTGTCTTGTGTTTTTATTATTTATTATTAAATATTTTTAAACCTTTCAATTGTGGCTGTTTTGTGTAGAGATAATTTAAGATCTAGAGTACATTTCATGTATATAGTGATACTCGCCAATCCACTCCAATAAGCCTTGACTGTTCAGATACACTTACCATTTGGATAATAATATTTCACAGTATAATTTTACACCCTTTCATAAGGGCCTTTTGGTAGCTGATAAATATTAGTGAGTGGTGGCAAGTGGTACTACAGTATAGTCTGGGTAAAAGGGGCACAGCTGGAGAACCTGTGCCAGCCTTCCCCAGGAGTGTCTGTGTTGTTGTATATAACTGTTATCTCAAAGTGTGTGTGTGTCAGCTACTTGGGCAGGGACATGAAGCACTGGTTGGACAGAGAGGGTGCTGGAGGTATTAGCTTGCCCATTAGGCTGAGCTCTGGACCCTACAGCTGTGCCAGTGGGGAGTCTTATTGGGGACCTGGAGAGAAAGGGAAAAACCAGCCCCAGACTGACTGTGATCTCTGTGTGCTCTTACGGGAAATTGTACTTTACTGTGTGTGTATTTATTATCCTTTCCTTATATGGATGCTCCTCACTGGTGTTAGTGGTGAGGATTGAGGCTCCTTGATTGCTGGGTCAGTGCACAGGCGTCACAGAGACATTATAAGACAGCCTACAACATATGACTCAAGGGGGCCTAAGTTATGCAGAGAAAGAAAAGAAAAAAAAACAAGGTTTTAAAAATATTATGGAGTTAATCAGGAAGCTAATGCAATCTCTGTAGTATGACAGCAATATATTAGTAATGACATGTACCAGTAAGCAATCAGACTGCAGAGCTTTGCAACAGCTGTAGCCAGTCAAACACAGTGTCAGGAAGCCCAAAATAAAGAGTAGTATAATAGTCAAATTAAGAGCAAACTAAAGTATAAGTGATAACCAAGAGATTGTCAGATGGTATCCGGTGCAAAATCCTGGTGAATCTCTTCAAATGGAAACAAGATGACTTGATCATTGCAGACATCTGCACACATTGGGATTATTACAGCCACCAGGGGTAGCTCATGCTATTGGACTGCAGCCACCCCAGCTATACCAGCTATAAGAGTCCCGATATACGGACATCTGGTGAACCAGTCCAGAGAATGCACACAGAATCCGGACTGCTGGTGTGACAGTCTGGATTAGGAAGACAGCATTCAACAGCAGAAATCCCATAAGGCTATACAGTTACAACTGCATAGACTGGAAGGGGATTGGACTGCAATGTCTGCAGGGAAGGGGAAGGACTGTGCTCACACAGGCTTTTAAGCGCAGGAACTTTATTTACTTTATTTATTTCAGTTTGTTAACCGGGAAAGTCCATTGGGCCAAGGTAGCCCGTTTTCAATGGAGGCCCGAGCAGAAAAGCTCCAGATAGAAAGACAATATAAAATGTATTAGTACATCATATAAGAGAAGCAATTTAACATTCAATATACAGAAAGACAATATTATACAAACATTGAAAATATATGAGCTAAGTCAATCAGTTATAAGATATTTACAAAAACAACAAATTCATGTTCATTTAGTACAACATAATTTTAGACAAAGGACTTTTAGACAAAGGAATCGAAGCAGTGGCAGAGATTGTGAGTAGGATATAATAGAGATAGGTATCAGGAATCAAGTAGGATGGGTACAGGAGCACTCCCAGAGAGAGGAGAGGTGAGAGTGGAGTAGGGTTTTAAAGGAAGGGAGATTCTGGGTACTTCTAGTGTGAGGGGGAAGAGAGTTCCATAATAAAGCAAGAGAGAAAGATAGTAGTAGTTGCCCTGGTGTGTGCAGAGGCTTGTAAAGTTCCACGAGGTTCTAATTTGTGGATCTAAGTGTTCTGTGTGGCTGGTGAAGTTTTAAAAAAGAGGAGAGTGATGGACAGAAGGTTTAAAAATTAGCCTGTGTGCTGTTGTTAGTTGAATGAAATTTAAGTAGCCTGGGAGTTCCAACCAGTTTAGAGCATGGAGGGAGTTACTATGATGAGTGGAGGATTTGGATCCTGTGGCAAACTTAGAAATGTTATTATAGCATGAGGAAAGTTTAGATTTTAGGGTTGATTGGAGATTAGTGAGTAGTGGAGCTCCATACAAAAGGGAGGCTATGAGGTAGGTGGTAGATAGGAGTTGTCTAGAAGACAGAGGAAGGTAGTGTCTGTGTTGAAAAAGCATTCCAAATTTTTGATGAGTTTTTTTAATATTGGTTTGTAGGTGGATGTCAAACTTTAGCTGGCCATCGATGAGGATGCCCAGAAGTTTTGTATGGGGAACTATTTCAATAGATGTTTTGTTTAGACTAAGCATAGAGAAGGATGCTTTGTCAACAGCAGTATGTCTAACAAGGGGTAAATATCATTATTTTGGATTTGGAGGCATTTAGGGCTAGATGATTATCAAGCATCCAGGACTCAGTGGGGGAGAAGGCCTCTTGAGTAAGGTTTATTAATAAGGGAAGAGCTTTGGCAGAGCAGATGATAGTGGAGTCATCTGTGTATTGTACCCGTTTAGCATTGGGGATCCTTTGCTGGAAATCATTGATAAAAATGTTAAATAGTAAGGGACCCAATATAGAGCCTTGGGGTACTCCTGTTGGGGTGTGAAAGAGGAAGTACAGTAGTTCCATTTTACAGCTTGTTCCCTGGCTAAAAGATAGCTGGTGAACCATTTGATAGAAGAGGAGGAGAAATTAAGATGGGAGAGTTTAGAAAGCAGAAGCTCATGTGAGACAGTGTTGAAAGCATTGGATAAGTCGAAGAGGAGAGTAGAAACTATGTTACCAGAGTCGCGAGCAGAGATGATGATTTTGAGGAAGGAAAGGAGGGCAGTGGTGGTGCTATGTCCTGATCTAAACCCATGGTGGGTAGGAGTTAGTAGTTGGTTGTCCAGTAGGTAGGGTAATAGTTGCAGGTGAAAACATTTTTCGAGTATCTTACAGATAGGGGATAGGATAGCAATAGGGTGAAAGTTGAAGATTGAACAGTTGTTACCTCCTTTGTGGAGGGGGATGATAAAGGCTTTTTTCCAGAGGTGTGGTACGTAGGACCCCTGTATGGAGTGACTGATTAGGGCACTGATTGGAAGGGCTATGCCATCAGCAGCTAGTTTGAGAAAGTTGGATGGAATGTCATCTGGGACATTAGAGCAAGGTTTTAACTTTAGTAGGAGCTTTTTTATAATGTGAGTAGGAATGGATTTGAGAGTAAATGGGGTGGACTCAGAGTTATTGGTGGTTGAATTCTCGGTTTTAGTTATGTTGGGGGATATTGTTAGGGAAAGAGGAGGTCATTTTGCCTATGGAGTCAATAAAAAAGGAGTTGAATTGGGTAGCTAGGTGGAGGTCAGGTGCGTCTGGGTCAGGGCAAGGGTTCTCTTTTTTACCTGGGGATAGTATTGTTGCAATACTCCTCCAAAACTTTTGGGGTTGGTTTTATGATTATTTTGGAGTTTAAGGTAGTAGGATTTATGGTCAGTGGCTGTTTTTTTACTTGATTTCGCAGTTGCTTGTATTCGGCAAGAGAGTTGGGAGTTTGCACTTTTGATAGTATTTCCAGGTTTTGTCTTGGCTATGCATAAGTAGTTTTGTGTCTTTGGTTAGCCAGGGGGCAGTTCTGGATCTGAGTCTTTTGGTTCTACAGGGGTCAAAGTGGTTAAGTATATCAGTGAAAATTCTATTAAAAAGTGAGACAGCGGTATCTAAACGGAGGGACTTTAGAGGGTTCCAGTCTATTTGTTTTAAGGCATTAGAGAAAAGTAGGGGTTGAAGTTTTGCTGTTATGGGTAGTAATGTGTTTGTGCTGAAGGAGAAGGGTGGAAGGGGAATGGCGTATGTAGGCAGGGAGGTGGCCACTAAGGGGGTCAGGGAGAGTACCACTATCAGAAATTCGGTTTAGGTGAGAGACTAGTATCCAGTCAAGGATGCTATTTGTGGTGTAATCTTTATTTGGTCTAGTAGGGGTTTTGGTTAGCTGAGTGAATTGATATAGGTTGGTGCTTTGAGAAGGGGTAGATGAGTCAATGGAAGACCAGTTAATGTTGAGATCACCTAGGATTAATATCTCATTGTTTATGCTGGAAGTGAACCAGGCAAGAATATCTTCAAGAACAGGGATATTGTTACCAGGTGGTATGTACAGCGTGGCAATGCATAAAGTTTTGTTGTTGTTTACTTTGAGTAGGGCGAGGGATAGCTTGGTGGTGTCAAATGAGGGCATCACTGTTAAGGAGGAGGAGAAAAGTAAGGCTACTCCTCCACCTTTCTTTTGGGATCTGTCACTTCTTATAAGTTTATAGTTTGGGGGTGTTATTTCGGTATCTTTTATATGTGGTTTTAGCCAGGTTTCTGTGATAGAGAGAATATTGGGTTTGTTATGGGAGATCCAGGCATGAAAGGCAGGTATTTTATTACAAAGGCTCCTGGCATTAAGTGTAGCAAGGATAAGAGATTTGTGGGGGATGGGAGAGCTATGTGAGTTTGGTTTGGAGGTAGAGTTGTATGAAGGCCCTGGGTTAGGGTGTATGTCTCCAGAGCATAGGAGAAGAGTGGCTAATTTTGAGTAGAGAATGGATAAGTATCTATGTTCTAATGGGATATAGGTGTGGGTCTTGAAGCCTAATGAGGTTAGCTTGGTGGGTATGGGAAGTGGTTTACTAGGAGAAAGAAAGAGCTTCCTTTGAAATAGAAATTATTCATTATGTTTATAGAGGTGGGAGGAGGCTTGGATTATAGAGGGAGAGTCTTTTTTAATATATATTGCAGTTGTGTGAAAGGGAGGAGTACTGAAACTGTGGAAGACTAGTATGGTAGAGTAGGTAGAAGAGGATTAGGCTTTGAAATAAAGGTAGTAGAGCATAAGCAGCTTTTATTTGCATGATTGGTGATAGATGTGAGTTAAGTCAGAGGGATTTGTAGGAAGAGAGATGGTTAATAAATATGAGAGGTGTTGTTACAATGGTTTGTGCGAGGATGTATAGACAGAGATGTTGCAGGGTAGAGGATGAGTCAAGCAGTAGGCAGTGGGTAGGTGTAAGAAAACAGGCTGAGGATAGTGATAGAGTGTGGAGGGAGGGAACTAGTTTGATAGGCAGGTTAATATGTGGGAGGGGTTAGAGAGCTATAAATGTAGATGTGCTAAGAGTGGGTGGGAATTGAGGGCAGGGTAGGGGAGCAGAGTGAGCCCGCAGGGTGAACGGAGCAGGAAGAGCCGAGAGAGAAGGAAGCCTACAGGAACAATCAGTGGAACTGGAAGTTTAGCAGTAAGGAAATAAGACAGCACAGGTAAAGGAAGGCTGGAATACAATGGTTAATGGGGTAAAAGTGGACTGTAACCAATGCAAAGAGTGAGCTACAGAGTGAATGCTAAACACTAAGTACAGTGGGGAATGTCTGACTCAAACCTAGAGCACTGGAGGTTATGGTTAGGAAAGGAAGGTTGTATACTACCACCTAGTGGCAGACCTAGGTAATTCCAGCTGAAGAGAGAAGAGGGAGAATATGGGGAATGGGGGCAGGCTGCTAGCAACACATGGAGGGGGCACAACACTAGGCAGTCTACATAAGCAGAGAAAAAGACACCAAAGTTGAAGCACGTACACTGGTATAACTTTAGGCAGCAGCAGGATTCTTATCCTTCTTTTATAGGAGCCCTTTTTGGTTTTATTTGGTTGTCACAGGTTGAAAAGTTCCAGATGGCGAGAGGGAGAAACTCCTTGGGAGATGGAAGGGCAGAACGTAGTAAGCTGTAATGGAGAAAAAAAACCTGTTTAGTACTATAATGACAAACCTTTGCAGCAATGGAGCTGGTGTGTGTGTGTGTGTGTGTGTGTGTGTGTGTGTGTGTGTGTGTGTGTGTGTGTGTGTGTGTGTGAAATGCCCCCAGTTAAATATATCTGATGGCTAGAGAACTCAGGAAATATACCTGGTGGCTAGACTCAAACCCTGTATCTTGGGAGCAAGTAGCAAGAGCTTGAATTCCCTACCCACCACCTCTTGTTGAATGTTTGCCTCATATTTTTGTTCTTGTGAAATTTGTGGTTTTCTGGATTTTGAATTTACTAAATAATGACAGGCATTTGTATTTCAGACTTCATATTCTTCAGAAAGTACATGGTAACACAAAACATTTTATTCTAGCAATTTTCTGTTTATAAGATCAATATTTGAAATTTGTTCCTACTTTTGGGGCTGTATTCCCCCATTATTGGCTTTATCCAGGTTTTTTGTGTTAAGAGGTTGAGAGCTATGGTGAGAACTGAATTCAGTGAATACGTTTGGGAGCTGTATTCCCCCATTATTGGCTTTGTCTAGGTGTTTTGTGCTAAGAGGTTAAGAGCTATGGTGAGAAATGAATTCACTAAATGATAGCCATTTAAGTTTCAGTCTACCTGTCTTTCAAGAAATAGCTGATTTGGCATAATGGTATATTGCTCTGACTGTAGTGCACAGCGTCCTGGGTTCAAGACTTGGCAGTGAGATGCACTGTAGTAACACAGCATTTTATTCTAGCAACTTTCCAAGATTATACAAGCAATGTTTAAAATTTGTTCCTAGTTTTTGGGCTTTTGCCCCCCCCCCCAATAAATTTTGGCTTTTTACAGATTTCTTGTCCTTCAAAGTTGAGTGATACAGTTGAGTGTCAAGTGGATTTTACAAGGAGCTGAGAGCTTGAAGAGAAGTTTAATGTTGCTTATGCTGAGCCTGCTTGTATTGTTAATAGCACAACAGGTAGTGTACTTGCTTTTGATGTAGAAGGCTGTGAGTTCTACTCCTACAATATATAGATGCATTACTGTACTGTATTATACTTTTAAAGGGGGTGGATGCTGCAGTCCTGAGAATGTCCTCTTTGGTGGAAATACCTAGTAACGATGAACGTATCAGTTTGCCATCCATTCCCTTTTGCAATATTACTAGCTTATCATTTTTTTAATGTAACACAGGCAATTTATTCCTCAACAGCAACAGGCACTTTATTTGTAGATGAAACAATGAAATATAAAGTTGTTTGCTAGCAGCAACCTCTTCATTACTTACAGATCTCTTTAATGTGGAATTGCTTAGATGACTTTTACTTCTACAGAGATTGCGCATATTTACTGATACTGGTGGCGTGTAGAAGTTTGAGTAGACTTTTATGATGAAAATGTTCTGAACTGGGTAGTTTTGTCATTATTGGTGCATGCATTTTTTTCATTGTTTACTGGAAAAATGTTCAAAACATAACTCAAAATGTACCACTTATATAAGGCAAGACAGAATGTCAGTGATGAGCTGAAACTACCCCCACTGCTATCAATGGCTACACAGAAATTCTAAAAAGTACTCTGTAGAGAGACAGCCATAACTTCAGTTGAGTTAATATTCAGTGAAAAACACAAATAAATAAATGAAATACAGTACTATATGCAAAAGAGCAGATAAAAGTGTACTTAAATTCACTTATACGTCCAGCTGATTTCAGGTAGATATTAGCCGGCCAAAGCTCTGATATTAAGCAGAGATAACTCAAAATGTACCACTTATATAAGGCAAGACAAAATGTCAATGATGAGCTGAAACTACCCCCCACTGTTATCAGTGGCTACACAGAAATTCTAAAAAGTACTCTTTAAAGAGACAGCCACTTCAGTTGAGTTAATATTTAGTGAAAAACACAAATAAATAAATAAATTAAATACAGTACTATATGAAAAAGAGCAGATAAAAGTGTACTTAAATTCACTTATACGTCCAGCTGATTTCAGGTAGATGTTAGCCAGCCAAAGCTCTGATATTAAGCAGAGAAAACATAAAATATACCACTTATATAAGGCAAGACAGAATGCCAGTGATGAGCTGAAAGCACTTAGCTTTCATAACACAAAAAACCTGGACAAAGCCAATAATGGGGGAATACAGCCCCAAAATTAGGAACAAATTTCAAATATTGATCTTATAAACAGAAAATTGCTAGAATAAAAGGTTTTGTGTTACCATGTACTTTCTGAAGAATATGAAGTCTGAAATACAAATGAATGTCATTATTTAGTAAATTCAAAATAAAAAAAAACACAAATTTCACAAGAACAAAAATATGAGGCAAAAATTTCACAAGAGGTGGTGGGTAGGGAATTCAAGCTCGTGCTACCTGCTCCCAAGATACAGGGTTTGAGTCTAGCCACCAGGTATATTTCCTGAGTTCTCTAGCCATCAGGTATACTTAACTGAGGGCATTTCACACACACTCACACACACACACACACACACACACACACACACACACACACACACACACACACACACACACACACACACACACAGGCACGTGCGCGCACACAGACACACACCAGCTCCATTGCTGCAAAGGTTTGTCATTATAGTACTAAACAGGTTTTTTTCTCCATTACAGCTTACTACGTCCTGCCCTTCCATCTCCCAAGGAGTTTCTCCCTCTCGCCATCTGGAACTTTTCAACCTGTGACAACCAAATAAAACCAAAAAGGGTTCCTATAAAAGAATGATAAGAATCCTGCTGCTGCCTAAAGTTATACCAGTGTACGTGCTTCAACTTTGGTGTCTTTTTCTCTGCTTATGTAGTCTGCCTAGTGTTGTGCCCCTCCGTGTGTTGCTAGCAGCCTGCTCCCATTCCCCATATTCTCCCTCTTCTCTCTTCAGCTGGAATTACCTAGGTCTGCCACTAGGTGGTAGTATACAACCTTCCTTCCCTAACCATAACCTTCAGTGCTCTAGGTTAGAGTTAGACTTTCCCCACTGTACTTAGTGTTTAGCATTCACTCTGTAGCTCACTCTTTGCATTGGTTACAGTCCACTTTTACCCCATTAACCTTTCTATTCCAGCCTTCCCTTACCTGTGCTGTCTTATTTCCTTACTGCTAAACTTCCAGTTCCACTGAATGTTCCTGTAGGCTTCCTTCTCTCTCGGCTCTTCCTGCTCCGTTCGTCCTGCGGGCTCACTCTGCTCCCCTACCCTGCCCTCAATTCCCACCCTCTCCCAACACATCTACATTTATAGCTCTCTAACCACTCCCACATATTAGCCTGCCTATCAAACTAGTTCCCTCCCTCCACACTCTATCACTATCCTCAGCCTGTTGTCTTACACCCACCCACTGCCCACTGCTTGACACATCCTCCACCCTGCAACATCTCTGTCTATACATCCTCGCACAAACCATTGTAACTACACCTCTCATATTTATTAACCATCTCTCTTCCTACAAATCCCTCTGACTTAACTCACATCTGTCACCTATCATGCAAAGAAAAGCTGCTTATGTTCTACTACCCTTATTTCAAAGCCTAATCCTCTTCTACCTACTCTACCATACTAGTCTCCCACAGTATCAGTACTCTCCTCCCTTTCACACAACTGCAATATACATTAAAAAAGACTCTTCCTCTATAACCCAAGCCTCCTCCCACCTCGACAAATATAATGAATCTTTTCTATTTCAAAGGAAGCTCTTCCTTACTCCTAGTAAACCACTTCCCATACCCACCAAGCTAACCTCATTAGGCTTCAAGACCCACACCTATATCCCATTAGAACATAGATACTTATCCATTCTCTACTCAAAATCAGTCACTCTCCTCCTCCGCTCTGGAGACATACACCCTAACCCAGGGCCTTCACACAACTCCACCTCCAAACCAAACTCACATAGCTCTCTCCTCCCCCACAAATCTCTTATCCTTGTTACACTTAATGCCAGGAGCCTTTGTAATAAAATACCTGCCTTTCATGCCTGGATATCCCATAACAAGCCCAATATTCTCTCTATCACAGAAACCTGGCTAAAACCACATATAAAAGATACCGAAATAACATTTGTATTTCAGACTTCGTAGTCTTCAGAAAGTACATGGTAACACAAAACATTTTATTCTAGCAATTTTCTGTTTATCAGATCAATATTTGAAATGTGTTCCTACTTTTGGGGATGTATTCCCCCATTATTGGCTTTGTCCAGGTTTTTTGTGCTAACAGGTTGAGAGCTCTGGTGAGAACTGAATTCACTGAATACATTTGGGAGCTGTATTCCCCCATTATTGGCTTTGTCTAGGTGTTTTGTGCTAAGGGGTTAAGAGCTATGGTGAGAACTGAATTCACTAAATTATAGCCATTTAAGTTTCAGTCTACCTGTCTTTTAAGAAATAGCTGATTTGGCATAATGGTATATTGCTCTGACTGCAGTGCACAGCGTCCTGGGTTCAAGACTTGGCAGTGAAATGCACGGTGGTAACACAACATTTTATTCTAGCAACTTTCCAAGATTATACAAGCAATGTTTAAAATGTGTCCCTAGTTTTTGGGCTTTTGTCCCCCCCCCCCAATAAATTTTGGCTTTTTACAGATTTCTTGTGCTTCAAAGTTGAATGATACAGTTGAGTGCAAAGTGGATTTTACAAGGAGCTGAGAGCTTGAAGAGAAGTTTAATGTTGCTTATGCTGAGCCTGTTTGAATTGTTAATAGCACAACAGGTAGTGTACTTGCTTTTGATGCAGAAGGCTGTGAGTTCTACTCCTACAGTATATAGATGCATTACTGTACTGTATTATACGTTTAAAGGGGATGGATGCTGCAGTCCTGAGAATGTCCTCTTTGGTGGAAATACCTAGTAACGATGAACCTGTTATTAGTTTGCCATCCATTCCCTTTTGCAATATTACTAGCTTATCATCTTTTTAATGTAACATAGGCAATTTATTCCTCAACAGCAACAGGCACTTTATTTGTAGATAAAACAATGAAAAATAAAGTTGTTTGCTAGCAGCAACCTCTTCATTAGTTACAGATCTCTTTAATGTGGAATTGCTTAGATGACTTTTACTTCTGCAGAGATTGTGCATATTTACTGATACTGGTGGAGTGTAGAAGTTTGAGTAGACTTTTATGATGGAAATGTTCTGAACTGGGCATTTTTGTCATTATTGGTGCATGCATTTTGTTTTATTGTTTACTGGACAAAAGTTCAAAATAATACATTTAAAATGTCCTCTAACAGATGTACTGTATTATACAAGGAATATAATTTAATACAATCAGGAAGGTATATCAAAGAACACATGTATGTTTCCTGTGCAAGGGGCCTATGATTTGAAAAAAGCCTAACGTTAATCTTTATCTGCCACTGGCCAGATGTATTTTCTTTGAATGTGCGTTTCAATGCTGTTTCAATGAATGTGAGTTTCAAGGGCAGAGAAGTTTTAATGCTAAATCTATTTTCATTGTGAGGCTGCATTATTTTGTTTAGCAGATATCTATTAGTGTTTGTGCTGTAAAATGTAAAATAAAAATTTTAAATGAAATCCAAATCATTATAGAAGTAAAACAGAATGCACATTACAGTGTTTATGGTAAATGGGGTGAAATAGCCAAATAATGTGACATTGTAATAGCTGCAGGGGAGGCCATATTCGACCATGATTTTGTGAGGGGGAGAAGGACGGCAAACTCAGACAGCCCCGGCTGAACTATACCTCTTAACTGTTCATATTTTTGCAGAATGAATAGATTTCCGCTTCTTATTTTTGGTTTGTTCCTCATAAAATTTGTGGTTTTCTGGCAAATCATTTAGGAATGAAGTCACTAAATAATGACAGACATTGAGTTTCAGACTTCATTCTCTTCAGACAAATGCATGCTAAAGCAAGACCTGGTGTTCTATCAACTGTCTAAGTTTATACAAGAGTAATTTTTAGTACTGTCTGTATGTTCCCCCAATATATTTGGCCTTGTCCAGATTTCCTGCATTAAGAGGATGAGAGGAATGTGCAAATTAATCGCCTTATAGAATTAGATATATCCAAACCTCTCAACCGTCCCCAATTTTGGCTCAAAATGTTGCTCTCCCCCTAATAATCCCTCCGCAAAATGGTAAATTTGGAAGAAAACGTGGAGGGTTTGCAATTAATAAATAATTGTAATGGCCAGAGTTATAGATTACTTTTAATTTCAGAAATGCATGTAGATTCTCTTATTTTGTCAGTTACTCAAGTTAACAGTACTAATATTAAAAAGATGTCCCTTCTTTGACAGGTTCCCAGCTGTATTGTGTGGCTATTTTATATTTTTGCATCACATTTTTGGCCCATTTTTCAAAAAATTGTGTTTTTCTGGCAAATTAGTGGCAAATCATTAAAGAATGAAGTTGGAAATTTATGACAGACATTTGAGTTTCAGATTTCATACCCTTCAGAAAATTCATACTAATGCAAGACCTACTATTCTATTATCTTTCTATGTTTATAAGAGCAATATGTAGAAATTGTCCTTATTTATGGACCTTTGTCTCACTTCTGTTTATGGCTTTGTCCAAATTTCTTGCTCTGAGGCTGAGAGGTATGACAAATGTGTTAGGGCCATCACCGTTAACCGCAGACATTTCAAATTGTGACATACTTGCTGCACCCCACTCCCCACGTAGTGACTCTGGATGTGTCCCAAGCAAGGCAAGGAGCAGTTATGCAGTGTAAGTGTGCAGAGTATACTCCCATCTAAGGTAGACACAAGTACTACAGTGGCTTTTCATCTGTCCTTGATTTTGCAGAATATTCTGGTTTTCTGTCATATTTTTATTCTGTTGATTTATGCTTCTTCTTATTCAGAAAATGCATGTCATTGCAGTGTCTATTGCTCTGTGTTTAAGTAGCAATGCTTTAATGACCATCAGGTAAGCTTGTCTGAGACTGTAATATGCAAGTAAGCTTTAATAAGCATACTGTTAAAGAATTACCAACACTGAAAGTCTTTTTGTTGTTGCCATGCAGAGAATATTTACATAACTAGATAGCGTATAAGCCTTAGGTATTGAAATGCATAAGACAGTAATGTAATAAAAGACAGGATTATAGTATTTTCAGAAGCTCATTACATTTGTTGGAGACTTGCAGTCATCTTTGCAGGCTTTACCCATAAACTAAACAGAATGCCACTCTATCATGTGCGGCCCATATCCTGTGCAGTACTCCTTTAAGCAATTTATCTTGAGTTTGTTTTTTGTTTGCTGTTCATTTTTTACTTTGATCATGTTTTCTCCATGAAACATGTAGATAGTTGTCAGGGAGCAGGTCTTTTTTGGATAAGAAACATTTTTACAAGCGTGGGTATCACAGAGATTGCTTCTTTCAGCATGTTACTTGGTACTTTTATAAAGCTGAATATAAATTATAATTAGAACTGCAGTGCAAGGAGAAGTGGTTTGAGTTGAGTGCTGCTTGTTTTTTTATACTTGATTTTGACTGGCATTCCAGTAATGTATTTAAAAATAATTTATTTTTTCATGTCTCGCAACCTTTTTGTTTCCATCCAGATATTAAGTAAGCTGTCATGTAGCCAATGTATCAAAATATTATTTTTCTTCTACAATTCATTTTGTCTTAATTGAACTCTCATAATGATGCTTTGGCAGTGGCACCCAGGGTAGAGTATATAATTAAAGTCCCAGTTTTTGTGGTTTTTAGCATAGCTCCACCCCTTTCTCATTGGCCACACCCATTTTTGTTGGCCCCACCCATTCAGCTGTCTCCTGCAGCCCCCCCCTTTGAAGTCACCAGCCACCACTGACAGCCAATGAAGCCCCAACTGCTCAAATTCCACTAACTCTGAGCTAGGTACTCAGACAGCCGTAACCCTGTCTAGTCAACTGCCCAACCAAATCCCTGTGTTTGAATTTGAATGTGAGTTCGGCAGCACAGCTGTCACTCTGTCACTCCATCTGGTCATGTCCTAGGAGATAGATGAAAGCAACTGGTCATCATGAATCAGGTAAATTGCAAAGGGAAACAAAGGAGGGAGAGTTTAGCTTTAGGGAAGGAAATGGAATGTTAGGTTTAAGGAGTGACTGGGGGATTAGGGTTATAGAGGGGAGAAATATTGTAGGGTTAAGGAGAAACTGGAAGGTAGCAAAAGGTTAGGGTATGGAGGCCGGGGGATTTTAGGTTTAGAGTGATTGAATAATTACAGTTAGGGAGGAGAGGGGGATTTTAGGGTTAGGGAGTGATCTCAAGTAAGTGTAAAGTGACTATTAGGGAGGGGAGGGCAGTTTTATATTTAGGGAGTGATTGGGAAATTAGGATTGGGGTAGAGGGAGATTTTAGAGTTAGGGAGAAATCGGAGGGTAGCTGAAGTTTAGGGCTAGGGAGGTGAGGGAAATTTTACATTTAGGCAATGATCGGTAAATTAAAGTTAGGGAGTGGATGGGGATTTTAGATTTAGGGAATGATGGGTAAATTAAAGTTAGGGAGTGGATGGGGATTTTATGGTTAGGGAATGATTGGGAGTTTAGGTTTAGTGACAGAGTGAGAGTTTTTAGAGCTAGGGGCAGGGTCTTCGGAAGAATAAATTTAAGGGATCGAGTTAGTGGGAGTTAGGGCACTTGCCAACATGGTCATGTGGCTGCAGGGAAGTGTGTTGAGAGGTAATGGTATATGAGCACTTGTAGCAGACCCTTAACAACTTTCACAAAAAAAAAAAAAAATAAGCTTACTGTCACCATAGAAAATAAATGACAGAAGTGACAAAGAGGAGGAATATGTCAGCTGCTTGCACAGCCAAGGTTCCAGACTTGGATGTGATGTGTTTTAACTGACTACAACAAAGCCATTGTTAAATGGCCTCAAAGTCATCTGCTAAGGAATACACACATTATATAAGGACAAAAAAATCCAAGATCTTTCTGGCAAATATTTTAGATTTAGATGAACATTATTGTTCCACGGAAAATTATTTTATAGATCTTTTCCTTTAAGTTTTCTTGTGAATATTATCAGTAAGCCAAAATATAACATTCAGTTGGGTAATGACAGACAAATTATTTTAGAAAAAATATTATTTAGGGCTAGTGACCCAGTGGTGTGAACCTTGGCTGTAGATGATTGTCACTGCTGATGTGACACCCCATCTCCATGTGAAAAAGGGGAAAGGGATTGTGGATGGGTTTAAAAACAAACATAAAATCTTTGAAATTATAAAACAAAGCAAGATCTGCACCTGTGTAATGTGAAGGCTTGTGTTTCTGCAGAATACTTTTGCTGGTGTGTCTCCTCTTCCTCCACCAAAAGTTTTAAAGTATTTTTTCTGATTTATAAATCAAATTGTCAAGTGGTCTGCTCCAAATAATACACTACAAGGAGTCATCAGCATTTGATTACATAAAAAAATCATGCCTTTCTTGTTTTATTGGGCCTTTCTGGAATTATCAGTTTAGCATTTCACAGCCTACGGGCTCAAACAAATCTAAATGGTCTACAAAGTCCTTGTCATTGCTACATGTTTCAACTATTAAAATGTGTAATTTAGTCGAATGAATAACAGTGATACATTGCAAATATTCACAAAGGGAAAAAGAAGTCCTAAGTTTGTGAGCCTATTTATACTCTCTTCAAAAGTATGTGTTACTTATTTTTTTTTAAATGTACTTTAAAAGCAATCTCGGGTATACTAAAAAAGTAACAACTAAACTAAAATGTTAAAAAGTAATAATAAAATACCATCTTTCACTCTGGATGTTTTAGTGGTTTAAACAAGTCAAAGTGGGGAGTAGTACAAATGGATATAGTGGTACCAGCCAAAACACCAGACACTGAATTACAAACCTACAAAAATCTTTCCTCTGTGGCTGTCAAGGTTACAGAAGTCAGACTTATCCCAGAAGTGAAAATGTCATTGGCTACAAAAGGGACAAGACTGACAAGTAACTGCAAATGAAATAACTTGAAAAAAATGTATTTAGTGAGTACTGTCTACATAAAACTTATCAATTGCTTTACCTATGCAGAAAGGGATTATTACTTACTTGGGTTGTAGTGCATATCATGCAAACTGCATACAAGCTGCAGCTATCGTGTCAACCTTAATAGCATTGCCAAGTTCCACAGTCATGTGACCTGCAATAAAGGATTCTAATTACTGGCCACTCCTTTTCCTGAAGTGGAATGTTTTTATTTTACCATAACAATTATTTCATTATGCAAACATACAGCTGGTTTCACTCTTGGTACTGCATGTTGACAGTATCTGTTTGTTCACATAGTGAAATTTTGCACTTGTTTTTCCCTCTAGTTTGTGATGTTGCACGAGAAAAAAACACTGTAAAATGATATGAAAATGAGGACTAGTTGATGTATGAAACTTGCTTTTAGGGAAAAAACAAGCTAAGATCTTTTTCTTATAACCTCTTGTAAATTGCATTAACTCTATGGAACACACAGTCTCTCACCCAATCAAACTATGTGAGATCTGACAAGGTAGGCCATCCATTTCATTTATTTTTATTTTTCTTTACTTATGTGTTTATTTATTTTTTTATATTTTAAATTAGGATGTCCCCATTTTCAGTTAACTCCAGTGGATAAAAGCACCAGCTCTTTGACAAAGGGCGGAACCCTGACTCTGACCCAAGCAACTGGGTTTCGATTAATGGCCCCAAAACTGCAGGAGCAAGGAGGGGAATAAGAAAAGAGGCATGTCCCATGTGTCTCTACTGAGGGGGTAGTGACAATTGCACACACTCAGGAGTACACAGGGTGGTATGATTTTCCCTGGTCGAGACCAGGAGAAAACCAACAATAGGCTTAAGGGAAAGGCAGGACTGCTCAGAGGCAATGCTAACTGAAGAAGTAAGGGGATAAGCTCTGCATTCAACCCATTGAACACCCTTGCTCAGTGCATTGCCAAGCTGATGCAGGGAATAGGACTTAATAATAGAATATTTCAAACCAACCTTGAATGATATCTAAATGATGGCTCCTCCTGGTCGATCCTTGACCTGGGTGATGGGGAATGAATGGACGGATTGGCTGGGAGGAAGTTGATGGCTGACAGACAGCACGGGCAAAAAGAGCACAAAAAAATACATAAAGTCAATACACAAAAAGAAAGTATTTGAAATGTAATTAAACACAGACTATATAATTCAGAGCACTTTGAACAAAGACAATAATAACAGATTGTCTAGTATAAACACAGTAAAACCTCATAATTTGAGAAGATTAGCATTGCCGCCTCACAGCAAGAGGTTCTCCGGTTCGATTCTCGGCTGGGGTGCCTTCTGTGTGGAGTCTGCATGTCCTCCCTGTGGTCGCGTGGGTTTCCTCCTAGTGCTCCAGTTTCCTCCCACATCCCAAAGACATGCTGTAGGTGGACTGGACACTCTAAATTGGCCCTAGGTGTGAGTGTGTGCGTGTGTGTGCCTTCTGTGGAAGGTTGGGCGCCGGGCTGGCAACTTGACACCATAAAACTCCACTGCCAATCATGAGCATACAGGTGATCCGCTGTGGCGACCCCTAATCGGGAAAAAGCCAAAAGAAGAAGAATATCTGAGAAGACAGAGTTGAGATCTATGCATCTATACATACCTGTCAGATGATAACTTAGGAAAAATGGTACTAAGACACATATCAACTGCTAAAATAAAACATAGTTTGTTTGTGTCTTTCGGCTTTTCCCAGTTAGGGGTCGCCACAGCGGAACTCCGGTCCGCTAATGATTGGCAGTAGATTTTTACGTACTGGCTTGCCGGGCCTAACGCACAACCTTCAACGAAGGAATGCCCATTCACGCATATCGTCACACAGAAGACACTCTAACTGAGAATCGAATGGGCAACGTCTAACTGTGAGGCGACAACGCTACCGCAGCATCACCACCGCAGTCGTACATATAAACTGCACGCTATTTGACTGATTTTCAGAGACGTGAGTTGACAGAGAATATTATATATAAACAAGACAGCTGCAACTAGTAGATAGACTTTAGAGGTCTATAAAGGAATAGTACAGAGCTAGTATCACATAAGCAAAGGGCATGGTAATGCTGGTAATCCATAAAATGGTACACAGATTAATAAAAATAGTATCTGGAGCACAGATGTCAAGTGATAAGGTATTAAGTCTAGAAGTTAGTGCAGAGGTTTAGAGCCCTGAGCAGTTAACAAGATGGCTTCCCATAGTCCAGGGAACATGATTTGATTCCTTCTACCTCCATTTGCCTCTCTGATGCTGAGCAAGTCACTTATCCAGTCAGTGTTCATAGGTCACTACTGAAAGGACAGATGTCCAATGGGCTTACCTGGTCAACAAATGAATAAAAGAAATAAAAAAGTCACACCGCTTCAGCAATTCTTTTGTAGCTGTTTTTTAAGACAATATTAATGCCTTCTGTACAGGAATTTTGTTTTAAAGCATGAGGTAGCTTGCTTCAAAGTTTGCCAACATATCCTGGATAGAATGGCTGTCAATATTTATTACATGTTTTTAGATTTGTACTAGGCATATGTAAAACTTCAAAATATTCTTTTTGTATTTCATCTCACTAATATATTAGCCAAAGCAGGACACCTGTGACTGCATCTGAATTAGGGAGAGTTGCTGGTTAAATTCCTGCCATCTGATGTTATGAGGGATAAGCAGTGGTATGTATTACAATGATGTCCTGCAGCAGGTCTAGATACCCTAATATAAGCCTCCATCCGGTCATTTAACTAGTAGAGACTATAAGTTAGTTAGCAGCTGCACAGAATGCAGAAATGAAAGAAGTACATACATACTTATTAGTATTAGATAACAGAGCACCATGGGAAATAAGCAACTTAATTCTGTAGTGCCTACTTAGATTTTATCACAGCATTATGTACAGGTTTATTAGTTTGTGCATGATTATCAGTGACAAAAGCAAGAAATTTAGCTGAAAATACTTCATGGTTTGGTGATTTATCCAAAGATGCTGAAGTAAAACAGTCTTTTCGTGGGTTGGAAGCACTGGAGTCATATCTTGGTATGACAGTGATGCTTGAATAACAATATTCTGTCTTTCTTTTAAGAAGTGTATGATTGGGGTCTTTTTAATATTAAGGTAAAGTCCCTTAGAGACATCAACAGCCATGCATACAGTCACAGATATTGTCAAGTCTCAGTATAACCAATCTGTGTGCAAACCTCATACAAACTGAAAGCACCCACAAAACCAGTCATACCCAGCCAGCATAATGGTCACATCCGAAAAGTATCATGTTACTAAGATGCTGGTACATCACATACAATGTGAAAGATAAAAAAACATATGAAATGGAAGATCACTGAAGAAAAATAGCATATGAACAGTAATACAACAAACTTTCATGATACATAAAGACAGACTTGATTGCAGCCTATCGAGGTCTATGTGGATGCCCGCCATCTACATTATAAAATGGTGGGGAAAAAGGTCTGCCTTCCAAACTATGAATAAGCAGAATCCATTTTGTAGACATTCACACACACACACACACACACACACACACACACACACACACACACACACACACACACACACTGGATGTAAAACATTACAATAATGTCATATATGTATACATTGAAAGATACTATATTGTAGATGTAAAAAATGTTTTATTTCTCAAACAAGTTTTAATATAATCTCTCTTATACATTGATGGTTTTGAAAATGTGCTTTCATAAATTGCTTTGTTTAAAAGACTTTTAGTCTCAGAGCAATTTTATCTCTCAAACATAATTTGTTTTTCGTTGAATATTTATATATCACGTCAGCTCAAACTCTCATATTTATGTTTTTCTTTTGATTGTTGTCCATATCTATTTTAAATAGAGATGTACATTTACACTTCCAATACCTGCTGGCTAAATGTGCACATTATAACATTTATGTGATCTTTTTCCCCCAGGCCTCCACTAAAAAGGGGCGACTAGTGCCCGGTTGGACTATTCCAATAAACAAATGCAAATTAATAAATAAATTAGTCCATTTACAGAAAAGCACTATTATTTTGTATTATTTTCCAGTATGTGGAAAGAAAATTTCCAGGTATTAAAACAATCCCTCTCTACAGCTTGAATCATCATCACATATGTTGGTTATCTGCTTATATGATCAGATAAAAACTAGATCAAAAGCCCTTTCAAACATTTATGTTGTAAAATGCATATTATGATCTATTTATTTTACCTATTTAAGACCACTTTTATTATTATTTTTTATGTTATATTGTACCTTATTACAGCATAGTTGGTTTACTTTGTATGTCTGCATTTCAGGAAGACCAAGCCTAAATGCAAAATGGCAAATCATGTGCTTGCATAAACTATAAGCATTTTCACTTGCATTCTACTCTGATACACTGGTTGAAACAGAAAAAAATACATTCTTATATGTCAAAGTTTCAAAATGTCAGCATGAGCAGGGGTACTACAATATTTATCTGAGCTTTCTCTCATTTTTATTGAATTCTTAGCCAGGGCTATAATGAATTAAGTAATTGCAACTGTGCCCCCCCCCCCCCCCACACACACACACACACACAGCACAAACCTACTAGCAATCATAAAGGATTAGCAAATGACACATTTTTTGAAAACTACTGCTGTAAATCAAGCAACCTATAAACGAATAACCTTTTAGTGGATTTTAACAGTGGAGAAAAAGGCAAATACATTTTCAGTGACAAATAAATTCCAAGACTTTCCAGCATTGCCACTTCACCTATGGACTGACTCAATGACACAAAGGTACTTCCTGGACCCTCCCAAAAAATTCTAACAGCAATAAACATGAACTTGATGCCTAGGCTTAGATCCTTATGGCCATTTAATTTACTATTAGTAATCAGTATGATGGCTGCAGACTCAAAATATTAACTAAGGGAGCTCCCATCCTCACTGATTGTATAAATAAAAAATTATAACCACTGATTCTCTTCAGAGACACTATCAGTAATGACAACTGAGAAAGAACAATTCTATTTCTTTATTTAAGTTGCCTCTAAAGCAATAAGAAAAGATAAGTTCCTCTTAAAAAATGTAAAATAAACATAAATGTTTCTATACACATATTGCAAATAATGGCTGAATGAAGTGGGTGGGAGGCAAAGTACATTTTCATTAGAAGTGTTACTCAAACTACTGAATACTAGCTAACCACATGGAGCACATTCTGTAATTCTAATGCCCTCTTATAACCCATATTGTGATAAATGCAAACTACCACTTTCATTAAAACATCTATAATAAATATATGTTTAGAATTATGTACTCTGCTTATTGCATAAGCTATTAACTACATTTTGACTTAACTAGTATACGTATATGTGCCCATCCATCCATCCACAACCCCTTTTTCCATTTTTTTTTCACATGGGGTCGAGTTGTTACTTCAACACTGATAATCATCTAGAGTCAAGATTTACACCGCTGGGTGGCTAGCCTATCTATATATATATATGGTTTCACTTCATAATCTCGAATTACTGAAATCACAAATTTCAGTAACCCGAGACTATAAAGTCGAACCATTCACAATACCGAAATCCACAATCCCGAATCACACAATCACGAACATACATACACCATACACCACATAACACACACACACACACACACACACACACACACACACACACACACACACACACACACCATGGCACCCACAGCACACAAACCACACAACCCCACACTACATATAAGCAGGGGGGCAAGCCCCCCCCCCACTTATATATACCAACTCCGAGGTCACACATAACATAAAAAAAAAACCTCACACCACGCCAGCCTACACTCGCTCACACACAAATACACATCACACATACACAAACACCAACAAATCCAACACTCACACTCACACTTACACCTCCTACCCTTACCCATACATACAACGTACAAAAATACACGCAAACACTCACTCACCTGCAATCTCAGGCACCATGACACTACACGCGATGTACTGGAAATGCATAAGCGCAAATTCGAGATATTCAAATTCGCTCTTATGCACTTTAGGCATTCTGGTTTTCGCCTTCATGGTCTCAGGTTACTGAAATTTTGGATTTCAGTAATTCGAGATTATGAAGTGTAACTATATATATATATATATATATATATATATATATATATATATACATATGCATACACATACATATATAACAAGTTTTAGGAGCAAACACATACATATATAACAAGTTTTAGAAGCAAACAGTATTTGAACTATCCAGAAATAACACTACTAACAGCAAAGCATTCTACAAACTAAAAATACTTTACAAATTGTACAGTCTTGATACATTATCTACAGGCATATATCTCAATGGTCAGTTTGTTAATCAGTCTCCTACATACTGAATATTGTTTAGGTATACTTTGTTTCCTTTATGTATAATTTTCTGAAACTAATTATTTCTAGGCATAACAACATCTTAAAATGTTTCCTGAATGAGAACAGATATATCTCTAGTTCTCTTTCTGGTTAGAGTAAATCATCATGACATATTGCTTCTTGAGATGTTGGCATCTCTGACAAACTTCCTTACACTACATTTTATATAAATTAGCCCTGTTTCTCCTGTATATCTCAGAACTCAAAACTCTTCTTATATGTCATAATCCTGGTTCTTCAGCTTGATAAATGTTACTGGAATGTGCCTTTTTTGCATTCATTACAAAATCTGTACATGTACATACATTTAATCTCCCCTTTAATCCTTTTCTCTTTCACTTCTTTCTACAGTGATTTTTTTTCAACATACCAATTGCATTTTTCAGTTCTCTGGCATCAGGAATGAATAAGTGGGGTGTGGCATAGGTTTTAGATGTCTTCCAGTCAGTAAATGTGCTGGTGACAATACTGTACTCTGAAGTGCTGAATTCCTGTGCTCAAGTATTGAGAGAGAGCACAATACTTGCAATCCAATGAAAGCTATTAATTTTGAATAATCCATTACCTGAGGCCAAGGTTTGATTCTACCAGTCTCCATTATCATAATGTTTGACTCTGAGCAATTCAGTTGTCCCTTAAACAGGACAATTGTGCCCAGTTGGCTCACATAGTTAAATAAATAAAATGAAAACTACAATCTAAAATCTGACTGAAGAATTCTCACATTCTATCATGATATTTTATCTGTTTATACCATCTTGTGTAACTAATCATTATTTTGTGCATATGCTAGACTTGTCATTGTGTGTTTGAACTCCCATTTTGTAAGAAATTTTCAAAACTCTTTAGTCATAATTTGAATACCCCTTTCAAATGCAACTTCATCATATACTTCAACTCTAGCAAAAATCAATTCCGGTATAGTTATCATATCATAATGAATAGTGTCACATATGTGCACAACTTCAGAATATTTGAAAGAACAGTTTACACACAGAAGATGATGATTATTTATATTGAAGTAAATAAACTCCTCTTTTATCCACAGAAGATTTGGTATTTCATGTGATATTAAGGGTCTCTCAGTGCAGTGACAGTTTTAACACCTCTGCAGTAGTGTGGAGGGGGGACTCTCAATTCCTCTTGAACTACAAAAGAAAACACTGAACAAAGGCCTACAATTTAGTTACTTTTCTGGCTGTAACAGCTTAACTTCCAAGTATTGTGTAAAACAAGGTCTGAGCCAAACATAAATGAGGGTGATTAGAGACAGAAAAGAAGCAGTCCTTTTACAGAAGGTAAATAAAATAGCAGTGACCCTCACAAATCCCATTGTATGTCAATGGCATGGGAATTCAAAGTTACTTCCCTATGTCTGACATGTGTCATACAAATCATTATGGGAAAGAGAAAGGGTTGAGGTAGAACAAGATCATGTTGATACATCAAGCCCCATTGGTAGCCATGTTGTAGAAAACAGGCAAAAATTACAAATAAAGCACTTAGAGTGATCTTGGGGTGTTAAAATAGGTCAGGAAACAGATAAAGTGAAAAAAAACAGATTTTTTTTAGTTCTAGGGTGGAGTTTTCCTTTAATAGAATACAAACAGGAATTGCAATATGAATTGAGAGAAAAGTAGGCTTATGGTATATTTAGAAAGACAGAGGAGAGAACTTGATAGAGGTAAATAAGTAAGTGAAGAAGGGAGAGTAAGGAAATGTAAGGTATGAAGAGGTATTTGTTCAGATTTAGGGATACAGGTTATTCTAGTGCTGAGCAAGAACAGAGCCAGCTTTTGGCTAGAAAGTCTTTCAGAATGGTTTTGAGGGATGAGAGGGAGGGTATTGGCCTGATGGATACAGGTAAGGAGTCCCAGACCTTAGCAACATGGTACAAGTACAGACAATGCCCAGCAGATTTCATATGTTTGTAGGCAGACAGAAGTTTTTGGACACTGGATCATAATAACCAACTGGGAACACAGTTCTGTAGAATATTATTTAGTGCTAGACAAACAGATGGATTATGATAATTTCACAGGTGGTAAGAAGCTGTATATATGTTAGTTGATAGGGTAGTACTAATCAATTTAGGCTTTTTAGTGCTATACAGCAGTGGGTTCTGAAAGGGGTACTTTGTTACAGTATACGTGCTGGAGGGATAGATTTATCACTCAGAGACTCCCTATGCTGTGGAATAGAGTCCCGGTCCATGTGAGGCAGAGCACCTCGCTGGCTCTGTTCAAGAGAAATCTTGATCTGTGGATGGGAGATCGTAGGTTTACCCCGGGAACCATCTCTGTGTCACTGCTGGACAGAGGCACAACAAACTAATGGGTACAGTATTTTTTCATATAAGGGGTGGCGTAAGCCACAAAAATTCGGGCTAGGCTTATAAATGCCTTGGGGCAGATAGCCTAGTATAAACCTATGAACCTATGAACCTATGAACCTATTGTTCAAGTTTTGATTTATGTGATGCCTGAAGGTTAGTAAGGATGGTAATGCCATAAAGAAGTGTGGGGAGGAGATAAGTAGTGGCAAGTGTGGCTATAGTTGCGTCAGTGAGAAGGTTTTTGGCTCTGTAAATTATTCCTAGTTTTTTCTTATTCAATTTTGTATAAGCAGGCAGAATTACAGATTATCATCTACTATCATCCCTAATAATGTGCCACAAGAGGTAACTTCAGTGGTTATATTATCAAGACAGAAGACTTTACATTTTCTTTTTTTTTTATGAGGGAGGGATATGGGGGGGGAACGTGGTAGTTTTTTTTTTTTTTTAGGGTTGAGCATGAGTTGTGAGTTACAAAGCCATGTGTCAGTAAATGTTAAAGCTTCCTGAGTAATTTTTGGAGATGTACCATGTTGTCAGATGTGCAAATGAGTGTGGATTCATCTGTGTGCTGTATTAGGGAGGCCTGTTTGGATTTGTGGAGGGTATTGGTGAGAATGTTAATGGGAAGGGACAAAGGATAGAGCCTTGTGGTACACCGGTTGTGATTGGGAGGTATGGAGAGAGGGCTAAGTCTCATTTTGGGAGGTATGGAGAGAGGGCTAAGTCTCATTTTGCTGACTGATGCCTATTGGACAAGTAGCTTTTGAATCATACACAAGTGGGCTGAGACAGACCTAGTAAAGGCATTTGAAGTAGAAGTTTGCGGTGACAAATTGTGTCAAGGGCTTTAGACAAGTCTAGAAATAAGAAGTCTAGTTTGCCATTATCTCTGGCTTTATTGACAGTATCTGTATAGGTTTGAAGTGCAGTGTTAGAACTATGGGAAGGAAGGAAAACATGTGTGGGAGATAGGAGTTCTTCCTGAAGGAGATCATTTAGCAATTGTTTTTGAATACAGGGGAATAAGATTGCTATAGGTCTAAAGTTAGCAATGCCTGTTAAATTTCCTGCTTTATGCAGAGGGATAATGTGTGACTATTTCTAGAGAGAAGGAATGTGAGATTCCGACTGACCTATTTATAAGGACTGAGACAGGATAGGCAATGCTGTTGGCTGCTATTGTAAGGTACTTGCTTGGAAGCATCAGATAAAGTAGAGCATGGTTTGAGTTTAAGAGTAGTTATACATAGGATGTGGGCACAGGTTTGAAGGTGAAAGTCATGATATGTGGCTGCTGGTCAGGGTTAGGACTAAATGTTCAGAAACCCTTGGTTAGAGATGCTACACTGTCTATAAAATAAGAGATGAACTGCTGTAGTTTCGAGAGGCAAGTTATTGGGAGATGGGTTATGGTTGATGTCAGAAGAAAAAATTCAAATGAGTCGTATCTGCCTCAGGTGATGAATTTTCCTTTATTAGCAGTTAACCAGATTACACAGCATGTTGGCCAAGATGTCCGGTCTGGACTGATCTGATCAACTTGTTTACTGACATCAACTTTTGTACTGCAAGCAAAACAACTTTTTGTTACATTTCTGACCGTTGACAGTTGGCTATGAAAAACATATAGGATAAACATAATGAATTTGGATGCGAGTTCCAGCCTTCCTGGAAACAGCTAACAGCTGACAAGCGTACCAACTCAAAATGTCTTTTGATTTGAAAGTTCTCCAGTAGTCAACGTTCCCAAATTAACGATTTATTGTTGAAGTAAAACCAAATCAGGAACTGCCAAAACAGCTTCACACAAACTGCACGATCTACCTAGGTTTCGTCCGTAGACTTCTTCAGCTGAAGAAGTCTACGGACGAAACCTAGGTAGATCGTGCAGTTTGTGTTTGAAGCTGTTTTTTGGCAGTTCCTGATTTGGTTTTACTTCAACAATAAATCGTTAATTTTGGGAACGTTTGACTACTGGAGAACTTTTTTCAAATCCAAAAGACATTTTGAGTTGGTACGCTTGTCAGCTGTTAGCTGTTTCCAGGAAGGCTGGAACTCGCATCCAAATTCATTTGGTTTGGAGTATTCACCTTGGTATATAGGATAAACATGTTTATCACAAATTACCTCAAACCCACAGCTAGTACAGAATGTTCAAGAAGTACAAAATGTTCAATTCAACAACGGTAGCTCAAATTTTCCAGGACACACAGCCTGCCCCAGTATATTAACTCTTACTCGGCCATGCGTCCTTATCCCAGGCTTCACTGAGCTATAACCAAATCTCTTTATTCTGAAATGCAAAAAACAGATATCATTCAGGTTCATAAGCAATGCTGCGTTTTGTTCACAGATGAGGCCGATCTTTGATAGGCATATCCCAACAAATAACATGTTCACTTTGCAAGAACAGGAAAAAGACAAATAACAGTATGTTTTTAAAACTTTTTCTCTTAACATTTCCCCCTGAAAACACTTTTATTTGTCTTTTATTTCAGCAATATATGGTAAAAACTAAGTTTTTCTTTGCATACATTACTTCATTGGCAAGACAAATTTTTAAACTTCAAAAACATTTGCAAAGAGTCACATTTCAATATATTCATTTTCATCAGTCTGATGCAATTGCTGGTACATCGTCTTCGTAACAGCAGTATCAGCCAGTCTTTGTAGAAGACCTCTGATACAGGGTATACAACAACAACCACATACCACCACGATAGCCACAGCAACTCCAACGGACACCAGGAAGCTGCTGATGAGATGACTCCATTTTCCAAACCACGCTTGTAGAAAATCTGTAAAGGGATTATTTACCCCAGAGTTCTCTGCCAATTCTTCGGATAACATCTCCAAACCTTTCAAAGCTCGAGTGATACTTCCATCAGGCGCAGTGTTGTTTGGAATATATGTACAACAGAAAGTCCCAAACATCTTGCAAACTCCTCCTTCTTTGGCCAGGAGCATATCCAATGCAATTCAATTCTGCTATGCCACCTGCGAAGTGGCCTCCAGTTGTTCAGCAATTCCTTTCAATGCATCTTTGGTACAGTTCATAAAACGCTGCTGGTTATAGTAAATGTAGTTGATCCAGTCCACATTCTTATTAGGTTGAATCCAGACAAAGATGGATGTAAAACCAGCTGCTATTTGATTTATTTCTTTGTGTTCATCAGGTATGCCTCTTGGTACGCCAATGCTATCGATGTAGACACTGTTATCGAAAGATTGCTTTGGTGCCTCTCTTTTTCTCCTACTCAACCACTTCGGCTTTATTTCAAGTTCTCTTACAAAATTGCTTGCTGGAACTGGGAAAATGTAGAATGGCAGAATTAACTTTATAAGTGCACAAGTTTCCTTCCAGGGAATCGTAAGCCTTGATCTGAGTTTGTTGTCTCCACATAACCACCATACGTCTGCTAAACTATGAGTTTGGTTCTCCAGAAATGGATTCCCATTGCCATTCACAGTAACATTGCAATAGTTCTGTCCCATATTGCCATAATTTTTCCCTGTGCCATCTCTGGAAATGCACATATATGAACCTGGATAGGAAATCGCTGCAGGCGGTTTCTCAACTTTGCTTATGACCGGAAAACGCTGAGTTTCATCTTTGCATTTATCTTCAGTTTTGTTGAAGAATAATTTCAACAGACACGTTAGGTTACCTTCATCTTGCATCAATGGGACTGTTGCTAATTGCTGTTTACCTTCAGCACAAGAAATACAGTTCTCACAATGTGCTTCTCGGGTACTATATCTAACCAAAGATAACCATTCATTATGGTGTACGAATCCCGTCTCGAGTAACAATTGTTCTTCTTTTGTGAAGGCAAAATCTGCTTTATTTGTAGCATTCTTAAGGCTTTGTACTTTAAGTTGGAGGGTCCCCAAAGGATCAGTTCTAGTTGGAAGAGACACTCCGATTCCATAAACTCCTGAATCACTTTCTTGTGGTGACACAATGGTTATAGTAACTACTCTGGTACCTTGGAAATGCGCAATTTTTATTCTTTATTGCCTGCTTTTATCTTTCTCTGGTATCACTGCACCACTTGTTTCCCATCCATTCACATCTGTTGACCACCAAACACTTGACCAGGACGTACAGTCTCTATTGCACAAGTATTTTGCACGAGTCAAGAAATTATTATTGTTCCATTTAGAACAGTCCAAAATTCCTTCACAAAGTTTCACCTTAAACACAGTAGTAACACCTGTTTGCGCTTGCAGCACCACCATTCCTTTTTCTCTTGCAACTGTTCCTTCTCGTATGGACATATTTACTTTCGCCACCAAAATCATCATCATGTGACAGTTCAAGTACCAGTTGAACATGGCCATCCTCCCTAAGGACTACCTCGCGCTGTTGGTTTCTTCACTGGGTTTGAGACGAACTAACCCCTATTTTGGGCTAATCCCCCTTTGTAGCCAGACTTTGCGCTCAGAGGTCCGGTGGAGTTTGACCAATATCAATGGCAGAAGGAAGAACCTTGAGTTTTTTACAGTGGGTGATATGAATCCACAAAGTCCTCTCAGCGATCTTTACAGCCGTAGGTGTCGAGATAAGTACTTGGTATGGGCCTTCCCACCTGGGGGATGACCAATTCTTTCTCTTCACAATTTGGATCCACACCCAGTCCCTGGGTGCCATGCTTAACAAGGTTTCATTTCTGGAATCTGCAAAGGAGTCATTGGTTACAAGAGATTTGACATTTAGCAGCTTCTTCATATAATCCGCTAGATCCTCACCCCCCTCATGTTCCACTGGCAACCATCCTTGCCACTGCAGGACGTAATATGGTCTCCCAAACAAAAGTTCAAATGGTGTAAGTCCTTTGTAGGAAGGTAAGATTCCTATGTACAGGAGTG
The DNA here is from genome assembly GCF_019279795.1 of Protopterus annectens. NCBI lineage: Eukaryota > Metazoa > Chordata > Ceratodontiformes > Protopteridae > Protopterus > Protopterus annectens. Next base: position 712,913,405 of record NC_056735.1, read on the forward strand.
CCAACGGAAGGCACGCAGTCCATGACCTATGTGTTTCTGCCATTAGTTTGTGGAGCTTACTCTTCAAGACACCGTTGTGTCTTTCCACCAGTCCAGCTGATTGGGGATGGTAAGCACAATGATTTTTGAGATCAATTTGAAACACTTGACCCAATTTCTGAACAATCTGGTTAACAAAATGAGACCCGTTATCACTGTAAATGCATCTTGGTAGGCCAAATCGGGGAATTATTTCTGTAGTCAAAAGCTTTGCTACTGTTTGTGCATTCGGATGCTTCACTGGAAAAGCTTCTACCCATTTAGAAAAAGCATCAATAATGACCAAACAGAACCTTTTTCCCTCTGAGGGTGTCAATTCAATAAAGTCCATACAGAGTGTGTGGAATGGATACGGAGGGGTAGAGAATGCCTGCTGAGACTTCTTAACTCCCCCCTGAGCATGATACTTTGCACATAATAAACAAGATAAACAGAATTGCTTTGCATAAGTTGAAAACCCTTTACACCAAAGCACCTTAGACACTATTTGAATCATGTCTGTACTCCTACATGGGCAGGTCCATGGCTAACCAATGCCGCATACCTAAAAAGGTTTGAGGGTAATACCATTTTGCCATCTGATGCCCTATACAACCCACTCTGTTGAGTGATACCATATTTTACCCAACGACATTTTTCCTTCTGTGTCGTCAGTGTTTGCATTACTTTTAGTGTCTCTAAGTCTAAGAGGTGTCCAGGCTCCAAATCATTATCATGTAAAAGCAAATCATTTTCTTGAGCTGCCTCTTTTGCAGCCATATCAGCAAGGGCATTTCCCCTGGAGATAGGATCTTTTCTGTTGGTATGTGCGGAACATTTACATATCGCTATCTGAAGTGGTAGTTGCACTGCATCTAACAACTGTAAAATTAAATCTCTGTGATTTATTGCTTTGCCTGTCGCAGTAACCATTCCCCTATTCTTCCATAGTTGAGCAAAAACATGTACAGTGGAGAAAGCATATTGACTATCTGTATAAATTGTCACTTTTTTACCCTCCCCTAAGGTAGAAGCTCGAGTCAAAGCCACCAACTCAGCTGCTTGTGCAGAATAAATTTTTGACAATCCTTTTGCCTCAAAAACTTCAGTTTCTGTGGTGACAGCATACCCTACTAGTGTTTTTCCTACAGTGTCTTTCCTTGCTGATCCGTCTACAAACAGAATGAGATCAGAATCTATCAACGGAATATCCGTTAAATCTGGTCGGGGAAGTACTTTGTCATGAATGCTCTCTAAACAAACATGTGGAGTACCTTCTTCTGGAGTCGGCAAAAGTGTCGTCAGATTAAGAGTAGTACATCTTTCTATGGTCATATGAGGCTGTGTCAGCAGCACTGTCATACACGACAAATGTTGACTAGGAGATAAAAAGGTTATCTTATCTTGCAAAAGTATAGTAGCTACTGAATGTGGAACCCGCAATTGTAATGGGTGAAACAAAACTAATGATGCTGAGGCTTGTACTGCCATGGCGGCCGCCACTACAGCTTGAACACAATGCGGCAATGCCCTTGCAACAGGATCTAATCTGGAGGAGTAGAAAGCTATCGGCCTCTGTTTATCCCCATGTACTTGTACCAGAACCAAAGTCATATATCCTCCCTTACAATCAACCATTTGTACAAATGGCTTAGAATAGTTCAGAAAACCCAAAACAGAGGATCCTGCTATCAATTGCTTAATTCTAATAAATGCCTGTATTGCCTTATTTGTCCACTGTATATTATTCTTAGCCGCCATGGGAGTATCATAGATCAGTGTGGTCAATGGCCCTACTTCCTCAGCATAGTTAGGGATCCAACTTCTACAAAAATTAGTCACACCTAAAAAGGACATCATCTCCCGCTTAGTCGTAGGCATAGGTGCCTCAAGAATTGCTTGTTTTCTTTTGTTCTCCAATTGTCTACCTGCCTGCGAAATTAAATAACCCAAGTACTTTACTTGTGCTTTCCACAATTGTAACTTTTCTTTATTTACCTTATGCCCTTGCTCGGCTAAAAAACTAAGAAGGGCTAGGGTATCCTTTCTACAACTTTCCTGCGTGGGTGAGGCCAACAAAATATCATCTACATACAACAGAACCTGGCTTCCCTCTGGGGAAATAAACTGAGCTAAATTCGCAGCCATTTCTTGTGCGAATATTGTCAGACTCTCACAATAGCCCTGTGGCAATCTGGTGTAGGTGTATCTTTTACCTTGATAAGTGAATGCAAACCAAAATCTACTCTCCTTATGTAGTGGTATGAAGAAAAAGGCATTGCTTATATCTATGACAGAAAAATATCTGTGCTGAGGTATCACAGCCGAATTAACTGCTTGTAAATCCTGAACCAACCTCCATGACCCATCCGGTTTCTTTACAGGAAACAACGGAGTATTGCAGGGTGAATCTGGGCATTCAACAAGAACCTGTTTTAGCTGCTCAATGACTGGCTTAATTCCTTCCTCTGCTTGTTTACTTAGCGGGTATTGGTGCTTACGAGGTCTAAAACCTGACTTTGGAGTTATACAAACTTCATCTGCTGTTTTCATCAGTCCTACATCCCCTTTACCTTTTGACCATAAATCTACAGGTAAGGCACTTAATGCACTATCTTCCTCTTGAGTTAGGAGGATTTGTCATGCCATTTCTGTTTTGTCATCCCTGAGGTGCACACTTGGTTGTGCCCAAGTCACCCAATTTAATCTTTGTACCTGGATCTGTTGATCCTTCAGCTGACTTTCGGACATTGTGTCCCAATTTGTTACCTTTTTCGCCAAATCTACCCAATGTGTCCCCACTGCTTTAGTAATTGAAATATGTGGGCTATAACCTGAGCGATATAAAGAACTCATTTCCTTGGTCAAAGTACAGGTCATTACTGTATTACCTTGCTTATCCCAAAACATATCATTCAAAATTATCCTTGCACATTTGTGCCTAAAGAATTCTTTTTCAAATTCTTTATCCAGACCAGGGGCCTGTCTGTAGTACATAGTACAATGTAAGTGCACCACAACCTGCGGTGACCCGCTCCTAGATTTACTTAAAGCTAGGTTGATCAAATCTGCATCAACCCTCCCCGGCCCATTTGAAATCAAGTCCTGGCTATACCAGTAAAACAAGTCTTGTACTCCTTGTACCACCAAGCCATCCGCTAACCTTTTCGCCTCAATGTCTTTAGGTGTGGGAATTGCCGCTATTCCAAACAAATGCATCAAATCTCTTCCCAGCAAATTAACTGGACAAACTTTTGATATAATTACCCTACACCTAACAGTTTGGTTTGTTTGCGGATCTGTGAACAATAGAGGATGAGACAGTGGTTCCTTATAGATTTTCCCATTTGCCGCTTTCACAAGGACAAACTCATCTGTTTCGCAGTTCGGGGGTAGAACTGCTGGACCCAAAAGTGTACGCGATGCACCTGAATCACATAAAAACTCCACTTTCTGTCCCTCAACCAAAAACTCTATCATGGGCTTTTGATCCAGATGCATAGCAATACCCAAATGTGCCAGGTTTATGACTTCACAGTCACAATCCCGCACTTCCTTAATTTCCTGGGTGTCCTGACATTCATCGCAGAGAGTGTCTGCCTCATCACCATCACAATCATTTTCGCTTTTTTCTTCTCTACAATAATCACAATAATGAATTTGGCACCTTCCTTTACTATCATATAGTCATGCGGAGCCCTTGTTCGTAAGCTGTGGGGGATGTTGCCACTCTTCGCAGTCGGCAGCAAAGTGCCCACGTCTACCGCATTTAAAACATTCTCCACGTTTTAACCTCCCCTCATATTCCTCTGAATGTCCACCCTGTTTATACGACATGTCCCATTTTGGGCCCCCACGTCTTTGTATGCCACCACGGCACCCTTGCCCCCTTTGGTCCTGTACCAAAAATATACCACCATCATCCCCTACTGCTAACACTTGTACTTTCTTTTTCTTTTTTAAATTGAAATGTCGCTCAGCATGCTGTGCATATTCAAACAAAGGTTGCAGTCTACATGTTCTGTGATCAACCATATGCTTAGTTATAAAACTATTTATCGGAGCCTTACAACCTTTAAGAAAAGCGTTTTTCAATTGCTGTTCGTACAGACTATCAGTAGTCTGATCCTGCGGAATCATCATTCCACAATGGTTATTGAACACTTCTGTCAATCTTACAATATAGTGATCTACAGATTCATCATCATTTTGGATGCACTGATTTATTACTGTCCAATCTGCTCTTGGACGCCACTTATCAGAAATTCTCTTCAACAGATCAGTGACTCGCGTGTCTAACACCCCAGAACTATGCTTTAATGTAGTACCGTCATCTGCCTTACATGTCCAAGTACCACAAACTAAGTGCCAATCTGGACCTAGGATTTGTCGCACTACTTGTTCTACTTCTAAACCATTTAGATGATAACTTAAATGCATACCAACTATGTCCTCAGAAAACTTTTGAAAATTAACCTTGGGATGAGGAATACCATCCGTAGCTCGTTTTATATCCTCTCTAGCCCAGGGACGATAAACTAAAATAGTTGGCTCTTGTCCAACATCCCCTGTTTGCAACTTGTATTAAGGGAAGGGCTTCTGAGTGGTCAGAAAGCTTAATGGCCCAACGTCCTTGCCCTGCTGGTCCCGACCTTAACTGCATAGGTTGGTCTACCTGTTGCAAAGCAACCTTGGGTACTACGGGAATTTGCGGGTAAATTGGAGGGGTCACAAAGTTTCCTTGAGCAGCCAATAACCCACCCTGCTGTACAGATCCCACATCTTCAGACTGATATTGAGGAGGTTCCGCCGGTACAGCAGCAGCAATTTCCCCATACAGTGGGGCAGTTGCCTGCCTTTGTACCGCACAAACTGTATGCTCATCCTCCTTATCTAAAAATAAAGCTACTTTTCCACTTGGCACCAGTGATCCCTCTTGATTTATTTTTTCTTTTTCCTGGCACTGTTTTTCTTTTATAGCTCATTTATTTGCCTCTTCTAACCATTTTTGTGCTCGGGGAAATCCCAATTGTCTTTATTTTTTAGTTCTAGTTCCCGCATCTCTTTTCAAATCTCTAACCAATTTTGTACAGGCATTCTTATTCAGTGTACCATCAAAATCATATCTCGACTTCCACTTTTTCAAAAATTTAACATTATTTTTGTTTAAACCTTTCATATACTTAGCATCAACATTTAAACAGGCATCACTCTCACACTTGCAGCAACTCAAACCCATGTTTCCCCTAGATTTCTTATTTTATCTTCCCCTTTTTTTTTTTTTTCTTTTCTTTTCTCAGGTATTTAGGACTGTATCAAAATTATTTTACAGGGCTTATTATAAAATGGGACTATCTTAATGGGTGACCCTAACAAAATAATCTTAACTAGTCATCCTACCCATCCTTAACTAAAAATAAAACCTTGTCGACAAGATTAAATTAAATTAAAAGAAATTTATTTTTCATCCTACCTGAACCAGATGAAACTCCGTTTCCCCTTTTCATTCAGAAACCATCCCTCAGATAGGGATAGAGAGAGGCCGGCCTCTTTTCAATGACAAATCAGTTGGAGGGCTTTCAGTTGAGGGAATCTTAAGATGAGAAACCCTCACCTGCACAGGTTTTTCGGTCTCTCTGTCGGTCTGATCCGTATCTTCATAGAGGTTTCCGGTCCGAAGGACCAAAATGTCAGAAGAAAAAATTCAAACGAGTCGCATCTGCCTCAGGTGATGAATTTTCCTTTATTAGCAGTTAACCAGATTACACAGCATGTTGGCCAAGATGTCCAGTCTGGACTGATCTGATCTCCTCTGATCTGATCTGATCTGATCAACTTGTTTACTGACATCAACTTTTATACTGCAAGCAAAACAACTTTTTGTTACATTTCTGACCGTTGACAGTTGGCTATGAAAAACATATAGGATAAACATGTTTATCACAAATTACCTCAAACCACAGCTAGTACAAAATGTTCAGTTCAACAATGGTAGCTCAAACTTTCCAGGACACACAGCCTGCTCCAGTAAATTAACTCTTACTCGGCCGTGCGTCCTTATCCCAGGCTTCACTGAGCTATAATCAAATCTCTTTATTCTGAAATGCAGAAAACAGATATCATTCAGGTTCATAAGCAATGCTGCATTTTGTTCACAGATGAGGCCCATCTTTGATAGGCATATCCCAACAAATAACATGTTCACTTTGCAAGAACAGGAAAAAGACAAATAACAGTATGTTTTTAAAACATTTTCTCTTAACAGTTGAATCTAGCCAGGATGCAAGATATCTTCAATGGTTGTCTAGAATTTTTTAAGGCTGTGTTTATTATTATTCTAAATGTTATTATAGTATAGTCTTTTGCTTTCACTTATTTGCTTTTTAGCATGATTGCAAAGCATTCTGATGTTTTCAATAATTGTATGGTGTTTTATATTTTTGCCATTCTTTCCATGCTTTTTCTCTATCTTGCATTAGAATTCTATTCTTTTTCGATAGGCAAACTGCATTATTTGTTTTTAATCTCTTACTTCCAGGAGATGAAAGGCTATCAAGGATATCCAGGAAAGTTGTACTGAATTCATTTACAGCATCACCTAAAGGGGGATTTTCAGGAAGTTCCAGTTAATAGATGACAGGGTAGTAATTAACATTTCTGGGTTAAACAATATCCTTGGATGTATCTTAAATGGCATGAAACACAAATTAACCACACCCCTAACAACACTGTAAAGTCTCACCCTCTATATAGGTTTTGTACCAACTGAATGGAGAACAACTACAGTAATTCTTCTACATAAGGGAGGACCTTCCACAGAACTAGGCAATTACAGACTCCCAACTCTGATCAGCCTCATATGCAAAGCCATAGAAAGATTTATCATGGAACTAATCAATCAGGACACAGTGAACCTCCAAACACTAGAACCATCTTAGTTTGGATTCGTCAAGGGCAGGTCATGCATGCTCAGCCTGGTGAATTTGTTTGAAAGGGTCACCAAAATAGTGGATGAAGGCAAAATGGTATGCACTGCATACCTCAACTTGGCCAAAGCTTTTGAGACAATTCCCCACTAAGGCATAATAGAAAAGCTAAATAAACTGAAAATAAATTCCTATGTCATCTGCTGGATTGCCAACTGGTTCACAGATAGGATGCAGGAAATCAATACAGGGGAATATCCCTCCACAAAGAGACCAGTTAGCAGTGGAGTCCCCCAGGGTTCTATGCTAGGACCTCTTCTGTTTGGCAGCTACTATTCTGAAGTAAAAGCCAATACCAAAGGGCTCTGCCTGACTAAGTTCGCAGATGTCTGCAAGCTTTGAGCAGTCGGTGAATCCCCAAATGACTTAGCTATCCTGCTAAAAGGTTTGCCCCAAATAAATAACCAGTGCCAAAATCATGGACTAAAACTAAATGCCAAAAAATGCATTATTGTATCCTTTAGGAAGTCATCTACCCCTGGGAGCTACCACATTGACAATATGCCCCTAAAGGTTGACCCAGTTATTTGGGATTTGGGAACTTCTGTGGACAGTGACCTAACTTTTGAATATCATCTGTCCATTGTGTCTAGATATATGGATATCATTGTGCCCTTTCATTCAGCCCATTTCTTTTAACTGTGCTTCAAAAGTTTTTTGTTGCTTGTTTAACCTAGCCAGCCTTGTCATTTGCCCTTTTGGAATGTTCTCAAAAATAAAAGGAGGGTGCATACTAGCCCTATTCAAATATAATTTTTTACATAGGATGAGAGGATCATAAGAAGTTAGTAGGCTATTGGCCCTGAGGCCCTTACAAGCCTAGCCAAGAATTTAGCCCATGTTCCTACAAGTCAGCACCCAATGCTCCTGTCCAGCAGGAACACAGGTGGAATCCCAGGGGTATATTTTCTGTTCCCCATCCAGTTATCCAGGTTGCTCTTAAAAAGCATTAATGAGGTACTCTGCTTGACATGGAGAGGGAGTCTATTCCACAGAAGGAGAGTCTCTGGGACACAGACCTGTCCCGCCAACAAGTCCTATTGATGTCACAGACCAGGTTGAGGTCACGCATGCAGGCTACTCAAATGGAGCTTGACTTGTGGATGCACAGCAGTCCCATCAAGGTGGGGTTTGAGATTGCTTTGTATGCTAGAGAGATGTCACCTCTGAGGAGTTTGTATGAGAATGAGTAGAGGGACATGGCTTTTAGTCCATCTGTGTAGGGTACATATTTGAGGCCCTGGATTCTCCTGGTGAGGAACCTCTGTGGTCTCTCCAGCTGCTGCATGTGCTTTGTGAGGTACATGCCAAAAGGGGAATTCTACTCAATAATGGGTCTTTTAAGGGAAGAATACAGGTATGATATGACTCCCTTGTCCCTGGATGAGATACCCTTACTAAAGAGGTGGGCCATGTAGAAAGCTTTACGTACAACGGAGGAAATATGGTGGTCAAAAATCAGTTTGCTATCAACCTGGGTGCCCATGTCCCTCACGACTGACTGTGTGCTTAGAACTTTGTTATTAATCTGATAATTTGTGGGGACAGGGACACCACTCTCCTCAAAGGGGGTGCTGATGCATTTTTTGGCGTTCAGTTTTTGGCTATGTGTCTGGCACCAGTCATTTGTTTGGGTGATACCCTCTTGGAGGATGTCCACATCACTAGAGGAATTGATGACAGCACCCACCTTGCAGTCATCTGCAAACCTGGTCAGATATAGCCCACTAGTTTTAGCCTGCACCTCAGAAAAGTATATCCCAAACAAGGGATGCCCCAAGACCGATCCCTTGGGTACACCACTCATTACAGGTCTACTGCTTTAGGTGGCTTCCCCTATTTTGACTAGGTGGGTTATATCAGTGAGCCAGTCTGCTACCCATCTAGCAACATATGGATTGATACCTAGTTGAGAGAGTTTATCTATTATACCTGAGTTGGGAATAGTATCAAAGGCTTTGGTCAGGTCAAACTAGGCAGTGTGCACTGTCTTCCCCTTGTCCATGGCTTTGGTGACTGTCTCAAAAAAGTTGACCAAATTTAACAAGCATGAGTTCCCCTTGACAAAACCAAACTGTGTGGGATTGAGTGTTTAGAGGGTGCCATTGCCCTTGTTAATGAGGTCCATGATAACCCACTCAATGGCCTTACAGATCAGGCTAGTTAGGCTGATGGGTCTATAATTTCTGGATTGGTGGACACTCCACCTTTGTGCAAAGGGATGATAGTGGCTTTCCTCCACTCGGCTGGGACAAAACCAGTACTCAGGCCTTGGTTGAATAGGGTGTCTAATGCTGCTGCAAGTTCCTGCCTGAGTTCATGTAGGATGCAGCCTGGGATGTTATCGAGTCCCATGGAGGCTGTATTTTTTGCCTTTGAGAGGGCAGTGATGACTGACTTGCTCCCTAGAGATAAGGGGAGGGAGACAGGTGCTGGGGATGTCCTGATTTACTGATGGGGGGACAGAGGGGTGCAGTTTTCACTGAACCTGTCTGCCAGCAAGTTGGCTATATCTACAACATTTGTGTATGTGGTGTCTTTGACGACCAGTTCTGAGCAGATCTGAGTGCTTTCTTTGAGATTGCAGACATATGTGAAGAAGGTCTTATGATTGTCTTTAGTAGATGTGGCCAGTTTGGACTCATTGTTTGCTTTGGAGGATTTCACTAGTGCTCTTATTTGCTTGTTCAGGCTAAGGAGAAACTTCTTACAATTAGACACCTGCTCCTTCTTGGTCCTGGGCAGCAATTTTTTTCCTTTTATTATAGAGATTATTTATTGCAGATGTCCACTGGACAGGTTTACTCTTCCTTGAAGAGGAGGATTTTGTCCTGTCGGGTAGTCCTGATCCCATGCAGCTATATAAATGCTTGTATAGTACTTTGGTGTAGGTTTGGACATATGTGTCAGTTCCTATGGAGGGGGAGGGGGCTGTGAAGCTGTTTATAATTGTAATCAGCTTTGGAGAAGTTTTTTTGTTTGACCCTAGCTGGGGGGGAGTGATTTCAAAAGTGACCGCTTTGTGGTCGGATCTTACGAGGGAGGATGACATTGTTGGGATCCTGCAGTGGTTACTCATGTTGGTTAATACTAAGTCCAAGATACATGCTTCCTTTCTATAAATTTTAGTATCAAGTGAATTATAGAACAGAGTGTGTGTGCTGTGTCTTTAAGAAGCATTTTGAGGACTGAATGTGCATATATAAATAGCAAGCACATGCTGTACTCAGTGCCATTTTGAGACTGCAGCCAGAGAGTGAACATGTATGAATGTAATAGCTAGTTTGTTTATAAGTTAACCTACATTAAAGTATTAAGCCTCAATCCTGATGTGTTTGTACATAATAAAGCTGCTTGAACTGAACCCATGAAGTCTTGCCTGTTGTGTCCTGACTAGATGAGTGACAAGAACTATAAGTATTTCTATTCAAGGTAACATCTAAAAAAATGAATAGATTCCCTTGTCCTCTCCATCTTAAATTTTAAATATCCAACAATATTCAATAAATAGTCTACAAAGGCATCCAATTGTGTCTCTTTCCCTTTCCATATAATAAATACATTATCAACAAATCTTTCTTTCCATAGCCCGAAGACTAGGTTGGCATATGTACTGGTGATGGGAGTACCCATTGCCACTCCTTTTAGTTGTAAGAAAAACTTATGATGAAAAGTAAATACATTATTTTCTACTAACAAATCTGTATTTAAAAAAAATAATATCTATATACAAAAATATATGTGTTTCTGATATATAGTTTATTGCAATATAAAGTATATGATGAATTAATTACATATAATTGGGTATGTTTTTACTTAAATGCATAAAATGCATTAACATATGAAACAGAAAGTAACACTTGAAGAAGGTCTTGTAGAGAAAGCTTTTTTGTGTATGAAGCTTGTGTGATATTAAAAATGTATCCATGGTATCTGGAGCATTTCGCCCTTTTTTTGGTTTTACATATTTTTGTGGTTTAATCCAGATTTCAACTGCTTGAGCTCTCATTGTTCCACTTATTTTTATAACACAGTGAGTCTTGTAGTTGGTTTGGAATTATGACTTTATCTCCTTTGAACAATAAGCATTTTATACACAAAAGGTTATCCTGATAAGGAGAATGTACTTAGATATCTGGATGTTTTGCCTTCATTTAATCCAGCCAATCATTTATAACAGTATCTCTTAAAACTGTACTTACCTGTCTTCCCTGGTACAATGCCTTAGCTCTCTTAACTTTCCTGATAAAATAGGTAATTACGAGATTAGTCATGAAGCATCCAGATGCTTCTCCTGTAAATCCTCTTTACATTCCTGAAGGTACTCTCTGCTAACTCTGTCTTCTATAAGCATCAGTTTACCACATTTGTGTTCCACTTGCTATGAACGTCAGTTTACCAAGTTTATATTCAACTTGCATGTCACACTTCTAAATGTCTATAAACATTTTTTGCAGTCTTGTCAGTGCCTTAAGAATAGCTCAGATTTTACAATTACAGATTTGCATTAAATAAGTTTATGGAATTTCTATCAGTACGGCAGAACAAACCAGGAAGTAAGCCTAAACACAAGCCAGCTTCACTATTATCGTCCTTACTGGAGCAATGCATAGTAGTGTGATGTTGCAATATTTTGCATCTGCAGTTACATATCTAGCATGTAGCTGGGCTGGAAAATGTGACACTCTTTTAGTCATAATTTTGTTGAATAACACAAAAAAGAAATTATAAGAATATTATGCATATAAATGGCAACATTGATAATATATAGAAACTGTCTGCAGTACACATAGACTCCTTTATACTCCTAATTAATCAATTAAATAATCGGTAGTGAAACAGAGGAGTAAATATTCAAAGGTCATCATACATTCCTCTGATAATCCAATGTAAACATCATTAAACCAGCTAACATTTGTATGATTATAAAACAGGTCACAACAATCACTGCAGATGGTTATCTGATGACAATATTTATTTACGATTTTCAGATAAAAACAGACACAATATATAGGTTGCAGTTTAGAATGCCAGCTGTTGTAGGTTTCTTTGAATAACACTTTCTAAAGATTTCTAGTAGGAATGTCATTTAAAGAAAGGTAAGTTAGCATATCATGTTAAGAGTTTTATTTCTAGTTATTTAAGGTTAATGTATTCCTAAAGAAGAGGATCCCAGTAGTCAACAAAATAAAAGAATTCACCAACAAGTTAGCGAAAACCACCAGGAGTCAGGAAACTATGCTGAAACAGCGTAGATTTATTGATAAAAACAACAAAGGTTAAGCGCTTTCCACAGTATAAAACTGTCTTCATCAGAACAAACCATACTAAAACTCATCCTCTTATATACAAACCTCCCACAAAAAGAACCCGCCCTTTACATCAATTAATCAATTATATCATTACATTCAAGCTCTGTAAAACACAAACTTGAACTACAACTAACCTTCAGTAAAACATAAAACCTTACATATTACAAAATTCATAAGTCAAAATAGTACTAAATAAATACTTGTATCTGATGTTATTTACAGCATCTGCAAGAATGAATAACATTCATATGTAACACAATAAATATAATATAATAAAATATTATATAAATGTAATGTTTTGTCCTGACTATCTGATATTCCTACACTAAAAATATTATACATAAATAATATGAAAATTGTGGACATGTGGTGTACTAAGATTGAATATAAATATATATCTATCTCCTTGATGTAAATACTATGTATGATATTTAAAATATTTAAATTTTTAAACCTTGGCAAGGGGTTTAGTAGGGATCACCTCATTGAGGCCCGGGGGAGTGGCTGCATCCAACTTAATCTGCCACCTAATCTCCCTTTCTCCCACTACTGCCTTAACATTACCCCCTCGTGGGTTGGGGGTAATCACATCCAAAATGGCAAATTTGAACACCTTACATTGTGGGTTGTTGATAAGGTGCCTCGACAAAGCGTTATTGACATCACACTTCCTCATACAATATGTGTGATCATAAATTCTGTTCTTTAAACAACGGTCTGTCTTACCCACATAATAACTCATACAAGTTTGGCAAACGCCCAAATAAACTATATGTTTAGTCAGACAGTTACCATTAGAAAACCAGACCTTACTTCTCAAACAATTCTTTAGTGTAATGTTAGGTACATCCAATATGTATCTGCAAAAATTGCATTGACCACATTTTTTTGTACCTGTTTTCTGTACTTTCGTGGTCTGTTGATATTTGGATTTGATTTCAATGATCCTTTTTAAATTGTTGCCAGTTTTGTAAACGAAGTGTGGCCTGTCAGTTACCTTGTCTCTTATTGACTGGTCACTAGTCAAAATGTTCCAATTAGAGGTGATGATATTTTTCACTTTACTAGAGTGTCTACCATATTTGATTATACAAGCCTTAGAATGATCGTTCTCCACAACTGGCATATCCTATGGGAGCCTATGGGAGTAGATATGAATGCTAAAAATATTAAATATTGCAATGACATGTTCAACGAATTTGGAAAAAAGTTTATGTTATTTATTATTGAATGTAATGATTTCAAAATAAGTACATTGTTAAATGAAATAGAAAAAACTGACAAACTCATACATAATGACATGCTGTTTTCACAATGGGAAAAGTTATACTTTAAACAGTATGATTATGCTGAGAGTATGTATAAGAAAACGTATGAGAGAAAATGTAAGAAGCTACAGAGGGACATTGTACAGTATGAGAAAGGAATTGCATATAGGTGGAAATTTAATAATGATAGAAAACACACAGTAGGGAAAGAGCATAGAAAATATTCCAATATTCGTAATGACAGTTATGTGTATCCAAATGACGAGGAATGTTTTTTAGAGGAAGGAAGAGAGCATCGGAGAACAGTAGAGCAAAAGGGGAAAGGGCGGAATGTCTGGAGAAATTACAGATACAACTAACACCGGACACTCCATGCCCCAACCTCCCTACCACTGACAACATGGACACTACTATTACTTGTGAGGAACAACATGTACATTTCAACAATGGTGGGATAGTACATAGTAGTGGTGAGTTAAAAATTTATAATTACAGTGCCCACCCGGTCGTACCTGAGTTTTTCACAATATTTTCAAAAGGTATGAAGTTCATACCAGATTCTAAGTTGGATTTGACTGACACACTTGTGGAATTTAAACTATTTTTGAGAAAATTGAATCTAGGAATATTTTTTAAGAATCAAAATGTTATTAGTGTTCCACAATCAGGTGACCTTAAGAAAAGGAGCACATTTACTCCCCCTATGTGTAATACACTAACATCCTTTGAGAATGTGGTAAATACACAGGTGTATACTTTATACAATAAATATAAGCACTCAAGAGATGAGAAACGGGTTAGGTGTGATATAATGGATGTGATTCAACCTCTGTGTGACAACAATATCAGAATCATGTCCGCTGACAAGGGAGGGGGTATTGTGTTTTATGATCAAGAGAAATACATTAGCAAGATTTTTGAGCTATTGAATAATTCTACACAATACACACCCTCATCCTTAAATGAAGTTAATATAGCTCATGGTCGCATTGATTCCTACTTGGAGGAATTCATTGTAGAAAACAGAATTAGTGAGGAACTATACAGATTTTTAAAAGTTGAGTTCCCCGTTCTTGCTACCATTACGGGCATCCCCAAGGTCCACAAAAATATCAACGACCCTCCATTCCGTCCTATTATTTCTGGCAGTGCAAGCAAAGCCTTCCCTTTTGGTCAGGTGATCCATCACAAACTGAAACATATTTACAACACTGTAGACCACATCATGAAAGATTCCTGGGAGTTCCTAGGCATATTCAAAAAGGACCTGTGGAGCTCTGACATCATTTACGTCACAATTGACGTTCAGGATCTTTTTTCATGTATTCCCAAGGAGGATGGTCTAAACAGATTCAACAATAGTATTCGTAGTGTGAGTGGTCTGGGACAGGATGATATCTCCCTGTTGATGGAGTTCATGGACATTGTTTTGGATCACAATTACATTTACTTTGAGGGTGAGCACTACAGACAGAGAACAGGCGTAGCTATGGGCACCGCTTGTGCCCCTATATATGCAAACTTAGTCTTGTTGGACTGGGAAACGGAATTCATATTACAGTCGAAATGGATGGTACAAATCAAGAGATATGTTAGATACCTGGACGATATTTTTATCTTATGGGGGGGTGATGAACAGAATTTTTTGGATTTCATGAAATACATCAACAGTACTACTGATTATTTAAAGTTCACCCATCAATATAATCGTACTGGTATCAACTATCTTGATGTGTTCATATACAGCAAGGGCGATGAGTTCCAGTCCCGTATCTACAGAAAGGATACGTTCAGCAATGGATATTTGCATTTCAGTAGTGCCCATACATATAGTACCAAGAGGGGTATCATTAAGGGGCAGTGCATTCGGGCTGCTCGAATGACAACTGAAAGGGACTACGTGCTCCGGGAGATGGAGTATATTGGGCATTTATTTGCAGACAAGGGATACCCTCAAAAAATGATTAATGATATTATCGGGTATGTCAGTAATGAATGGGGCCGTAAATACAAACCACTATTAGGGGTGGGTACTAATAGTTTTCAGAAAGGCAAAGACAATATTAACTCAAAGGATATGCCAGTTGTGGAGAACGATCATTCTAAGGCTTGTATAATCAAATATGGTAGACACTCTAGTAAAGTGAAAAATATCATCACCTCTAATTGGAACATTTTGACTAGTGACCAGTCAATAAGAGACAAGGTAACTGACAGGCCACACTTCGTTTACAAAACTGGCAACAATTTAAAAAGGATCATTGAAATCAAATCCAAATATCAACAGACCACGAAAGTACAGAAAACAGATACAAAAAAATGTGGTCAATGCAATTTTTGCAGATACATATTGGATGTACCTAACATTACACTAAAGAATTGTTTGAGAAGTAAGGTCTGGTTTTCTAATGGTAACTGTCTGACTAAACATATAGTTTATTTGGGCGTTTGCTAAACTTGTATGAGTTATTATGTGGGTAAGACAGACCGTTGTTTAAAGAACAGAATTTATGATCACACATATTGTATGAGGAAGTGTGATGTCAATAACGCTTTGTCGAGGCACCTTATCAACAACCCACAATGTAAGGTGTTCAAATTTGCCATTTTGGATGTGATTACACCCAACCCACGAGGGGGTAATGTTAAGGCAGTAATGGGAGAAAGGGAGATTAGGTGGCAGATTAAGTTGGATGCAGCCACTCCCCGGGCCTCAATGAGGTGATCCCTACTAAACCCCTTGTCAAGGTTTAAAAATTTAAATATTTTAAATATCATACATAGTATTTACATCAAGGAGATAGATATATATTTATATTCAATCTTAGTACACCACATGTCCACAATTTTCATATTATTTATGTATAATATTTTTAGTGTAGGAATATCAGATAGTCAGGACAAAATATTACATTTATATAATATTTTATTATATTATATTTATTGTGTTACATATGAATGTTATTCATTCTTGCAGATGCTGTAAATAACATCAGATACAAGTATTTATTTAGTACTATTTTGACTTATGAATTTTGTAATATGTAAGGTTTTATGTTTTACTGAAGGTTAGTTGTAGTTCAAGTTTGTGTTTTACAGAGCTTGAATGTAATGATATAATTGATTAATTGATGTAAAGGGCGGGTTCTTTTTGTGGGAGGTTTGTATATAAGAGGATGAGTTTTAGTATGGTTTGTTCTGATGAAGACAGTTTTATACTGTGGAAAGCGCTTAACCTTTGTTGTTTTTATCAATAAATCTACGCTGTTTCAGCATAGTTTCCTGACTCCTGGTGGTTTTCGCTAACTTGTTGGTGAATTCTTTTATTCCTAAAGAAGAACACACTTGTAGTGCTGTTAAGAGTCATGATAATCCCTTAGAGCAGCGATTTCATACTCATGCAAATTAGACCTCAATTTGCCCTCAAAACAGCATAATTATAGATGAGCGATGTGACTGCACTACGTTTATAACTACACTGTCTGAATTTCTTTTTGTAATGGAGATTGCAACCCTTGTTTGTGTCTGATATTCCTCATACAGCTCTAGTCCTCATTTGAATTTGAGGCCCCTTCTTTAGAAAAATCTAGAAGGAAACTAATTTAGAGTTGGCTGTTATATAAGAAGGAAAGTTTTTACAGGTTTTAGATGTTGTGATGGGCAAGGCTGAATCCTGAGGGGTTGCTGGGTGTTTATTAAGAGGACTTGAGGTTATGAGTAGGACTGTGCCATTGCAAAAGAGAACAAAGGAATGGATATTTGTCTGTCACAGTAGTAAGAAGGTGGAGTGAGCAGCAGTAAAGGCAGAAAAATAGAACTTATTTTTGAGTTCAAGCCAATTGTTTACTTTTAGAAACATGCATTAGTACTGTGCTGCTGAGGAGTCGCCTGAAGTGGAGTTGGAAGCTTTGTGACATACAAATCTAATTTTATCTGTTAGAGCACATTTACGTTAGTGAGGATGAACTAGCAGTAGAATAGAGTTGGAAGGAGAAGGAGAAAAAATGTGGCAATGAACCTGGCTTTTGCTGTTAGAAAATGCATGTTTGATAAAGGAAGCCTATTTAGCAGTTGAATTTTCAGACTGCCATATCAATATGATTGTTATATTTTAGCTGAGAATCAAAGTGAACACCTAAGAGTTCAAAGTATGGAACTAGATGTGCAACTTGAACAGTGTAAGAAAAGATGAGGTTTGGAAGACCAGTTTGAAAGACCATAACTTAGAATTTTTTTTTCCTAGCATTTAACTTTAGTCTGGCATTGATGACCCATGCATGAATCAAGATGGATGCCTTTCCTAATTAATTGTTATGTTGATGTTGCTGAATAAAAAAAATTAATGACTTTTCTAATTAGTTTTTTATGTCAATGTTGTTGAAGAAAAATAGTGAATGGTATAACCTCTGTGCTATATAATATCAATGGGTTGACAGTTTAGGCATGTCATTAACAAGAAAAGCAACTAGCAGTGGATCAAGAGCAGATCCTTAGGGTACACCAAATTCATCAGGCATGGGTGAGGGGGATTTGTTTATTGCCTGAAAGCATTCAGTGAAATAGCTTCTGAACCATTTTACTATTGAGGAAGCAAGGCTGGAGTTCAACAGCTTAAATATGCGAAGGTTATGGTTGACCAAACTGAAGGTTTTTGAAAGTTCTAGAAATATCACCTTACTGGATAGCTGTTATTAAATGTAGCACTAATCTGAAGTGTGAAGTTAAGGGGTGCAGTTTCATTTCCATGTCATGACCTAAACCATATTGATAGTTACACAGTAAATCATTTTTTGTAAAGTTCAGCACTTGGTGACAAATAAATTTGTCAGGGACCATGGATGCTCTCATGACCTGGTATATGCACTTGCACATCACGGAAATGTACTTTCAATGGAATTTCAGTGAATGAAGTCACTACACCCAGGGTTTGCCACTGCTCCAAATTGTGGCAACCTCAGAACTTAAGCTCACTAACAACAATTTCACTCCTTTCAGCTCACCATCAAAATCACAATCATAAAGGAGTGAAATCATTAGAGTATGAACAGTATTCAGAGTGTGAAATATATAGGGGAAAAAACACTTTTACAGAGGAAAAGTCCACCCCCTTCATATCCTGGTACACAAGGCTGTAGTGCCCCACACCCCCACTATTTATATATGCCAATGCTGAGGCTACAGTCCCTTACAGGATGGATAAATCCCTAGGACATTGCAGTCATCTTTAGTGAGGAGAGTCAGCACTTCTGCACTGATGACATAAAAAATAAAAGGATTGCTAATATAAGAGTTATTTATTGGGGTGCTCAGCACAAGACTGGCTCACTTAAACTCAATATATTTATTATATACAAGTCTAAGGAGGTAGGCCACGAAGCCTCCTACATGGAGTGAGGGGAGTCATTCACACAAAAAAGTCTCTGGGCAGAAGACAAGTTGATCCCATTAGCATGGTTGCAATTTTACTAAGGCAGACAATCATTAAGGCAAGCTCCTGGGCATGTTTATTATTTATTTATTTACTATAAGATGACCAGTTACGTAGGCTGATCAATTGATCCTTTTCTGCCATGACTGAGCTCAATCAGCATCAAGTACAGTATTTTACATATTTATTACATAATATGAATTTATAGATTAACATACTGTACATTTCCAACGAAATAGTATTACATAGTTTAGTGAACATTTACAACATGCAACAAAGTATAAACAGTATAGTGGTAAAGAAACTTACTGGAATATGAAATTACAATATTTAGATAGTAACAATGCATTCCTTTAGTTAGCTCACAACCACTGTTATGGAAATAGCTGCACTGAGATTCTGTCTGAAGGCTGTATCTTCATAAACTGCTTAGTGTTTTCTATATTTTTAATCTCAATATCCAAGTGGTTCTATTTAGCTGGTCCCAGTCTAGTGAAGGCTCTTTCTCCAATGATGGTTTTAAATAGAGGTTGAACTAAGGTAACGCAAGTGCCCTGGGAGATTCTGAGATCATAATTACTTTCCTGATTGCTAAGTTGTCTATTAATAGGTAGGAAGCAACCTTGTTTTAGTATCCTGCACATAAGGGTACTAAGTAGATGGGTTGACCTGTTGGGAAAAGATAGCCAATTAATTTTTTTAGTAGATGGAAGTAGTCTGTGAGTGGTCTTCTAAAAGGATGACTCTACAGATACTATCCTTTGCAACCTGAATTTTATTGGTGTTATGAGCTGAGTTCAGTACCAGGAAAGGAAGTCCATATTCTATTTTTGGAAGTAGAATATTTATGTCTACAGCTAATCTGACTATGGATGACATAAAGTGGCTAATTTTGCAGCAAAGTATTACAGCTTTATTCACAATAGTGTCTGTGTGTCCTACAAAATATAGCTATGGATCTAGTGTAAAGCCTAAGTATTTCTGCTAAGTGATGTTGTGAGCGATGTTCCCTTTCAGGTGTGATATGTTTAAGAGAAGAAAGTTGGCATTTTCTTTGATATAGCAAAGAGCACTACATTGCCTTTCTTTGGGTTTATTAGCAACTTGTTAGAGGAGAATCAGCTGCAAAGCTGGCTGCAGTTGTCTGTTACTGCATATTTACATATAGTCTGGTGGTGTTTAAGTACATATGCTGTACATTTTATAATTAATACGTCACCCTATGTTTTTGTTAAAACTAACATTTCAGTTGTCTTCAGGGTGCATTTTTTACGATTTGTAAAGTGGAATTTATAAATCATTAGAGCTACAATGAAAATAATAGCCATTTATTCTGGACACACACACACACACACACACACACACACACACACACACACACACACACACACACACACACACACACACACACATACTGGAAAGGATTCAAAAACACCCTCAGCTAAAAGCAGTAAGGCTGCAGCAAAAACGGCCTGTTAGCACGATCATGGAAATCAATGATTCAGAGACACATTAGCTGCAGCGAAAAATCATTATCAGCTAATCTGTATGTCTCTGAGTCACTCTGTGATTACTGCAATTGCTAACAGGCTCTTTTATGCAATCCTTGCAGTAATCATTGTTGGTGGCTGATCTGTTGTGGCATTTTCAGGCAACCCCCTCATTCATTCTTCCCACAATCATACACATATCACGCACACACACACACACACACACACACACACACACACACACACACACACACACACACACACACACACACACTTTATCTATTCCCTGACAAACCCCCTACTACAATCTCGAAGACAGACACACACTCGCATGCATTAACCTTACACCACTATGTGTACATACTCTCACATATATAGCTACAGAGACATACTCATGCACACACCCCCACCACTTCCTATCCACTAAACTGCTTGTTACTTACCTCTAACATGATCTAACCCACCAAAAGAAATGCAAGCTTTTGGTTGAGAGTATTACTGCAGCTGACAGTAAGAATTTACACAACCGAGTGTCTCTATGAATTTCTCAGCTGCGTAAAGCCCTTGCCATAGGCATTACCCAGGAAAAGCACATGACTATCATATACCATTCTCCCAGAATGCCTCATTAGTATTTGCGGTAAGCCAAAGAGGCAACCTACCATGGTGCTGCACCTCTTTGAGGTAAGCAGAGCAGTAGGGCTATCTAAGAATCAGAAATGGTTACTGCCAGCAGTTAAAAAGGGCTTACTGCTTTTGGTAACTTTTCTGAATCCTGTCCAAAAACATACATAATTTACTGCTATGTGTCTCAGTGTGTGGTGGAAACAGGAAGATGTTGTGTGTTAGACAAAAAAAAAGAAATAATTCCTAATCAAGTCAGTGCATTTTCCGTCACCATGGAGTACAAAAGTGCGCAGTAAGGGTTCCGGGTCAATTGCCTAAATGCTTATTTGCCTGAAATCCAAAAGTTCAAGCGCATTTGCTTGAAAACTCATATGCTGAAAAATCCATTTAACTTCAAGTCTGTAGAAAGTACAGTACGTGATGGTGTAATTTCTTATCATGGGTATTATTATGGATGTGAATCTCACAGAGGACATGTAGCTTGCAATGGTCAGTGTCATGTTCTACCCCAAGATGTGTAAGTGTTTGTGTTTGCACTCCAGCATTGATTAAACTGTGTGTGCTGATTTTACCTTTACTTCCCAGTTGTATAGCCATGGAGTTAGTATGTATAATTAAGGGGGGGGGGTGCAGGGGGGTTGCCCCTTTGCAAAAACATATTTTATGGTATATTTGTTGTGAAGGCGGTTTTCTGTCAAATGCGTGCTCAGTCAAATGGTCTCAAGCGTTTGGGTTTCAGGCAAATGAGTATTCAGGGAAATGACCTGGAACTGCAGTCAGGCATGAAGTATTATTACAGAAGTACGCTCTGACCTACATGTGAATTATATATATATATATATATATATATATATATATATATATATATAAAACAGGCACAGAAAGAATAGTATAGGTGGCCACTGGTTCTCTTTTGTCAGCATAACCATGCAAATGCATGCAAGATCAACAAAAAGGCAAGAGGAACTACATTTCTTTTGTTGACTTGCATGTGGTTAGTTGAGAAGCACTGCATGAATTTTACTGCTCTGTCATTCAGCAAAAGGTTTACTCAGTCATTTCCTCATTGCGCTACTGATAATAATTGTAAGAAAGCCATAAATATCCCCAGGTGAATTGGGCGGAAGTGTCTGAGAAAGACAGGAAGGGTCAAAGGAAGAAGCATTCTATTTTAAGATCAGGATTCAGGACCAAGAAATTGCTTCTGTCATGATTAGCAGCAAGAGTCCTGGAAAGTGTATACAGGAAGGAGTGAAGAGATAAACAGAACAAGTACAAGAAGAAAATGACTGCTGCACATGCTTTAGGGAAGTACACCGGTCAGGGGAGGAAGTTAAGGCCAAGTATTTCCTCACTATTAGTGCATCACAATAACAGCACACGTGAAGGTCAGTTTTTCATGTACACAGCCCTGAGTTTGCTCTTTTCAGGCATTTAAATAATCTTTCTACTATTGTGCAGAATGCACCTATCAGCACTCTGACATGATGGTACTTTTTTAGATGAGGATATCTGTAAAAATACATTCTGAAAATCAGTCCAGGGAAAGGAAACTTCCGCATGGTAGCACACCATCGTGATGATGTCAAGCTGTATGTGCCTTGCATAGTAATTTACTTCATGGCACTGGCCTCAAAAGAATCTTTAGCAAACCTACTAAGACAGAATGAAATTATGTCACAAGAAAATGGATGGTCAGAATTAAACTGCATTCTTCAGAATCACATACACGTGCATAAAGTAAAGAAGGGTAAAACTAATGAGAAAATGGCAAGAAAAAATGAGAGCTGCAAAATATTTTCATAATGTGAAAAGGAAACTAAGCAGATGTATAGGAGTAGCAAAATGAAAGAAAAGTAAATTGAATTTACTAATCAAGGGAACATGGAGGAAAAAGGACTATTGAGCATCATTCCTTAAAGAAACTTAAAAACAGCAAAACTGTTACATCACATCTTTAACTATGTGTATGCTATAGTATATATAACTGTGTTCCATTTTATGTAACCATGCTACACTATACATCTGTTTGTGCTACAATATATATATATATATATATATATATATATATATATATATATATATATATACCTTTATGCACTACACTGTGTGTGTGTGCGTGTATGTGTGTGTGTGTTAAAGCATATATAAATGCCTGTGCCACAGCACACTTAATACTGTTGTACAAATACTGTTGGAATGGCACAAAACCTCTTCCCTGAAACAGCCATCTTAACCCATTCTGACCTACACCAGGCTGAAATAGAATGGGTGAACTTTTCTGGGCATTAATAAAGTGAAGACAGAATATGTTTTCCATTTATACCAGAGAGGCTGCCTGCTTGTCAGAGCTCCGTTACATTCATTATTAATCACAATCTGGCTGGAATGTAAGAAGTCAGGTTTCTAAAGGAGTTCCTTTCCTGGATAAATAGAAGAAGGATCCAGAGAACAGATCAGAATGGCAGATGGTATTATTTATACATTTTTCATGCTGTCATGTGTGAAATGCACTGGAAAACTGAGATCTGCTTATCTGGCAGTGTATCACAGGGCCTTAAAGCTATAAGTCCTGGATTGGCTTTCTTAGTCTCGATTTGCAAGGCCTGTTCCTTGAGCAAGTCAATTAACCCAACCAGTGATCCGGCATCTCCTCAGAAAAGATACACTTTACCTGATGGACTTACACAGTTAATACATTAACACTTCTGAAAAACTGTGAAAGTATCTGAAGCTATTAGAGCATCCACCGCGATTATAGCTGTTAAAAGGAGAAATTTAACATCTCAGAGTAATGATTTAGTATATATTTTTTTAAATGGTGTGCATTATATAGGGTGAAACATTTTGTATATCTTATCAACTGGAGAACAAAATCACATCTCAGGGTTTGGGCCAATATAAAATGAAGGATAAGCATTTTTACAGATCTAGCCACAATCTTTGTTATTAGGTTTAAATTAGCCATTACTACAGTAGTGAAAAAGAGTGTATAGGATCAGGTTTCAACTCAGTGATTAATATTTGGCAGTGTTGAACTTGTCACGCAGTGTTTCCCATACAGAATCTCTGTCAGTGTATATGTTGTTTGTGTGCTGTCAGTGATAAATTTTGTGCAGTGTTTTCTCTGTTTTCCACAAATTTAAGACTATGGACTTAGTATATTTAAGTAGTAGGTCTGTGAAGAGTGAAGCCTTCAACACAGAATGCTGAGGAACTTGCCACTCCAGGGAGAAAAGCACTTTTTTGTAAAATTCAAACTTTTTTCTGATTGGACCTTCGCTTATCTGGAACTCACTGAACTGCAGGGAAAGTTTAAATGTTATATTGATTTCACCATGCCCTGTCTTTCTCAAATGAATGTCTAAGGATTAAGCAAATACCTAATACCTTCTTTAAGTGATTTTAGCAACTTCCTTTTCTGAAGGATAAATTAAGTGAAGGTACAGTGAGATCTAAGCAGGAAAAAAATACTATAGTAGGGAATACATTTCCACACCGGGCATAAAACACAAATAGAAAACAAGTAACAGGGACTGTAACAAAAGTAATATAAAATGTAGAAGTATAGCAGTCCAGTTAGGATAAAAGCTAAAATAACACAGAAAGAAACGACTTGAGTAAGTCACAGTACAGGAAAGGAAACAACAGGAAAAAGAAAACATCAGAGCAGTAAATAATGGGTGGGTCCTTACAATGCTGATGTCCTGTTAACAAACTCCAGATATGTAAAATCTCATTTCAAAAATTATAGAAAATTGTCTAGAATTGTCACTGTGCATCTTTGCAATGCTAAATTCCATAAATGGCAAAAAAGGCAAACTACAGTAAATATAATCCAAGATAAACAGCTAGTAGAAATTAAAGGATATAAATTATTCAGGTAATCCGTCTGTAGAAATGTTTCAGTTGTTGCCTGGGACAAAGAGCAGAGGTGTATACGTACATTGTCAAAGCATCAAAAGCACTGACATTGACACACCAGTACATACATCTGGGCATACATTCAGTGAAGTATTGTGCTGTTGTGGGTTAAAAAGAATATCCACAGCATCTTCACAGGAAGGAAACACTGTCTATTGGTATGACATTTATCTAGACTCACAGATGCAGTGCTGGACATGTTTTCATATCCTCCTATTTCCCTTCTAATCAAAAATAAATATCTGGTGCAGGATTTCTTTCAACTTTTTCATTTTATTCTAAAGTTTTTCCCTCAGAGCCATCCACCTCTCTTACAGTTGCCACCTTTCAGATTGATCAGAGTGGGGTATTAATTCCTGACTCACAAAATGTAAAACAAATAACACCATCATTAATAAAAGGGAAATTTAAGCATTTTGTTACCACTGTAAAAGTTCATAGTTCCAAGAACTGAATATTTCTGAGGTTTCATATCATACTGAGGTATTTCAGATACAGTACCACCGTTTTCTGCAGTATTTAGACAAACGATAAAACTATTTCCCCTCAAATATCAGGGAATTTGCCATTTTTCATGTCCCTTTCCACAAGTCACAGAAATGCACACATATGTACATGACTGTGAAAGCATGCTCGCACACGTGCCCACACACACACACACACACACACACACACACACACACACACACACACACACACACACACACACACACACACTACACTCAACTGCCCTAATCTAGACTGTCCTAAGAAAAAAGGGACAGTTAGTAACTCTAGTTTCTATTCTTTTGTAAAGTCTGGATCATTGTCTTTTTTTTCTGCTTAAATCACTCAAGTTGTTAAAATGCAATGCCAAATCCTTTCTATATTCTGGACATATTTGAAGACAGATGGAGAGCTCTGTACCACTCAAGAAGCAGCTGTATAATCATGTGTAGGTGACTTGCAACCAGCTATAACTTCACTGAGGCTAAGGAAACTGCTGACCTGTGGCTGCATGATAACCACAACATTTTCACATATCTAGTTTCTTGTCATTTCCTTTGCTGACCTGTTCTCTAAGGATTTTTTTTGTCAGTATAATAAAATGCCTCAAGTTCGAACTAAGTTCCCAAGGTAAGGCTGCTGGCAGAGAAGTCACTTGTTTGCTTCCTAAGTCACCAGTGGTTACATACCCCACCCCCCCAAAAAGGTTCACATTTTCAGTCACTTAGTCTAACCAGAAGGAATAACAGACATCTGTGTTGTTTTATTTTGTGCTCATGAACACAAACACTATAATAATTTAATTGCATTCTCCACAGTTCCACAAGCTCCCTCAGTGGCCAGTAATGACACATCAACAGTCGGATATTTAAGAGGTGAGGAGGACACTAGAGAAGCTTACAGAAATGAACACAAAACACCCATATAGTTAGTCTGATAAAATGTAACCAGGCAGATTTTTAAGATGCAATAATATACCATTTTGGAATATATCAGTGCAAGAAAAAGAGGACTAGTACAGGTTACAGGCATGTATACACACACACACACACACACACACACACACACACACACACACACACACACACACACACACATACACACACACACACACACACACACACACAATGTGCAGGATAAAAAAAGCATACATATAAGCCTTTGTCAGTGTAAAATCAGGAAAAAGAACAACCAGAAAAAAATGCTAAAATAACCAACAAACTGTGCAAAAATAAAATGGCACAACCAGCTTCTGCCAAAATAACCAAGGAAATTTAATGATTTAGCATTTTTTTCAGAAATTACTTCCTCAGAACCCTGACAAAAGAGGTAAACCATTAAATTTCCTTTGTAATTTTAGCAGAAGATGGTTGAGTTGTTTTATTATTGCACAGTTTGTAAAATCATGACAAAGATGGTGATGATCAGGAAAATGACTGAGGACATTTTAAATTTAACATATAAACTGTATGTCAAAAAAAGTAGGACATTTGATAGGTATGGTCTGCCATCATTAGAAATCAGTCCTTAGCCAGATTCTTGTGTATTTAAATGGTCCTACGATACAATATTGCAGCTCCAAGCCATGCCTGTTGAGGATAACCTGGCAGTAAAAGAGTGCATTTATGTGCTTCTTTGTGTTCTTTTTTCAGTACAGTGGAAAGCAAGGTAGAGTGACTGTGCTAACAAATGTTCCTGTACAGGCTAAAGCCTCCATACAAGTAGGAAGCCAATGTAGAATAACAGTTTGCCTGCCTAGATACCAAATCATTAGTATGAAATATATGACAACAATCTATATCACACCAAATTAAACATTTCTAAACATAGTAAACATACTTTTCTAGTATAAACACTAAGCAACAACTATATCTTTAGACAAAATACCATAGTATGTACATGGTACCAGGAAGGAAGATGTATATTGCCATGCAAAGATCCTGTTATCTGTGTATATACTTTTGTGATCAGTTAAGATACAGAACAACTATTTATATAGTAAGGATTATTGCTGCAGGCTTCATTTATATGAACTGTAAGATTATAAGGTAATATAGCATACAACCTCCATGGGTTAGTTATTGTATAGCAATCCATTCAGTACTGCAGAGGCAAAGCCTTTTCTGCCCCTAGACTGTACTTTCAGTTTGTAGGGTTCTGAAAGTGTGTGTACAGATATTTATTAGAATTCCCACATATTCTCTGACCAGTGACCACATACATTTGTGAAGGATGCTGCGGTAGTAGCAAATGATCTGAAGTCTGAGCCCTAACTTCCCCCAAACAGTGGAAAAAACTGTTCAATTCAGTCAGCTAATCATTTGGAAAGGGTCTGGTTAATGGACAGCTCTGTTTCTTTTCACAAAAAGAGACAATCAACAGATCAATATGTCTAAAGGGTTTTGTCATTTGCCCATAACATATCAAAACATTTTAAGCACCCACAACAATACACTTTATTTCCCTGCTTGAAATAAAAATGGAAGCTAAATAGACTTATTTAAGCTAATTTCGTAAACCATCTTAGGCATAAAGGAAGGATTTGTTTCTAAAGACAAAGCATCTTAAGCATAAAGGAGGGACATAAAGCACACAGCATTTAAGATATAAATAAGGCATTGTTTTATAGATTCATAGGTTCATAGGTGTTTACCAGGCTAAGGACCACAAGGGCCTTTTTAAGCCTAGCCATGCATTCCAAATCTCTGACAAGTTTTGATACTCTGTAAGCAGGGGCTTGGGAGACGAAACATTTACAAGCTATGGCCTGGAAGATGAACCATTTACAGGTTGACTGTGTCCATTAGAAACATAGCTGCCAAACCAGGGATAAATTTCCTGTTCCCCATCCAATTGTCCAGGTTGCACTTGAATTGGGTTAGGGAGGAACTCAGCTTCACATGGATGGAGAGCCTGTTCCAGAGACAGAGTAATCTCTTGGATACATATCTGTCTTTCCAGCAAGTCCTATTTATATCACAGGCAAGTTTTAAGTCTTTAGAACAGATAATTCTAGTGCTGTTTATTTTGCGGATATGAAGAGGTCCATCAGAGTGGGGTCTAAGAATGCCCTGTATGTCAGGCATAGATCTCCCCTCAAAAGCCTGTAGGAGACAGAATGCAGGGATAGAGCATTGAGACAGTCTGCATAGGACATTTTACTTAAGCCCTGTATTCTTTTAGTGAGGAACCTCTGTCAACGTTCCAATTGTTGGATAGGCCTGGTTAGGTACATGCCAAAGGGGGCATTGTACTCAATGATAGGTCTGATGAATGCTGAATACAGTGGAACAATGACTTCCTTGAACTTAGATGCCATACCTTTGTTTATAAGTTGAGCAACATAGAATGATTGCCTCACTATTGTAGACACATGATGGTCAAAGGTTAGATTACTAGTTATGTGTGTCCCTAAGTCCCTGACTACTGGGTCAGCTCTAAGGGGTGTGTTCTCAATATGATAGTTACCCAGGGTGGCTGACTTCCCAAAGGAAACTATTATGCATTTCTTGGCATTTAGTTTTAGTCCATGGCTATGACACCAGTTGTTTATCTGTGCCAGCCCCTCCTGGAGAACATTTGTGTCAGTGTGGGATTCAATGACATCTCCTAATTTGCAATCATCTGCAAATTTAGTCAGCCAGAGACCACTAACATTGGCCTTGACTTCAGAGAAGTAAATGCCAAAAAGGAGTGGTCCAAGGATTGATCCCTGAGGGACTCCACTTGTGACTGGCCTCTTTGTAGAGGTGGACTCCCCAATTCCAACTTCCTGGGTCCTGTCTGTGAGCCAGTTGGCTATCCACTGGGTAACATACGGGTTTGTACCTAACCTCTTGAGTTTGTCGACAATGCCTGAGTGTGGTATTGTGTTAAATGTCTTGGCCAGGTCAAGTTAGGCAGTGTGAACCATTTTGCCCTCATCCACTGCTTTGGTGAACTTCTCAAAGAAGTCCACCAGGTTGAGTAGACATGTTCTGCCCTTGACAAAACCAAACTGGGTTGAGTCCAGTGTCTGGAGGTTTACTATATTGCTGTTGAGCATGTCCATGATAACTCATTCCATGGCTTTATATATGAGACATATGGGTCTGTAGTTTACAGGGTCTGTAGATGGCCCACCTTTGTGCAGAGAGATGACTGTAGCTGTTTTCCATTCATGAGGCATGAAGCCTGTTTGGAAGCTATAGTTAAATAGCAATTCCAGAGGCCCTGATAGGTCATATTTCATGATATTTAAAAGGCATCCTGGAATATTGTCTGGACCCATTGATGCAGTGTTGTTGGCCTTAGAGAGAGTATTAAAGGCATGTTCCCTGGTGATAGCAGGGGGAGTTATATTTGCTGGCATTTCCTGAGGGAAGGTCGAGGGGGAGAGAGGGATAAAGTTGGAGTTAAATTTATCGGCTAGTAGGTTTGCTATATCTTCTGGCTCATTATAGGTGGCTCCATTTACAATGAGCTCTGCACACAGTTGTGTATTGCCTTTAAGGTAGTGGACAGAGCTAAAGAATGCCTTGTGGGTGTCCTTGGCCTGAGAGGCCAAATTCATCTCAGATTTGCCTTTGGTAGACTTTATTTGTCCTCTCTGAGTTGTTTGTTTAGTTTGATGAGAGTGCTTTTATCCTGCTGGGTGCTGCACCTCCTCATTTTTGCCATGATTTTATTCCTTCTGTTATACAGCCTATTGATTTTGCGATTCCAAACCTACTGCATTCATTATAGCCTGAAATTTTCTTGCTCGGTGTGCTTGCTGCCTTGTTTCGCAAGTGTGGGATACTGACTGTCTGAAAGATCAAGCTTTGACCAGCTGTTTCCAAATAATCAATGCCAACCTACATGCCTGATAACTGTAAGTGGCCTCTTTTTGTCTGTGTACTACACCACCATATCATAGACTACCACTATTTGCAGGGTTCATGGCTAGAACATTGTCTGGAAGGATGTCAGTGCAAGGAAGATAAGTAAAATTTCACTGATCACTTCAAAGCCCAGTCTCTTTACTCGGTATCATACAAACTACTGAGAGGCAGTCTATGCCTGGCATACAGCACATCCCTGGATCCTGTTTTGATGAATCTGTTGCACATCCACAAAACAAACAGCAGAAGAACTACTAGCTTAAAACACCTGAATTTTGCTTGAAACATGAATAGGACACATTAGAGAGACAGATATGTTTCTCTGAGAATTTCCATTCTCTGGGACAGGCTCCCAACCCTAATTAAGCATAACTTGGATCAATGAATGGATAAATGGAAATTCACCCTGGTTGGGTGACTAATGTTTGTTATGGACAAGTCAGTAAATCACCCCTATATAAATCAAATTTGTGGTCCACATTTGGGCAGCACAGCTAGGTTTAGAAGGGTCCTAGTAGTCACCAGCCTAGAATACACCTATGAGCCTCAGAACTCGCCCGTGGAACAAAAAAAACTGAACTCAAATGATGTAGGTGGTCTTGCATTTCCAGACTTATTACAGAGGTATCTTCTTTTGTTGAGTTAGTATATTGAACGTTCTTGCTTTTATAGACTTCTTCAGATTTGACAGGTATAGAATGGGTCTCTATTGTTCTTCTTTCTTTGCTAGCAACAGATATAGATATCCCTAAATGTGGACAAATACCTATTGATACCTCACATCTCATTACTCTCCCTTCTTCACTCATTTCCTTATTTCTATCAATTTCTCTCCCCTGGCTTTCTTTCTAAATATTCCATAAGTCTGCTTTTTTCTCACTTCATATTGCAGTTCCTGATTCTATTATACTAACATACCTTTAATTTCTCTATAAACTGGCTAAAATTTCTCTAACTATTAAATCATGTTCATATAACTTGTATCTATACTTAACCAATGTTTTCATTTTCTGTCTAATTTGGTGATATTATTTAAACCGTTTAAAAAAGTCTTACTTTATCTCCATCTTGTAAATCTGGTATTATTTTTAAAGACTGCAAAATTATTATTCTTAGAATGTTTTGTAATACTCTGGAGCTTTTCTCCCTGGGCCTGTGCCGAAAATGGGCTCCTACCCAGTTGGACTTTCCTGGTAATCAAATGTCAATAAATAAAACCCTATTCCCTTCTTTGATTCCTGAACCCCTTCTTTTTTAATGTCCAGAATGTTTTTAAAGAACTGTTGTAGACAAATGAGTTTGGTGCACTGCTATAGAAGGGATAATGCCTGAAACTAGGCTTCTGTAAAAGTCTTGGGTGTACCTCCATGAAACTCCTAACGATGTGGACAAACTACAAAAGGGCCTCACTGAGACAGATACCTGGTGTCAAAGCCATGGCCTGAAGCTCAATGCCAAAAAGTGTATTGTCATCCCCCTTGGTAAAAACTCTGTACCCATGAACTACCACATAACTGGTAGCCTACTTAATGGCGAAAATGTGATACGAGACCTTGGGACACAGGTGGACAGTAGTCTCTCCTTTGATAATCACATCACCACAGTGGTCAGGAAATCCTTCTACGTGGCTCATCTTATCACAAAAGGATTCTCATCCAGAAAAAAATAGGTCATTGTTCCCCTTTACTCATCACTCATTAGACCAATTATAGAGTACACTCCCCTTTTGGTATGTACCTCACAAGACATCTACAACAACTGGAAAGACCACAGAAATACCTCACAAAGAGGATTACTGGCCTCAAACAGATGCCCTATGCAGACCGTCTCAAAAAACTACAGCTTTACTCCATCGCATATCGCCTACTCAGGGGCGATCTCTGCCTAACATACAAAGCTATGTCAAACCCAGAGCTGTTGGACATGCTCCACTTAAAGAAATACCAATCCCTCCAAGCTACATGCTCTAGGGACCTAAACCTTGTCACCACAATAAACAGAACATGCTGGAGGGATAGATTCCTGTCCCAGAGACTTCCCATACTCTGGAACAGACTACCTATCTATGTCAAACAGAGCTCCTCATTAGCACTCTTCAAGAAAAATCTTGATGATTGGATGGGAAATGGGAAATTCACCCCGGGGATCACCTCTGTGGCTCTGCTTGACAGGGGCACAGAAAAATAATTTTCTTGGGTGGCGAAAGCCAGGGTACATTTTTTGGCTAGGCTTGTATGGGCCCTAGGGCCGATAGCCTAGTACATACCTATGAACCTATTACCTTTCTGACCTCTTGCTCTCTTGTTATCTTATCCCACTGAACCACATAAAGTAAAATAACTCTTCCTACTGTCTGCACTAAATGAAGAAGGGCAACAAAATGTGCAGATGAAGCTCCCAGTGGGAAAAGATCTATCCTGCTGTGAAGTCATACATTTGCTGCAGCTGTTGCCACCCGCATACCTGTTGTTTTCCTAGAAAACTGTATCTTACCCCCAGGAGACTGCCTGTTACCCCAAAACAGCCATGTAGTGATGAGATAACCATACTTATCAATGCAGCATGAAACATCTACCAAACAGTGTAGTGTTTGAATCTGGTTGTGGACATTTGAAAAACAACTGAGTCACAATTAGTCACAGAGTTGGCAACACGCCCCATAAGGCAATAATGCCTCCTTTGTGTTGGAAAGAGATACACAGAGTGTACATGACTGCATGCCTCCTCCAAAATGACAGTGATCTTCCCGTAATGCTACCTGTGAATTCTACATGTGTGGAAACACAACTCTGTAGGTTTTGTCCTGTGTAGACTGGTAGCACCCCCTTTCAGGACACCATTTCTACCTTTTACAGACTGTTACGGAGTAGCTTCATGTCAGAAGGTATAATAAATAAGCCAAAGAGAAAAGATATCTCAACTAACCTTCATGAGGTTTATATTCAAGTGATGTCTTTAGAACTTCTATGTTCCACCTGACATGACAATTACTGTAGGCACCTCTTTAAACATAAATATATATACCTATATATTGGGTGCCAACCTTTTTTTAAGTCACAGAACATATCAATACTACATTTATTTATTTATTTGTTTGCATTTGTTTACCAGGAAAGTCCACTGGACCAAAATTAACCCATTTTCAGTGGAGGCCTGGGAAGAAAAGCTCCAACACAAGTACATACAATATACATACAACAAAAACTGTTATAAATTTTTTTTTAAATTACAGAGAATTGCAATAAAGTATTACAAAAATTTAGAAATTACAGTAAATTACAATACATGTACATGCAGTCAAGAATACAATAAATGTACAGTCAGAAACAAAGAAAAGAAAACATTTGCAGTTATAGTTAATATAATATTTCATTGGATTACAACTAGTTGTTGGATTATGTTGGGGTATGGGTGAGAGAATAGTAATATTTGCATTTGTGAAGTATGATTCCTATAGTTAGTGTAACAAATTAGTGAAAGGGTAATAAGAAGCATTTTGTAGGATACTATATTAATGTGCAGAAGTAAGTGTGATAGAGGAATAAGAGGGAGTATTAGTATAAGTACTAGTGTAAGGATAGTATATTAATGTGCAGCAGTGTGTGTGGTAGCAGAATAAGAGGGGGTATTAGGGTAAATACAGTAGAGTGGGAAAGCTATGGAGATATAGTTATTTAGGTGGTAGTAGACCTGGCTTCTTTTACTTCTTTCATAGTGTGCATGTGGATGGATTAGGTTAAGTGTAGGTTAGCAGTTCTGTACAGGAGTTCAGGTGATAGAGGGTTGAGAAGAGGTGCAGGAGCATTGCACACGATGGAGAGATGATGGCATAGAGACCTTTTGAAGGAGGAAGTGTTGCTAATTGTTCTGACAGATGATGGGAGTGAGTTCCATAGTTTGGTTATAGTGTAGGGGTAAAGCATTTGAGCAGCTGGAAGTTTTGTTTTTTCTACCTGTAACAGAAATTGGTTTTCAGATCTGAGAGGTCTGTTTGGTTGGTACAGAGTTAACATTAGGGAGAGGGTTGGACAGCATGAAGGCTTACAGATGACTTTGTGTGTTGTAGTTATTTTTAAGTATGTGAAGTAATGAGGAAGTTCAAGCCAGTTCAATGAATGGAGAGAGTAGCAGTGATGGAAGGAGTATTTTGCATTGGTTGAAAACTTGGCAATTTTATTGTAACAAGTCTCAGTTTTTGTTTTCAGAGAGGACTGAATGTTGGTAAGGAGGGGAGCGCTATAGAGGAGGAGAGGCAGGAGAAATGTTGAAGTGAGGGTTTGTTTAGAAGAATAGTTTTGGAAATGTTTATACCTGTAGAGGGTGCTCAGTTTTTGTAGGGTTTTTTTGACATTCTTCTGGATGTACAAGTCAAAAGTTAGGTTTTCATCTATGGTGATTCCTAAAAGTTTTGAGTGGGAGACTACTTCTACGATAGTATTATTTTGAGAGTAAATGGTGAATGCAGACTTGTTTAAGAGGATAGTTTTTTTGGAGGTGAACAATAAAAGTTTAGTTTTGTTAGGGTTAAGGGCAAGATGGTTATTAGCCATCCAGGTTTCAGTAGATTTGAAGGCATCTTGGGTAAGTGATTTAAGTTCAAATGTACAGTTGGCAGTGCAAATAATTGTTAAGTTGTCTGCATATTGTATTATTGATTGATTGGTAAGAGGAGAGTGGACATTATTAATGAGTATACTGAAAAGAAGGGGTCCTAGTATGGAGCCTTGGGGTACACCTGTAGATGTTTTTAGAAAAGGTGAGCAGGTGTTGTACCATTTGGTGGATTGTTGTCTATTTGTAAGGTAGCTAGTGAACCGATATAATGGGTGGGGGGACACACCAAGGTTAATCAGTTTAGCGAGAAGTAGAGAATGAGAAACTATATTGAATGCCTTGGAGAGGTCAAGGAAGAGTGTGGATACAAGTTTACCAGAGTTTTGAGCTTGATTTACTGTTTCCATGAAGGATATAAGGGTCGTTGTAGTGCTGTGGCTGGGCCAGAAACCATCTATATTTAATGAGGTCACATGAATTACCTTACGTTTATCAGTTCTGAAAATTAACCATAACACTATACTAAGCATGACACTGACTATTTACTTCTGAGTGAAACTTTCCAAAATATTTAAAACGGGTATCAGTAAATGAAAAGTCCTGGTTTCTTCAAAAGTATTCCATATCTGAAGAAACTAAAAGGACTATTTGCACTAGATATCTAGTCTCAGTTTTGAGACAACTTTTGTGTAATTACAGCTCCATTGTGAAATGTGACTTTACATGTTTCTCTTGCTTATAGCAATTTTCACAATGTATACTCTTGCAACAGGACTGTTTGCAACATATCTGGGCTCTCATCTTCCTGCAATTTGAATATATTTGTCTTGTGCAGTTGTCTTCAGTTTCTTCAACACAGCTCACCATCTTTTCCCAGACCTACATATAATTTTGTTCACTTGCTTTACCAACATTTTCAGCTTCATGCTGTGAACTTAACTTTTGGATTCTTACTTTATCTCCATCATGTAAATCTGGAAACATTTTGCAGTTTCTGTCACAGTAGTGTTTCTGCTGGTTTACTATCAAAATGTTGAAATTTATATGGTTGATGGTCATAATGTTGAAAGTCATTACACCAAACGTTCAAAATACTGAAAAAAAAGTCACAGTTTAAATGGTCAAACAATACCTGCAACACTAACAGTAGTGTTTTTGCAGGGGGACTGTGCCCCCCTGCACCCCCCACACCCCCTGCTACTTATATATTACAACTCCGAGATCGCACAACAGTGCTGACAAGGGTATATCCTTGCCCTGTTGTCAACATAATGTCGACAGATAATTTCCATGCACTTCCTGTCGACCAAATGAACTACTTAATATTCATGTGTCGACCATATGGGTCGATCAAGTGAACGTTAGGCCATATACATTTCAGACTTTTGATAATAAACCATTTCTGCCTCTTATTATTCAAAGTGCAGATTTCCTGTCATCAGTAATGTAGATACAGCAGGACATGTGCTTTCCAAACAATTGCTCAGCAGCAGCTGAGATGGTGAAATATTTGTCCAAGCTGTAGCATATTCCTAAATCCCAATATGTATCATAGCAATCCTCATATCTTTGCTATTTCTCATAATATTCTTCAATGTTTGGAGAGTATTCAGTGCTTTGTCACTGAATTCAGGATAGTCTCGACTACATATTAAATGTCTGAATTCCCACTCACACAAAAATCATCTGAATTTATAATCTGTGTACTGCAGTCAATGTCAGATATGATAACATCAGGTATTCCCAGTCTCACAATGTATTAATCACATTTTTACTAGATTATTTCAGAGAACCCTGAATATATGAGATATATGTGACATGTGAAGTTGAGGCACTTCATAACTAGAAAGAACAGTGGAAGGATGTAAGATGTAGTTTCTGTCTTGCATTTTTCTATCAGTGATTTGTGATGGAGGATGGGGGGATGTGGAGATTATAAGAGGAATATGAGTGCAAGCAGTCATACAGTCTTAGAATTCTGTCCAAGTTACTGATACAGGTACATATATAATGGTGCTGAATGAAATATTTATGTTTTATTATATAGTTGTCTAATTTTGTATGAAAAGATAAGACGTGGTTGAGGTGCTTCTTAATAGAAGCACATATAGGAGCATGAATGTGTAGTTAAGATGCTCTGGGATAAGGGGTTTTGTGAGCATGGAGTACTAATATCAAATTAATTTAGTTTTACGCTTAAACACACAGTTTTAACTCCAACTGGAAATCAGATCCCATACCAAAGATTCTGAGAACTGAATATCATTTTGTTCTCACCTTATTGGGTTATTTTGCTAATGGTTTCTAGGTTACTACTAAATTGTGGCCAGGAAGATCACCCGCCATATCACCCACTACTAAAATTTAAAATTTGTGTAGACTGAAAATGTCCCCCATTTAAATAGATTTTCCTACTTATACCAGTTGAAAATGTGCAATCATGTATCCATTTATCCAGACTGGTTTTAAATCTTGTTAAGGAAACACTTTATGAAACTATGTGTTTTCTTTGAACAGGAAACAATTTGTATCTGCTCTGCTACACAAATGATTTAGAACTGGGTATGCTAACATTTCTTTATTTGGAATGGCATATTGATACAAACTGCAGCTAACATGATTTATTTGCCGTCATTTTTCAGTACCTGTGGATCCGAGTGATTTTACTTTTATGAGCTATTGGGTATCAATCGCATTGATTTAGCATGCCGTGAGCTGTTGGCAACACATTGCATGGTGTTCTACAGATAAATGGGTATGGCTGGAATAATGCTAGAGCTTTTAAACTTCAGAAGCATATTGGAAAATTTGTAAAAATAACAGGATCAGTTATACTAAGAGGTTGTGTGTTTGTTGCATATGGACTTCTGTCTCTAAGGAGATTCGTAACTTTAGAAACCCAAGCGGATCAACGGGAGAAACTGAAATCCTACGTCTATGTGCAGAGTGTCCCATTAAAAGAATATGAATCCAAGGGTATTACATGGAAGATGAGAAAGGAGCTTCACAGAGCAGTAAGAAAGTTGATTGAAATCTCAGCAAGAGTTCTGCATAGGCCTTATGATGACGATGATGATGATGAAGAAGAATGATTCTTAAAGTTTGACTTGGAACACAGCTTTGAACTCCTTGCCTTACATGAATCAACATTCCTGGTCATAGCATTTCATTTCTTGCTGTTTCATTGCACTTTTCTATTTCCAAATGTGAGTCACATAGCCTCTCAATTATTTATTTATTTTGTCACTTAACTGAGAGCTATTATTTAGTCAGCTTTCAACATTAAGCCCTAGACCCAAATTATTTTTTCCTTGAAATAAAAATAAGACTGGATTTTTCTTACTGACAGTTTGTACTCAGGCAACCCTTTCGATGTAATGCTGTACAGTAACTGTATTTCTAAGTTAGGCTCACTATGTGTCTGAAATTCAGCTTTCATACATTTTGTCAAGTGTAAACTGGATGAAGTTCTTTATGGTCAAGGTCAACTCCCTGATGATGAGCTCCTCAATGTTTTCCATAGAAATATAACTTGGTGCAGTTTCCAAGTATGCACTACTAGTGATTCATTTTGATTGCTGAATTTCTCCTTTCTTCAGTGATTGTCAGACTATGGCATTACTATATGTATACATTTGGGGGTCACTTACTTAAAAATTGTTTATTGGGTTGAGTTAATGACAAACTGACATGCTGAACTCAGTGAGTTGAATGAAGGGTGCCCAGATGTGAAGCCTGGCATTATTTTACGTTTTCTTCTGTCTTTGGTAACTACAGTGTTACCTAAAGAATCTTTGGTTCTTCTAATAGTTATTCTTACATCTTCTTAGTAAATATGTTCTACACAATACACTTGTTCTGTGCCATTCCTTGTCTGGCCAATATTTTACTTTCAGATCATGCTTTTTTAAATTAAGAAACATCCTCTGCAATCTATGAATTGCCTTCTAAAAATACTTTTTGAATATTATATGTGAGGGTTTGAGGTCTCTTTCTGGCAGAACATCTATACCACAGCATATTCATGCTATTTTCTCATCCACGCACTATAGCTAACAGCTCTTTTTGTACCTAAGTATATCTCTTTGTGTATCTGTAAAAGCTTTTTGCCTACAAGTAACTGGTCAGTTATTTTGCAAGATCTCATCTCCTAGACCATTCTGATTGGTATCTACATGCAATACATCTAATGTAGTCATATCAAGAGTATTTGAATATTGGAGCATTGGCAACTAGCTATCATTTCAAAACTCTTTTGCTATTCATAGTGCCATTCTCAATTTAAGCATTGCTGTAACAGCTTCCTCAGAGGCATGGTTCTCTTAGATATGTTAAATGCAAACTTTGCAACACAAAGCATCATTCTGAAAATCACTGTACTACCTATCTGTTTTATGGTCATAGCATTTGAATAAATGCTCAGATTTTTCTAAATCAGTTTTCAGATAATTTAGCAGTAGATTATGACCCATATATTCCAGACTTGTCAGTCCGATTTGCTGTTATTTAGCTTGAAATCATGCTGTCTTCATCTGTTCAGCAGCTGTATAAACCTTTATTATACATGTCTTGTTTTGGCCCCATACTAACAGATTAACAATTATGTTTGCAGCACCTTACAAAGCTTCATTTAGTTACTTGAGTAACAGCTTTTTGGAAGACCTCTAGTGTTGATGAAATACCTGTATCTTGTGCCTTCCGAATGACATAGTAAATGCTCATAATTTGCAGCACTGTTTATCTAGCCTTATGTGCCAGACTTAGTACTAATCTATGAACCTATGAACCCTAGGGTGCATGTAGTACAGAAATTAATTAGCATGTGGCATTTTTAAAACCACTTCTTCAATTGTACATAATGAGTAAAGCTCTCTCTAGTGTATTTTGTTCAAATCTTGCAAATCAATAAAATGTGAACCTTATTTTTTCCATAGCAGTGACCGTATATTTGCCAATTCTGTTGACTTTAATTGCTACTTAAACACATCTAAGGTTTCCATGCATCCATAGATGGCAGCTCATGTTCTACTTTACTTCTGAATGCTACATGCATGTTCCTTATGTTAAATATTTATACACAGAGAACACTGTTATGCAAATATATAACATGCACCTGTTTTAAAGTACACCTTATATATTTCTCCACACTCCTTTTGAAGGTCATGCTGAAAAAGAAAAAAAATCTGAAATACTAGGCATCCTTGAATGTGACTGAATGTACTTTACAGGAACATGAAACTGGTATGTGACAACATGACCAAGAATTGTTTTTATAACATTGAGCAGAAATTGAACATTTTGCCTACTTGCATACATGTAACAAAGTTGAGTAAGAAAGAGTTGATGCATCATGCGTTCACCTGCCTGCCAGAGATAAGAGCACATGATAACACTCGCTGGACAATTCTTTATGTAAATGAGCTGATACAGGCTAACATGGCGAGGCACCTCATTTGATTTATTTTGTAAATATTTTTATTTTAAATCAAACAGTAGGCTGGACATATGCTTGTGTTATAAACTACTGCATTTTTGTGTTTAGTTGAGAATGTATCATTGTGTCTCCCATAACAGCTATTAAAATAAAATAATAGGAGGGACACATCTTATATAAAAATTATAATATAAAGTGCCTTGTAAAAATACTTTCTGAATATGATATGCAAGGATTTGAAGTATCTTTCTGCCTAAACATCATTACCATACCATCCTGTGAAACATATAGTCTCACTCCAGGGATTTTTTCACCTTGTGGCATGTATCACTGGTACTGTATCAGGTTTCATTGTCAGTGATATTCTTCTACAAATGCCATAAGCCTCTGAATAGATCAGCATAGTCAGTCAAGATATCGTTGCTTCTGCAAAGTATGTAACTATGTGAATGATTTACTATGCATGCAGTCATTGCCGTTACACGGTAATTTTGTTTTACTATTCATAGCTTTTCACAAGCCAAATGAACAGACATAAGACTTAATTTCTTTAAGTGTAACTATTTGAAGGAGTATGAATGTTTTAGGCTTGTATTTGAATGACAGTAGTTTCTCACCTAATTGTGTTCCCTGATGTCCAAAAATTGGTTAACAGTATGTATGCAGCTTTCTCACAAGTACAAAACTAAGACTTTAAGTACAGTTTAGTGATATATTACATTCTGCACCTGAATCTTGTTTAAAGTCTACTTTCTGTTTATTATAGTAGCTAGCTCAATAGCCCTAAAGTTACATACCCATCTATAACAGGGGTCCCAGTTCTACAAGCTAGACTCTATATAGCATGAGAACTACCCCTCACAGGATGCCATAAGCATCTTGCTCATGTTTGGAGAAAATATTCTATACATTATACTTATGGCATTTTCTCTCATTGTTGTGGATCTTAATGGTCACCACAACAGTGGAAATGATACCCAATGACCCAGGGCTTCCCTGTGTGAGCATACCTCAGGACTACCAAATTCTACCAAATGTTGAGTAATTGTGAGAGCCAGTAAAAATCGGTGACTTTAGAGCAGCTTTTATAACAGATGTTTAAGGAACTAGTCATTATAATGGCTGTGGATGAAATCTAATTGTACTACACCATGATAACAGCTGTTGTTTAGATCTTATTGCAAGTGGTCCTGACACCCATGGTGGTTAGAGCTTATTAGGTCATAACAATGGCCATTGCAGCTTTTTGCTATTATTTTATATTCAGCTGTTATGACACTTTTTTAGCACTTGTTTCAGACCTTTGTGAGCTTTAAGTTCAGATCTTAAGGAAATAAGATGTAGCTTGCTACTAGTATACTTAGCTGCTATCACAGCTTTTGAAAATGTTTTTCCTGGTCTGTTTAAAATTTAACAGCTGGGAGTTCTGTTTTTCATATAAATTCTAGAAATTCCCTTCAATATCCTGTGCTGTTTCCTAATAATTTTTCAGTAGAATAAAGACACTGTAAATCTTCAGTAGTTTGAGTTTTTATTTCAGGAGGAAGGAACAGTTTTTTTTCAAGACTTCATCGGATCTTTTCATATGTGCTCATTAAATACCATCTTTTAATACACTTTTATCATCATAAACATTTCCTTTCCTTCACCTTAGCTAACACTTATTATCTAGCCATATCATATGTTTCTTTACAAACAAGATTTATATTCTTACATCTTAGTTCTTGCTTACTTAAACTGCAAGGCATATATTCTTCTTAAGCCCCGTCATACTTTCTTACAGTTGGGTGTACTAGCACAGCTATTCCTTCTTCCAGGTCTCTTATCCTATTTTTTCAGTTAAAATCCCTGAGATCCCAAATTAAAGTAAAGCACATTGATTTACTTACAACATAAGTTGAGATCCCCTCCCCTACACACTTTCTACTCCAGGTAGTGTCACTTCTTGCATAAATGAATGAGTCTTGTGCTTTTCTTTTAATTCTAAGTTCACCTACCATCTCTTTTGCAGACTGATCCTCTAAAAACTTTGAGCTCAGTTTTATTTATTTATTTTAGCTTTCACCTCTTTTCTTTTCAAGCATTTCTCCTTCTCTGAGTTTCCTTCCACCCTCACACTTCTCACTTTCCCAGATCATCTCTTACTTCTTTGCCATTAATGCTTCTTCCCAAATTCTAACATCTATGTATCTCTTACCTAGCACCAGTATCTTAAAATATGTAGAATCAGTTGTCTTCATTAGACTTTTTTTCTTCTTGTTGTTGTTACATTTTTGTTGGGAAGTTTGCTTATTTTAGTTACTGCATTTCTTTATTCATACTTTCTACACCTTATTTTATCCCTTCTACCACTTTTGTTGTCTACCTATCCACTGGCTGTTTTTTTCTTTCTGTAACATATTATGGAATAATGGTAGAGCTTTTAAACTTCAGAAGCATATTGGAAAATTTGTAAAAATAACAGGATCAGTTATACTAAGAGGTTGTGTGTTTGTTGCATATGAACTTCTGTCTCTAAGGAGATTCATAACTTTAGATACCCAAGCGGTTCAACAGGAGAAACTGAAATCCTACATCTATGTGCAGAGTGACCCATTGAAAGAATATGAATCCCAGTGTATTACATGGAAGACGAGAAAGGAACTTCACTATGGTGACATTTTACTTAGAACATCGGGTTAAGCAAAATGCACAAGCAGCAAAGTAAGGAACCCATTCAGAGACACAAGTAGCACTAGAAAAACAGCATGGTACACATGGTATGTATGTTACAGCACAATAACATGCAAATGAAGGCCTATGTACAAATGAGCTTGAATACATACACAAATGATAACATGAAATATGCTGGAGAGGTTCAGAGATTTATAAAGCCAGCATTAATGCACTAGGAATTTATCCAT
Source organism: Protopterus annectens (assembly GCF_019279795.1). Classification (NCBI taxonomy): domain Eukaryota; kingdom Metazoa; phylum Chordata; order Ceratodontiformes; family Protopteridae; genus Protopterus; species Protopterus annectens. The sequence goes on from NC_056735.1 coordinate 712,956,697, forward strand.
TCAGACCCTTCAGTGTACAGGAGCTAGATTTTCAATACAATGTTAGCAATATCAATAACTATATCTGAGCAGGAAGTGTTCATGTCCACTTTTAGTCCCAGTGGCATGGCATTGCAGGTCATCACCATCTGCAGTGAAGACGGGTCTGGCAATTATTAAAATATCATCTCCATGATTAAGACATTGCTGACCATGCTAACACAGTGATATGCAGACTGTATGAAAGGTAGCAGAGGTGTCACCCACACATGGAATCAAGGGGATGCATGTGCTGTCCATTCCTGTGGTCACAAAGGTATGCATAAAAGTAACTATCCTTGTTACAGATACCTTTCAGCATCCAAAAGGGGACATGGTAAGAATTTTTCAGGCTTCAACCTCAAGAATCTTACACCGTTTTCTTGATGTGATGCTGCAGGATGTGGAGGATCACATATGGTTTTCAGGGACAGCAGTTGGCAGAATCAGCATTATATAGATATTTTACAACATAGCTCATTTTCCTGAGGTCCTGGAAGCCACTAATTCCACACACATTATTGCCAAATCCCCACCTGTTCCACATATGATCAGTACATCAACCAGAAGTGCTTCCACTCTTATCAACTGACAAGAGGTGTGCAATGCACAGGATATCATATACAATGTGTCCATGTGCTACTCAGGTAGTTCCCATGATTCCCAAATCTGGAACAGGTGTAACCTTTGTCATCATTTTGTGCATAGTGACTTCCTAAAGGATCATTTAGTTAGTAGGTGCAAAAATTCACAGGTGTTCCCCTTCAGGCAGGCAGCAGTTCACATACAATGGTGTCCACTATTGAGTATTGACAGTGATGCTGGATATGAGCTGAAACCATGGATGATGGCCACCATCCAGACCATAGATGAGATGTCTAACAACACCATTCACTCACTCACTCAATGACATGGAATATTGTCAGTTGCTTAAGGGATGGCTCCACTGAATCATTATACCTTGTGGTACACTACTGTGTGCACTTGAAATTTTCAGCCAAATAGTAGTATGCACCGTGTTAAATAATATATTAATGTACAAGAACAGCAATAGAACATTTCAGTGCTACCTTAGAAACCTGTTGCAACAGTGCATGGTTAGCTATGTGCACAGTTGTCAGAGGGACAGACTTCAGGAGCATCTCAAGCAAGGCATAGGTGAAAGCAATACATTGCAGCACAGGTAAATATGCAGTATCTGTTACTCAACTATGAACCATGAGACACACAACACAGAGCAAAACTGATACATGCATTATCACACCCAGGCTGTGCAATACAGGGCATTGACTAGCTGTGCTGTGCATCAGACATCATCTTCCTTTCACAGGTTAGAGGGTGGGCAGAGGAAAATCATTATTTGTATAGGTGGGGTGGTGGAGGGCCACAATGGCAGGTGAAATCAATGCTAGGATATACAGTCAAGGGTCAGGGGTCATAGAAGGTAGATGAGGTAGACTCTCAGGTGTGTGACACATTAGGGACACAGGAATCACATCCTGCAGTGGTGGGATGAAGTTACCATGTTCCAAGTGCTGGACACATATACATACTAATGTTGGCCTGCTGATTCCTGGCTCAATGCGCAGGGTTGCTGTAGCATGTACAGGACACCTGATATGGCATCCCATGTTAGGAAATAATAGAAATATGGCATTCAGAATCTGGATAATAGTCATGGATAGGCATGGCACCCTATCAGCAAACCGGGGATAGTGATGGTGTTGAACTGCATGACTGGGAGTCTGTGAGCAGTTGAGACATCCCTGGGGTGGAGTCTGAGGAGGGTCATTGGCCATGAGCTTGGGTATGCCCAAGTGTGTTAGCTATTTTGGCCTCAGGCAGCAGAGATGCAGTCTCCAGAATGGTATGTGTTATAGGTCTTTCAATGGCCTGTGACCATCCTCCTGACATCCAGACCCTCCCAGAGCCATGGCAAAAATGGCCGCCAAAAGCAGAATGGAGGACAGATACCATTTGCCTCATGGATGCTCCCATGGTGCTATATGAGCTACCAAGGATCTAAGCCACACTGTATGCTCCCTATACTATATGTGACTGCTGTGCTGCACACTGTTTCATAGGTCATTCATGTATTACATATTGTCATACAGGCCATACACTGCATACACAGCTCTGACACAGTATGTAGCAGCTGTCCCTGTCTGTATCACTAACTGCACATCTGCTTATTGATGCTAATTGATGTACCCACAGCAGGGGAAAAACCTAAAGTTGTGGCACTGATGACCACCAATACACCTCTCACCTATAATGTGTTCAGGCATTTCAGAGGTAGATCAGCTGACAGATGCAGTCTGTGAAGGTAACTCCTGTGTAACCTGGGTATGGATCATACTTACAGGATGTCTAGCATTAAACTCTGGTGAAGCCAGAGGTCCAACTGCCCCCTCTACCATCACATCATATGTAAGAGATATGTGCGTCGCCAACATTAATGTTGCTGATAGTGCCACTGTGTCATCTAACTGTACAATGTGTATACTGCCCTAAACATCAGCTACAAGTAATATATATCACAGGAAGTTCAAATGCTCGGCAGCGAATTAACCACAGCAGTCATAGCAGTCACAGTAACTCACTTTCTTCCACGCTGTATAAATAATGCTTCCACAGCTATAATGGACCGTTTATTGAAGGTTACAAACAGCAGTACACCACGAAAATGACCAGTACACCAACATCCACTGATTTTCCACCAAACAATTACATAAAACGAATGTTTACCCGGGTTTCGTCCGTTGTGACGAACTTCTTCAGAATACTATTCCCCTGCTTTCCTTCCTTTAAATACACACAGGTCCCACCCCAATTAAAACAATTAGTCACCTAAAACAGTTAACAGTTAACTATTAAAAACTCCTTTTGGTGTCTAAACACCATCCCTTGCCATAATGGCTGTTTTTTAAAATAAATGATGATAGTAATAATGATAAATAATGTTATTTGTATCCTAATAAATCATGTATGGGTTTTCTTATGTTTCATTTTCAATATTCTTTAATGTATATGTTTGTAAATTTTAGAATATGTGAAACTATTTATGTATGTTATTGTGAGCCGGTGTAATTCTATATTTAATGTCTTATCATCTTATATATCACATAAATTATCATTATGTACATCCATATTATAAAAATGAAAAATGTAAAAATATATATAAAATATATATATTTATGTATATATAAAGAATAAGGAACATTCATGCATTAATATTTAATACATGAATGTATCTTCTTAACATAACTTATGTATTGTATATTATTGTGATACATAAATTAATAAACATTCCATTATTCTATGTTATTATTACATTTACTTACATAAATATCCAATTCATTGTTAATAATTATTAATATTAATTAATGTGTCCTACCCTTAATATAATTACTATTTAGAATGGGCTTAATGCTACAATATTCATTTAATCCTGGCCAATTGTAGGCATTTAAAAATATTTGCCATCTTAATTCATTGATGTCTAAATCATATTTAGTACATTTTCCATTTACATCATATTCTACATGCTGGATAACACAAAATTTAAAAGTGTGATTTCTATTTTGTTGTATATGTCTTGCCAGGGCATTCGTTGTTTTCAAATGTTGGACATCCAGCAGGTGTTCTTTAATTCTACTCCTAAAATGCCTGCTGGTTTTGCCAACATAGAATGCCCTGCAGTCTTGACATATTGCGACATAAACAACATTTGAAGTAAAACAATTAAAATGTTCTTTAATCCTAATATTTTGATGGTTTACCAGAACTCTGTTGCCTGTACATTGAATGTATTTACATACAGTGCATCTGCCACATTTAAAATTACCCACTTTCCTATTCGTTTTAGTTGATAATGTGTTTCTTTCAAAAAATTGCTTAAAGGCCATATCTTTTCTATATACAAATTTCACTTGTCCCTGAAGTGTTTGCGCCACTGTATTGTCATCTATTAACATTCCCCAATTCCCTTAATGATGTTCTTTATGATTTCATAGGTGTCATCAAATACTGAAATATATAATGGTAAATGATGTTTTTCAGTTATTGGGTTATTATTGTTCGCGTTGTTTATATTGTAACCATGGCTCAATATGGGTTCATATATTCCCCTAAGTCTCTTGTTCCTAACTTCTTCAAGTATATTTTCACAAAATGTGTCAGGGTATCCCCTATTTGTGAACATAGCAGCCATGAATTTAATTTCTTTAATAAACTCATCTTCCTCACTGACCATTCTGGCCTGACCATCTGGCCTTTGACCACAGCTTTTTCTGATGGTCAGGGTGCCAGCTGTCATAGTGAAGGTAAGAGTTGGAAAATGTTGGTTTCTAAAATATTGGATTTCAAATTACCATTATCTTTATTATGTGTAATTTTAACGTCCAAAATGTAACTTCCTGATCTCCAATGGTATGTGTAAATTTTAAAAATCTAACGTTGTTATTAATGTATTCCAAGAATGTATTTAATTTCTTTTTATTTTTATCATGATCCCAGATGATAAAAATATCATCTAGGTACCTTAAGTATAGTTTGATATATTTCCAATATTCACTCTTAAATACAAAATTTTGCTCCCAGTATGTCATTATTAGATTTGCATACATGGGGCACAAGCTGCCCATTGCTACTCCATCTGTCTGTTTATAATAATTTCCTTCAAAACATATGAAATTATTATGCAATACTATGTCCATAAGATTAATTAGTGTGTTAATTTTGGTTTGTTCGTATATTCTAGATTCAAATAGTTGCTCTTCTAACCATATTAATCCTATGTCATGTGGAATACATGTAAATAGATTGCATCGTCCACTGTGACAAATAAGTCCCCACTGTTCATTTTTATCTGATTTAACCTACCCAGGAAATCCCAAGAGTCTTTGGTAATGTGGGGATATTTAACTATACATTTCTTAAAGTGATGATCCAAATATTGTCCAATGAAGCATGTTTTGCTTCTCTTACCATCAACTATAGGCCTAAATTGTAAGTTGTTTAAACCCTTATGAATTTTGGGTATTCCAAAAATTCCGCTTATTACTGGATAGTCATTTTTCAAGTATGTGTATTCTTCCTCAGAGATTTCCCCCTGCATCAACATGTCTTCGAGTAAATTGTCTATTCTTTGATTAGCTATATGAATTTCATTTAAACTGACTTCCGAATATGATTCACTGAATAACATATTTGTCATATAGGATGTATAATCCCCTTTATCCGTTATGACAACCCCATTACCCTTATCGGGTCTCATTATCCTGATGTCCTTAATTCCTAATATATAATCAAATATCTTCTGTTGTTCTTTTTCCATATTAGTATGTATTGGTTGTTTGTATTGCTTGTAAAACTTCCTTATATCTCTTTCTGTTATTTTTTCAAAGAGAGCTATTTTTTCATGAGTCGGGGGGTTGAACACACTAGGTTTAGACAATTTGTTGCTTTGTTCAATGAACGTATTTCCACTAGTTGTATTATTGAAAAACATTTTTAGATTCAGTTTCCTAATGAATAATTTCAAATCAATAATAGTATTAATCACTCTACCCTTTTGACATGGTACAAAGTTGAAACCCATTGAGAACAAGTTGGCATGTTCACTACTCATAACACTCTTCGAGTAGTTGAATATTTTAAAATCACCTTGAGTGTTTGTTGTTATTATTGGGTTACTCAAAAATTCACTCCCAGTTAGTTCAGTGTCCATATTTGAAAAACACTGAGAATTTTCATTAATATATTGTTCAGGGTTTAAATCAATATAAAAGTTGATGGGAATAGTTGCTTCCATACTTGTTTGAGATGTGCCCTTTACCTCACCCACTATTTGGTTAGAGTCTTCCTGTATATAATTCTGTTCTCTTACATCCATAATTTCATATGTGGATAGGTTTAATAGTGCACTTTCCCCCTCATTTTGTTCTTGTATTTCTTTATTCATTATTCTATTATCTATATCTACAAGCATTTTTTCATATTCTAACCCTTGACAACAATAAACTGTTCCTGCTTTTTGTGGGGTAACATTTCTTTTTAAAGTAAAATTGTTGTCACAGTTAACGCTTGGTTTGTCCAAATACATTGCAATATTTTGGTCATTCTCTCTTGTAACTTGCATATTCATATTTTTTCTCAGGTCATTGTTCAACCCATTAATAACATACTCATTCATACCATTAGTCTTATCACTACTCATAACATTCTCCCTACACAATTGCAAATCAATGTCTTCATTGTTAATTGTAAGATTTACATGTTTACCTATCCATTTTCTGTTGTTGGCGGTGTGTTTGTAATTGTCCATTCTTCGGTAATGAAAATCACCAACAAAAAGTTCACCATCATTGGGATAACAATCCGTATGAAACTTGGAAATATCATGTCCATAGGTTGTCAGGCTCCCTTCCATTAACCTTAACATGTCGATTGTCCCGTTGTTACTGTTGTTTTCCCTATTTTTCATCTGCGGTTCTTGTACCCTTGCTTGGCGTGTTACGACCAAAAATCTTTTTTAGGTCGCGCCCCTGTGTTCCTTAAGTCCCCAACTTCCGTATGTTGTCCTCGATTGTGGAGCCTCTCAGAACGCCGTACGCCTTCTTCATTCCATCCTGCATTGGTTTCGCCATGATTAGGTTCTTCAGTGTATTCTGTATCGGAAATGACGTCATTCATTTCGGTTCATATCTTTTCGTCTACCTTGATTTAAATTGCCATGGTAACGGGTGGAGGCGTTGAGTTTTGGATAAATATCCCCCGTTTCATATCTATGTAAATCTCTCGTTATTTTGGAAAGTTTTTTATTATATAGAATGTCACAAGTATGATCAACATCCCGTATTATGTGGGTATAATTTGTATAAAATTGCTCGAACATTAGATCTTGACTAATGTCCTGATTTAAACTTTCCAGTTCTTTTGAAATATTCTCTATTTTCAAATTGTTATATTTAATCATGATTTCCATTAATTTAACACCTGATTCATTGAATAAATCATGCAATTCATCCAACATTTTGATGTTATCCTCGCAACCATTGGGGTATCTCCAAAGGCGCAAACCTTTGGGGACCATATTAAGTTCAATGTTTTTTTGCAGGTAACTGTTTTCCAACTGTAGCCTCTTAAATTTAAAGAGTTTCATTTCAAAAACTCTTAACATATCTTAATATGTTCAACATTATATAGATATTTTACAACATAGCTCATTTTCCTGAGGTCCTGGAAGCCACTAATTCCACACACATTATTGCCAAATCCCCACCTGTTCCACATATGATCAGTACATCAACCAGAAGTGCTTCCACTCTTATCAACTGACAAGAGGTGTGCAATGCACAGGGTATCATATACAATGTGTCCATGTGCTACTCAGGTAGTTCCCATGATTCCCAAATCTGGAACAGGTGTAACCTTTGTCATCATTTTTGTGCATAGTGACTTCCTAAAGGATCATTTAGTTAATAGGTGCAAAAATTCACAGGTGTTCCCCTTCAGGCAGGCAGCAGTTCACATACAATGGTGTCCACTATTGAGTATTGACAGTGATGCTGGATATGAGCTGAAACCATGGATGATGGCCACCATCCAGACCATAGATGAGATGTCTAACAACACCATTCACTCACTCACTCAATGACATGGAATATTGTCAGTTGCTTAAGGGATGGCTCCACTGAATCATTATACCTTGTGGTACACTACTGTGTGCACTTGAAATTTTCAGCCAAATAGTAGTATGCACCGTGTTAAATAATATATTAATGTACAAGAACAGCAATAGAACATTTCAGTGCTACCTTAGAAACCTGTTGCAACAGTGCATGGTTAGCTATGTGCACAGTTGTCAGAGGGACAGACTTCAGGAGCATCTCAAGCAAGGCATAGGTGAAAGCAATACATTGCAGCACAGGTAAATATGCAGTATCTGTTACTCAACTATGAACCATGAGACACACAACACAGAGCAAAACTGATACATGCATTATCACACCCAGGCTGTGCAATACAGGGCATTGACTAGCTGTGCTGTGCATCAGACATCATCTTCCTTTCACAGGTTAGAGGGTGGGCAGAGGAAAATCATTATTTGTATAGGTGGGGTGGTGGGGGCCACAGTGGCAGGTGAAATCAATGCTAGGATATACAGTCAAGGGTCAGGGGTCATAGAAGGTAGATGAGGTAGACTCTCAGGTGTGTGACACATTAGGGACACAGGAATCACATCCTGCAGTGGTGGGATGAAGTTACCATGTTCCAAGTGCTGGACACATATACATACTAATGTTGGCCTGCTGATTCCTGGCTCAATGCGCAGGGTTGCTGTAGCATGTACAGGACACCTGATATGGCATCCCATGTTAGGAAATAATAGAAATATGGCATTCAGAATCTGGATAATAGTCATGGATAGGCATGGCACCCTATCAGCAAACCGGGGATAGTGATGGTGTTGAACTGCATGACTGGGAGTCTGTGAGCAGTTGAGACATCCCTGGGGTGGAGTCTGAGGAGGGTCATTGGCCATGAGCTTGGGTATGCCCAAGTGTGTTAGCTATTTTGGCCTCAGGCAGCAGAGATGCAGTCTCCAGAATGGTATGTGTTATAGGTCTTTCAATGGCCTGTGACCATCCTCCTGACATCCAGACCCTCCCAGAGCCATGGCAAAAATGGCCGCCAAAAGCAGAATGGAGGACAGATACCATTTGCCTCATGGATGCTCCCATGGTGCTATATGAGCTACCAAGGATCTAAGCCACACTGTATGCTCCCTATACTATATGTGACTGCTGTGCTGCACACTGTTTCATAGGTCATTCATGTATTACATATTGTCATACAGGCCATACACTGCATACACAGCTCTGACACAGTATGTAGCAGCTGTCCCTGTCTGTATCACTAACTGCACATCTGCTTATTGATGCTAATTGATGTACCCACAGCAGGGGAAAAACCTAAAGTTGTGGCACTGATGACCACCAATACACCTCTCACCTATAATGTGTTCAGGCATTTCAGAGGTAGATCAGCTGACAGATGCAGTCTGTGAAGGTAACTCCTGTGTAACCTGGGTATGGATCATACTTACAGGATGTCTAGCATTAAACTCTGGTAAAGCCAGAGGTCCAACTGCCCCCTCTACCATCACATCATATGTAAGAGATATGTGCGTCGCCAACATTAATGTTGCTGATAGTGCCACTGTGTCATCTAACTGTACAATGTGTATACTGCCCTAAACATCAGCTACAAGTAACCTGCTGACCTCAGGCATGTGCTGTCCTCTCAGGCTGGATCTTCCACTAGTGAAACCTGTGAAAGCAGAAGAAGATAACATATCTGTGGCAGCACTGAAACATATGTCTCAGATGCCCAACATGTGGCAAACCCATACTTGTACATGATACACTCTGTGAATATAGTGTGAGTACATGCATAACTTGTATTGCAGAGCACCGCATTTTTAACCCGGATGTGCCTAGAAAAGAGACAGGAAGACATGTTTTGCTGAATACATTCCCTTCACATTCCAGTCACTGAACACTGTGGAAATATACCTGCCATTAGCAATCTGGTGCAACCTCTCCAAACACTCAAGCAGTCATCTAGACATCAAGTCCAGCATCCAAGCCACCACCAGGTATGATGATCTGCTCATCCTTCCCAGTCAGGAATATCAGGAACTCTTTCACCTTTGTGAGTCATTTCTATGTGGGTGGTCTACCCTCTGTGGCAGGCATGTTAATGGGTATGGACCATGGCTTGGTCTTGGCATGTAATAATAATAATTATCCTTCAACACACCTCTACTATTGTCCTATCCTGAATGATAAAGCTCCAAATACATAATACAATACAAATATAGTAATACGGAAATGTAAAGATACATTAGAACAATTTGCAACAAATGTACATACAATGTTGCACAATAGTCAGACAAACATCATTGTAGATGATCCTAAGGGTTATACAGGTTCATTTATGTGAGCACTCATTGCATAGTATGTGGGGAAAACACTTTACATACACACCTTTAAAGTAGAAATATAAAACCTTTACAAGTACACATTTAAAGTATGAAACTATTTACAATATTTGCACAGTTGTGATAAGGCATAGGTAGTTCTAGGAATTCAATAGAGCTTGGATACAGTCATAGAAAAGCAAGCTATGAGAGATTTAGAGAGCTTAGGAACCTGGGAGAGAAGAAACAAAAACTACAATCCACTCTGCTACAGGCCCCATGAAGGCTCAGTGTCTCTCCAACCTAACACCACTCTTAAGTATTCAACTCCCGTACCACCTTTAACATTCCTATAAGAAAAGTGCAGTCCGGGTCTGAACTGTCTGCAAACAGCTACAGTTAACTTTGAACCTAACACCACTCTTAAGTATTCAACTCCGGTACCACCTTTAACATTCCTATAAGAAAAGTGCAGTCCGGGTCTGAACTGTCTGCAAACAGCTACAGTTAACTTTGAACCTAACACCACTCTTAAGTATTCAACTTCGGTACCACCTTTAACATTCCTATAAGAAAAGTGCAGTCCGGGTCTGAACTGTCTGCAAACAGCTACAGTTAACTTTGAACCTAACACCACTCTTAAGTATTCAACTCCGGTACCTCCTTTAACATTCCTATAAGAAAAGTGCAGTCCGGGTCTGAACTGTCTGCAAACAGCTACAGTTAACTTTGAACCTAACACTACTCTTAAGTATTCAACTCCGGTACCACCTTTAACATTCCTATAAGAAAAGTGCAGTCCGGGTCTGAACTGTCTGCAAACAGCTACAGTTAACTTTGAGTATGTGTCTAACTGTTTGAGCCAATCTTCATTTTCCCCTGGAGAGCACTGTGCTTTGGCTGTAAGCAGCCCCCCACCACCACCACCACCACCACACACACACACACACACACACACACACACACACACACACACACACACACACATCTTCCACTTTCTCTTATTCCCTTCTGTTAGCAAATAGTATCAATAACTGATCAATACTGTGTGTTTGTTTATTTAAACTATACCACAGTAGCCTACTGATACAAGGTTATCCTGGTTTTCCACCTGAGAAATTAAGACAAGACTTACAGTTTCAGAGCAGTCCTTGGTCAATTGTGATTGTTCTTAACACATACTTGTCTTGCTTTGGCTCATTAGCAGCAGTACAAAGAACTGCCTGCTCACACCCTTGTTCTCCCCTCTCCTTCCCTGTTTATTACCTTAAGACAATCCCAGAGTTAATAAATATTACCTGTGGCAGGCACCATTTGTAAAACTACAATCCACTCTGCTACAGGCCCCATGAAGGCTCAGTGTCTCTCCAGTAAGTGTTTTACAACTGTAAATGCCTATTTATGTTGAATTGTATTAGACATTTTACAACTGTATATGTTTATGTTGAATTTCAAGCCTGTACTCCAATCTGCTTACTTACACTATCAGACTATTTACCCCACTCATAGGACCAAAAACTGGGACTGGGTTAGCCCGCTCGCTTCCGCTACGCTCGGGCTTGCTTCTCGCCCTCCCTGCCCCTTATCCCACCCGCCCCACTGTGTCTACATTTATAGCCACTAGGCCACACCTACTTCCTCTCCAACCTATTCAACTTCCTCTCCTATTTCTCCCTACCACTTTACTGTTTAAAGACTACTATTCCTCTGAAGCACATTGACCCCACCCAGTGATGACAGATGACATGTCTATAAAGAATTATAAACTCCTTCCTCTTATCTTACCACTCTTAATTCTGCCATACTTTCTTACTAGCTATGAAAATCTCACATTCATAGGTTTCTCTTATCCAAAATGCCAAACCAAGACCCCCCTACCTCCACTGACTGCGGAACTTGCCCACTACTACACTACCCCAAAATTATAAATTCCAACCACTTGCTTCTAAAAACACTCCAATCAACACCAAAATCCAAATATGAACTAAAACTACTATTCAAAGTTATTAGACTACTAGTTTATCTAAGAAAAAACATAACCAAAGATGGGGACATCCATCCTAATCCAGGCCCAACCTTAACTCAAAATCCTACCAGCCCACCACTCTCCCACCGACTGGTCAACTCCCTCCTAATATGCCACTTAAACATTAGAAGCCTAAACAATAAGATACATAGCCTGCATGCTGTACTAGCCACATACCTCCTCAACATAATGTGTCTATCTGAAACATGGCTCTGGCCATCAACCAAAGGCAATGAGATCCTGCCTCCTGGTTACAATATACTTAGGGCAGATAGAGTAAAGAAAAGAGGAGGTGGAATAGCCGTCTTATATAATAGCACACTTAACATCATAACTAACCCTATACAACCACCCCAGGTCTCTAACGCCGAAATACTAGCTCTAAAAATTCTACTAAATAATCATAAGGGCATTAACCTAATTGTCACCTATATTCCCCCTGGGAACAATGTAGAAACACTAGAGGTCATTCTACATTGGATAGCCAACAACTACCCTCAAGAAACCATTGTCCTGGGCGATGTTAATATTGACTGGAACCAATGCACAGCACAGTCCAACCCCATCCCTGTTAACCTACATGGATTCTCTCAGATAATACCATCTACCACACAGGTAACAATAACCAAAAAGAGAGTATACTAGACTGGATACTCACCAACAGTCATCCCCAGAACTATATGTCTGGAACTCTCCCTAATGATCTTAGTGATCACCTGCTAACATACATCATGAAAGACAAAATTAATTGTACAAGCTTACCTATTTATAGGTCTATCAGATCCAAGAAAAACTTTGACCCAACTAAATTTCAACTTGAACTCAAATCATGTAACTGGACAAAACTAAAGTTCCTTGCCCTTGATGAGGCAGTGTCATCATTTAACAATTCATTCCTTACTATACTTGACTCGCATGCCCCTAAACGCTCAATAAGAATTAAAACTCAACTAGCACCCTGGCTAACAACAGACACCAAAACCAAAATAACAACTAGAGACAAAGCGTGGGATAAATGTCGCACTACCAAACTACCCCTAGATCGTATCAAATTCCAACAACTTAGAAATGAGACTAAAAAAGCCATCATACTAGATAAGAAAATTACTTCTACAATCTGCAACATAAACATCAGAATAACCCTCAAAAGTACTGGGCAGGCATAAATAAACTTCTCCAACCAGGCAAATCCACTACTTCGACCCCAGGAACATTATCTGACAAGAGCCAAGAAGATATAGCCAATTCATTCAATACTTTCTTCACAGAAACCATCCAGTCATTAGCTAACCAACTTTCTCCTCCCCACACTTCTATAAACACTATACCCGACTCACCACTCTCTTTTAACTTCCAGCCAGTGTCCACATCCTTTATCAGATCCCTTTTGAAAAAACTGAAGCCAACCACCCTTTCAGCCGATCTTCTGCCGGCTGAATACCTGCAAATTGCTGCAGATGTCGAGCCTACCCTATCTCAATCCTAATTAACAGAACCATAATCGAGGCCTCAATCCCTCAATTTGGAAAATATCCTATGTTATTCCACTCCACAAAGGAGGTTCATCCACAGAACTATCCAACTATAGACCTATAGCCATACTATCACCACTTGCCAAAATTATGGAAAAGTGCATGCACAACCAACTAATGCTCTATCTAACCCAAAATAAACTACTCACAGACTCTCAACATGGATTCAGACCCCATCATAGTACAACCACTGCCCTCCTCTCTTTTCCTGAAAACATTAATCTTAACCGGAATAATAAAAAATATCCTCCGCTCTCTTCCTGGACCTATCGAAGCCTTCGATATGGTAAACCATCAGTTACTTCTATATACTTTAAAAACCCTGTATCTAGATACTCCAGCCCTTGACTGGTTTCAAGCTTACCTCACTGGGAGACAACAAGCAGTAATGTGGCAAAACAAGCTCTCCTGCCTACTACCAAATACCATAGGAGTTCCTCAAGGTTCCATATTAGGACCTCTCCTCGTTTCAGTCTTCATAAACGACATCCAAACAGTCATCCCTGAAGCCACCTGCATTCAATATGCAGATGACTCGACTATATGTTCCAATGCCTCTCTTGCAAATCTACTAACTACCACCCAACATAGCTTCACCAAAGTCGAAAACTGGCTTGCCAACCATCTCCTGATCTTAAATCCAAACAAAACAAAGTTACTTCTCTTCTACCCAACCAATAGATCTCCGACTGAAAACTTCACTATAAAATCCAATAATGGGACCATCATCTCCCCAGACACCTATACAAAGCTATTAGGAGTAAACATTGACAATAAACTCAGATTTGATATACATATCAACCAAGCCATTAAGTCAGTCAACAAGAAACTTGGGACCCTATATAGAATTAAAGCCTTCCTTACCCGAATGCCAGGGCAGCCACAGCCCGTTCACACCTTCTCTCTACCCTACTATATGCCTCTCCTGTCCTCACTCACCTTAACAAATCTGATCTGGCCAAGCTCTCATCCTGCTATAATCACATTGCCAGGTTCGTTACAGGCCTACCCTACAGAACACACCACTGTACTAACCTGAAAAGCTTGGATGGATAGAATTCCCACACCTTCTTCACCAGTCCCAACTCATAGAGGCCTTCAAAATCCTTAAACAACCTGAGAATACCCCAGCACTAAAAAACTTAATGACTCCCTACTCCAATCTAAGCTGCCTTCACTCAGCAAACAGACTCCTTGTCCAAACAACTAAATCTCTCAACCTAGGTGGTGACGCTATTTGCCAACACCACTGGTAAAATATGGAACTCTCTCCCAAATAACATCACGCTTGCAACTTCTCCAAGTCAATTCAAAAATAGTCTAAAACTCCACTTCCAGTCATACTGGCTATGTCCTTGCTCAAACCCAGACTAGCTCTGTGCCATTAACTAAAACATAAACAACTAGCTAAGATGATAAGTACTTTGTATACTGCGATAAAGAAATATGTATCCTGTCTAACTCTATGTCATTATACTGCCTACCATCCTTGCTAATATCTTAATAATGTTACATTTGTAGTAATCTCAGAAATAGTAATGGCAGTCTTGTACTTGTATGTAAATAGCCTATGTTTTTGTTAAGTTCTTTCAGCTCATTTACTGTACCTAATTATCAATGTAACTCTATTGAAGCTTTTCTCCCCGGGCCTCCGCTGAAAAAGGACATGTATCCAGTCGGACCATCCCGGTTAACAAATGTAAAATAAATAATAATAAAATAATAATAATTTTATGGGCAAGTAGTTGGGTGGATTTAGGTAGGGTGAAGGCAGGTACATTTCCATTTAGTGGACAGATGTTTGAAAAGCTGGGTTTTGGAGTTGTCTGAGTTTGGTATAGTTCTTAGAGTGGAGGGGGAGAATTCCATTTTTTTACCTAGTGATTTACCTAGGGGTGCCTAACAAGCATTCTGTAAACACCCCTCACTACTATTAAGCAGTAGCATCAAAGCAGAGCATTAATATAGGTCAGCAATCATCACAGAAGAGCAATGGGAAGCTGTTATACACTTCATCCAGACTTTTTGTAAGTCAAAAAAGTACTAGTGAAGTGCTTAACAGCTTTCCGCCACACTTAGTCATGGCCATTATCTGTCAGGTAGCAGTAAATGCATTACAGCTTTCAAAGCTGTAAAACAGTAAGTGCTACTGTACTGTATTCTCAAACTTTTCAAAAGAGCAGGTAGAACTCCATTCACTACAAAAAACATTTGATCAGGTCCCTCAAATTAACCCAGGCTCTGTGCTCTTGTCATGGATGTCAAGATTCACCTCTGGGGTTTTACTTTCAATGTGAATTTCTTAACATATATGTCAAGAAAATATAACATCATGAGTATGGTTAGAAACATACCTCTCAACTGTCCAGTATTTTGCAGAATGTCTCTGATTCTGACATATTTTTGCCCTGTCACTCCTACATTTTTTCATTTTCTGGTAAATTATTGAGGACTGCAGTTAATCAATAATGCCAGACAGTAGAGTTTTGTACTTTTTACTGCTCAGAGAATGCATTTTTTCTCAAAACACATTATATTAAAAAAGTTTCTGTAAAGACCAAAACTTAGCAATATATTTAAACAAAGAAATATATGCAAAGTATACACTATATATACATAACATTTGTCCCATAATAAGTTAATAGACATTAATACAAAAAATATAAAACTCTCTCAAGTAGTTTACTAGTGATAACTAATACATTATTCCCAATAAAAATATGAGGATATAAGAACATGAAGACAAATGGTATTGCTATGAAGAAGATAAAAGTTAAATTAAAATATTTAAAATTAGGTTCCAAATTTGAAAAAGTGTAGGTGATTTAGAAGACTGATGAGGAAGAATTTTGAAAGTTTTGTAGTGTTTAGTGATTAATATCAGACTAAGTTAAAGTTGCTAGTGAGCACCATTTTTGCTTATATAAAAATTTGTCATGGTAAAGAGAATTCTAAGTGCTCTAAGATGAAGTGATTTAATTTTGGGGGGAGTTAGATGTAGAGAGTAAATTTTCAGGTAATAGGTTCTAAACTTTGAAGATGTGAACAATTTTTTTTTCTTGGACAATGATCAATATTTCTTTTGTATAGCAATAATTCCAGAATATATGCAAAATGTCAAAATTCAGTAATCCACAGGCATTACATTTATTGGGAAAAGACTTGTTATATAATGATTTTTTTTTTGTCTGGTGTAATTTGTGCATTATTTTTTATTATAAAGTGAGAGAAGAAAAATTAAACTTTGTATTTAGATAGATCTTATATGATAGTGATTTCAATATAGGTGCTAGAAGAACTTTAATTAGTTGCTTAAAAAGGCCAACTCTGTCTATTTGTGGCTGAGTTAGTTGATAATAAGGCTGAAGTATTTTGTTAATTATGTTTACCACAGAAGAATATCTTGCAGGAATTTTTAGATGTCCACATAATTTAGACGAACGGATGAGTAGGTACAAATTTACCCTAGGGTCATCATGTCTGGTTCTGCTCAGTTTGACAGGTGAGCACCACTAAGTGCTGAAAAAAGGTTAGCAAGAAAGTCTGTGTGTGTCTACTTAAAGGTATAAATGACAAAGCATTGTATAGTCCCCATGACCATTTGCCTAGTATTGTTGCTGTGTTTCTATGGCTATTCTTATGAGTATTTTTTACTATTAGACACTACTGGCTATGGACTGTATGTGTCTTTATATTCTACATCAGTGAAAAGTTGGTGCATGTTGTCCAGCAAACTACAGTGCACACTCCCATTTCCACACTGTTGAGGGTAGCAGCCTTCTGTATCTGGACTATGACCTGCACATCCATAGGTAAATGCAGATGTCATAGCCATACCTGAGGCAGACCTGGTGGTCTGGCAGTGCTGCACCCCACTGTATCACTCTAATACTATTCCTCACCAGCGGTGGGGGCTAGAGACATAGGTGTATCCTGTAACGGACCTTCAAGTACCAGGTTTGAATGTCATTCACTAGTAAGATTCTGTGGTTAGCCAGTACATCTTCAGAGACCTCTGTAATGCTGGAGGTATGGGACCCCCTCACCCTGTAATGTTGCAGACAGTGCCACTGTGTCACAGGACTGTGCCACTTATATGTTGCAATCATTGTCATTCACAGGTGCCTTGATTATATTACACTTATCTTTTCCTGTTGTGCAGGACACTCCATCAGTGGAAACTTTATAAGCATGAATAGACGTAACACCATTATCAGTCCACACATATATACCTCTATAACTCCACGTGGCATATATACTAATTGTTAGGCTTAGCTTATCTTACAGATTGTTGCAGTTGTAAGCAAGAGGCCCTTGGTCAGGCCCTCCTTTCAAGTATAAGCTGGACTGTGCTGTGCTATGCTATAAGATAATAGACATTCCTAACCTGTTGTATCTCCCAGTGACACATCTAATATTGGTGTCAGCCCAGCTCCCACATTCAAGCCACCCCCAAGTATGAGGGTCATCTTCCCCATCTGGTGAGTGATACTAAGTGAGCCACTTCTGTGTCAGTGCTCCACCCCTGCGGTGGACTTCTTTTTAGCAATGTTCCATGCCTTGCCCCCTGCATAAAATATTGCATCAGTTACCCTTACTCACACCTTTTATAGACAACTACTATGGCCACCACATCACATCCTGCACTAGCCCCTGCCAAATCTGGTCCCAGTGATCATTATCTGTGGTACCTCTGCCCAAAAGGCACATGCCATGTATATAATAAAGCTTGCAGTTGGGCTTCATTCTCCTGGCTAGTGAACCTTTCAAGCTGTTGCCTCCCTCAGGTACCTGTACAGCTGTGAACAAAATATTTCAGTTAGTGGTGTGTACAGTATGCTATGAGATACACATACTTATTTGCCACCCCACCCTATACAGCTGATGGCATATGTCTGCCTCTCACTGACATTCAAAACAGGGGTTGTTGTTGTTGCTCTTGTTGTTGAGGTACTTTACTAGGCAGAATTCCTTTCTTAACAATGGGAAGTTCCACACCTACAAATACTTTATTGAAATTCCTCTATGTGAAAGTTGCATACTTATAAATGGTATTGCACAGAACTGCTCCAAACACTATATAACCTGTTAGCAAGAGCCCAGAAGCATGACAATGAAGCCATTTAGTATCATTATCCTTGAAATGAACTACTGACAGTATGCAATACACCACCCAAACATGTTGGTATTAGCCATGCATGTCACTCTGACCACTAAGCATTTGAACTGATTGCTGATATGCACAGAATGTGTGCATCCATAGTACCATGAAGTTATACTATGGTAGAGCTTTACATTCTGTGATACATGACTCATTAATGTGTGTCCATGTGCAGAGGGCTACCAATTTGCTCCTCAACTGGACATCATTGAGAGGCTATGGCTATGGCTACTTCAGGTTGGGGGAAAGGCAGAGCTCTAGCTTGGTATGCCAAGGAGAACAGGATTTGCCTGTTCTTCCTGCACAGGAGCTTCAAAGAGTTCCTGCTGGGAACTTGTGATGTCCCACAGCTTAAACTGGATGCCTGGCATAAGCTGCTAGAATAATAAGTGATGCCATTGGCATCAGCCATTCATGTGAGCAGTACCAGCATAGGTACAGTCACTTGGAGTTGTGTCATACTGACCTCCTCCAGCAATGGCAGACAGGTGCTTAAGAGGGAAAGCCTAAAATGGAATGTAAGCATTTTTTTCAGTACCATTGTCTTCTATATTCTTACCTGTTGTACATTTATACTTAACAGTACCGGCTTTGTTTTCTAGCAGTGGAGGAGTTGCAGTTGAATATGGCTGGGTGCCACAGAGAGATGAAGTGCCACTCTTGCTTGTGAGGTGTGTGTGACATTGTGCCAGTCCATTGTAAAACTATGACTGAGTTTGTAGCATATGTGTAGTCATTTTTTTCAACAGTGTTTTCCTTCTAAAGATGCAGTTACTGAAGAAGAGGAGGTACAACAGTGGTCTTTTCTATCTGCATCAGCCAGAGTGTCGGTTGCCCGTGGCTACCAAGTCTATATCTCAGCAAGGGAATGATGGTCCCCCTACTGGAAGTGACTTGGAGAATTTACTGGTATATACTTTTTATGCTTCTTAGGAGTACATATACATTTATGTCCTGAAAGTGGACCAGAGGAGTGTCCAGTGATCTCCTGGCAGCAATTAGACAGGCTGGTAGCTGCTAGGGTGTGCTGCTGATTGAATGCCCACAGGGCAATTTTTTTAAACACTTTTATTAAATTCTCACTTAAGACATAGGCAAACATACATTAACTGAAAAGAAAACAAACCATTTTAAAATGTTTCTATTTAAATACACCCACCAGGCAATGTTTATTGCCTAAGAATTCCAAACCGTACTTGACACACCACAACTAAAATAATAAAATAACAACTTTAATAAAATAATAATATTTTTATTAAAGTTGTTATTTTATTTTTTCATCTGTAGTATGTCAAGTACGCTTCAGAATTCTTACACATTTTTCTTGCGTTTTGGCTTGACCTTTATCTGGATACCGATTTTAGTTAATGTTTCTGCCTACTGGTGCAACTGGAGGAGTTATGCAACTGGAAGGCCCCACCTTCAGGCACTAGGGGAGCAACCATACACAATATCAACCACCCAAGTGAGTGATGCCTAAGTTTGCTGCCTTCTCAACTGGCTTGGCCCCTGGCATCCATCTTTGTGTCATTCCTCATTCATACCTTGTTCATTGACCAATCCTCCCTCTCACCATTTGTCCACATTATCCTTCTTATATTTTGTATATATACTGCTACTGTTTATCTACCTATGTTCTGTGTTTGTCTGTCTGTCTGTCTGTCCCTGCTACCTTTCCTTCTCCCTCTATGCCATCCAAAGCCATCCTTCACTACCTTCCTCACCAGCCCTTCTTTTGTAACATTTCAAAAATGGTGGTCTTTCCCACAAAAAAAAATAATAACCTTTTCTTCTTCTGCCCACTTTCATACTACATGACTACCCATCTGTGCTTTTCTATTTCCTACTGTCTTCTCTACCCCATTGCTCCCTCCCCCATTTATGTGATGAACAAGGGTGTCACTGCTGGCCACTCTGCTGCCATTCTTGTACTGAATGGCAGCTAAATGCAGCAACGTGGTGTTACATTGCATGTCAGTTTGGATTACTTGGTAGACTATTCTGGCTTATCTGTGGTGTCTATAATATTGGTCTGATCCTGCTGTGCAGAAAACTAGCACTGCTTATCCTATTATTACTATGACTCTCTTTTTTATACAATATTTTTATCACAATGCTGATGATATCCACTGTATCATACATGTCTGAGTAGATTTTCATCCCTTGCATAGGCACAGCCTTCACATTTAGCACTGCTCAGATGGGCACCACTTGGCTATGAATCCTGACCAAAGCATGGTTGTATAAGACACTTAACACAGATGTGCATCTTTAAGGACTAGTAGCTGTAGCACTAAACCATAACATTTGCTTTCTCATCCTTTCTGCAGATATGTCAAATATCACTGTGAGAGTAAACGCTGGTTTATAGCAACATTCCATATAACCTTGGTCAGTGCATGAAGCTGGAAACAGATATCTAAAAAAGCTGTCATATATATATATATATATATATATATATATAATAGGTGGGAATAATAACTTCTTATCAAAATGGCAACACTTTCCATATTATCAAAGAATGTAAATGGTCTGATGGGCATAGACAAAAAAGGGAAAAAATAACTTATATAAGAAATGTAAAATAGCAATATTACAGGAGACACACTTAGAAAGAAATGAGCATGTAAATTTGATAAAGAAATAATTTCAGAAGGGATATTCAGCCCAGTATCAGGGACAAAGGAAAACCTTATATGAATTGCTACAGGAGCTCCAATAGTAATAGAAGAGGGGAAATATAATAATGGTAGATTTGTAGTGGTAAGGGGCTACTAGAAAGGGAGGAGGATTATGCTGGCATATATTTATATTCCATCTAAAAACTGCTATTATGCAGCTTAGGAAAATGTTGGGAGAAATAATCAGCTTTCAGCAAGAAATATTACTTATAGGTGGGGACTGGAATTGGATTTGCAACAGTGAGGATATATCGGGGAGGGAGTCTATAAGGGAAATTATAACAAAAGATGGTAGATTTCTGAAGAAATTTATGAAAATATTTGGTATGGAAGACATGAATTCAGTAGCAGGAACACAGAGAGAATGTACATATTATTCTCCAGGATACATTAACTGGGATAGACTACACAGAAGAACATGTGTATTTAATTGAGAGCTTTGACACACATCCAATAACTATTTCAGATCATGCACCAATAATAACTAAAGTAAAAAATGTAGAGTAATGAAGTAAAAATAAGACAATGCCACTTCCCCATCTACCTGTTAAAAAGAGAGGAATTTATGGAATGGGTATTGGAAATTATTTGGGAGCTATTACAGAAAGAGAAAAGAACTTCAGATGTTTTAGCTAGTGAGTGAGATAAAATGAAAGCAGATTTTAAAAACAGAGTAGAAATAAAGGAAAAAAATATATGGTTAAGAAATAACTAGAATTATTTAGAGGAGCTGGCAAAGGTTAAAGTATTGCAGAATAGGGAGAATCTCACAGAGCAAGAAGAGGTACAATTGCAGAGTGCTAAAGAGAAAATAAGGGACTATTGGGGTAATATGCATGAGTTTAGAAAGACTGCTGTTAAGCAACTGTTTTTTTTTAATATTAACTCCACAGCACAAAAACTTTTAGCACAATGACTTAGACAACAGAAAGTACAAAGGATTGTTACCATATTTAGGGAGCTATAACAAGAAAAAAATAACCAAAGATCCTGTAAAGGTGTTAGAGATATTTTGGAAATTTTATGAAAATTTATATAAAGCAGATAAATTTGGAAATAAATAAAAAGCTAAAATGGAAATATTTATGGAAGACTTAAATATGCCAAGGTTAGAGGTAGATGAGGCTCAACAATTAACACTTAAGACAAAAGGAGATGGGATAAAAATGGTGATCTATAACCAATTTGCAAGAAAGTCACCAGGAATAGATGGTATTCCTGTGGAGGTTTTCGAAGCTTGGAGGGAAGAAAGTGATAAAGATCTGGAAGGTTTTAACAGTTTTTAAAAGTAAGGTAACCATCGACATCCTGGAAAAAAACTGCGATGGCTGTAAATTTTAAGATGGTAAAGACCCATTAGATTCAGCTTCAAATAAGCCCATTTCAATTTTATACCATGATTATAAAGTGTTTATGTCTTTAATGGCTAAAAGAATGGCAAAGGTGTTGCCAAAATTGATAGATATGGATTAATGTGGTTTTGTGGAGGGGCGATAAGCATTTCACAACATTAAGAGAACAATTATGATCCAGAGGGAAGCAGAATGTAGGAAAATACCACTGTTGTTGGTGGGACATGATAGTAGGGCAATAACAGTATTTGTATTCCCTGATGCAATAATAAGGTTACTTAAGAGGATATGCGAGAGATTGGAGGGAAAATCAAAGTGGGAGGGTTCCTGTCTGATAAGTTGTGTCTGAATAAAGTAAAAAAAAACAGAAACACGCAAGTGAGGCCAAGTGCACAGACTAGACCAATAATCCAAGAAGATTCAAAAAAGTCCAGCACAAATCAAGTGGATCAAGTTGCATTTATTTAATATAAAAGGTGGCTAACCCCATAGCAACAAACTGGTTTCGTCTTAGAATAGCCTTCCTCAGTGTTCAACTTGATCCACTTGATTTGTGCTGGACTTTTTTGAACTTTCTGACTAAAGTAACCAAGCAAGGCTGTCCCTTTTCCCCTTTGTTATATGCATTATATTTAGAAGCATTGGTGAAGAAAATAAAGGACTCAGAAAACTGAAAATATAACTGAGATGGCAATCAAGAAAAGCTGGCTTTATTTGCATATGAAATTATTTTGTACCTGATCAAACCAGAAAAGGACATCTCTGTGTTGTGAAAATTTGAAACAGTTTCAAGCTTTTTCAGGGTATAAAATTGATAAAGATAAAAAAGGCTGTAGCTGTAAACTATGTACCCACACTTGAACTGGTTCTGCAATACCCATATTTCTGGGAAAATGATAAAATGAAGTATTTATGAGTATGGGTTAAAAAGCAGCTACAGATATGTGGGAAGAGACTAAACAAAAGATAATACAAAAACTGAGAAAATGGAAGTTCTTCTATATAGCTATGGATATGGATATCAAGATACAAACAGTAAAATGTTTTAGTCCCTTTAGTCTTATACACAGATCAGGCATATTTTTATCAACCAGAGGAGAAGTTGTGGATAGCAATTAATAAAGAGTTGAAGGGTTTTCCTGGAGGGGAAGAGGGCCATAATCAAGTGGGATATGGTGATCTTTCCAACAGAACAAGGTGGTTTAGGATTACCTGATTTGAAGGGATATTTTAGAGCTACACAGTTAAGGCTCTTTTACATAACACAAGCAGAAATCTACAATTGAAAGTGGAAAAAGATGATGATAAAGCAGGGAAGAAATTCCTGAAATAAGGAGAGAGTGGAATTTGGATGCAGATCCTTAAGAAGAATAACAACAGCCATACAGAATATTATACTCATAAAGTAGCAGAAAGTATTCTAAGAACCAACACGGGAATGGAGAGAGGAGATTCTGCTTAATGGGATGACTGCATTTAGGGACTAGGCGAGGGAGATCTGGAATTTACTGCAGGAAACTGGCAAAGAAACCAAGGTACTGAGAAGAAATAATTAGAGCGGGAAAGGTAACAGAATGGGAAGAGGCCAAGAAGACATTTGGACTGCAGGCTGGAAACTGCCTTTTCTATAAGGATTTGATATCAGAGTAAAGGCAAAGAGAAAGGGATGGGGAAATCCTAAGTGAAAGACCAACACTGGTAGAGTTTTTAGTTTAATCTAGAACAGAAGCTGATGTAAAAAAGGGGATCCTTAGTAGGAGATATAAAATATTGCATGATAACTCTAGGAATCAATCAGAGGAGGTTAGAAAACAGTGGGAAGAGTGATTGGATAAGCAATTCACAAAGAACGTGAGGACATATGTATGGCTCCCAAATATGCAGCAAAGTCTAGAAGATTTAGGTATTTACATGGAAGTGCTTGCATACAGATTTTTATACTCCAAGCAGATTCCAGATAATTTTTCCTCGTACGTTTTATGAGTCTCATGAGTTGGCAAACTTTAAAAATTCCCTACAGCGTACTGTACCAGAAATACTGGGCAAGCAAATAGCTATAGCTAAGGAAATTATTTTATTGTACAAAAAATATGAGATCTATAATGTTTGTAGCTGTGAGCATGTTAACATAGTTTGTTTTCTTTTATGTAAATGTAGGTTTGTCTATGTTAGAAGTGATAATTCAATAAAGTTGTTTAAAAAAAAGAATTTGGCCAGTGTACTAGGTGAATGATTAGCCAAGACCATTGGCCATTGTGAAAATTCTTAAAGACTGAAAGTCAGCAACTGTATTACCCTTGTGCAAGTGGGGGGTAAAAAAATCAAGCGAGCTAGAGGCTTCTTAAACTAAAAGCAGTGGATGAAAAGTCAGAGGGACAGAGAGGGAGAGAGAGAGAGAGAGAGAGAGAGACTAACTGTGAGGAAGCCTGGTTGCTTTGGAATCTTGTCCACAGTGTTAGAATAAGCATGAGTAAGAGATTGAAGGAATGGTAAACTGGAAAGGATGCTGGTTTATTTATTTAAATAAAAGTAGGATAGATACAATGATGTTAAAAGAAACTCACTTGGGAATAGAGGAATATAAAAAGTGATAGGAAAAAGTGGAATGATAGGGTATACTGCACAGTTAAATAGAGAAGTAAAGAGAGTGGTGCTAATGCTAATTCAAAAGATATGCTCCTTGAAGTGTGATGAATATGTAGAAGATGAACAGGATAAATACTTAATTCTGACAGGATGGTGGAAAGGACAAAGATTAACCTTACTAAATGTCTATATTCTGCTGAAGGCAAAAGAGGAACAATTAAAGGAAGTAATAGGTGAAATATCGTATCAACAACAGGGCATTAAGATGATCACAATGATGCCTCAGGAGACCCTAGGCTGTTGAAAATTGCTAAAGTTTTTTTAATATATTTAACATGAAGGATATAATGAAAGGGCTGAACAAAAGGTAAGAGTTCACACATTACTGTGCTCAGTATAAGTCAGGAGCCAGGTTGGATAGAATATATATATTACGGAAGAGCAAATTGATCAGATAAGGGGTGGGACGACATACCCAATTATGATATCTGATCATAACCCAATAACGGCAATCCTAATGAATAAAGAGCAAACTAGGGAAGCTAGACATCGGCATTTTTTATACACATCTTGAAGAAAAAAAAGACAGTTTAAAAATGGGTAGTGGAAACCTTAGAAACTTTCCTAAATGAAGTGGAAGCAACAACCAAAGGAGTGGTGAAGGTATGGGAGGGTGTGAAGGCAAAACTGCAATTTTTGGTTAGTAGTTAAGAAGGGAGGAATGGGATAAAAGTAATAGTGAGTATATTAAGTCATTAGAGATGGAGAAGAAGAATAGTTGACACCAGTTGTCCAAGGTCAGCATTACATCAACAGGAAAGGCTACCTTCTACCAACTACCAGGTAGTATGCAATGCACAAGGCTTCATACCCAATGTAATAATTAAAAAACGTTATTAGGAAATATTATTAAAATATTTTAAAACCCTCTTGGTGCCCTGGCATACAGACTTCCAGAGAATATAAGACATTTTATTACTCTCTGGAAAATTGCACACTGAAGTACCAAATGCTTTTTTAATGTTTAATAAACAACATTTCTTAATGACATTTGTTGTTCTATTATTTTAATTTAAGAAATGTCATAACAGAATTCATAACTGGTGTCTGCAAAGCATCCTAACGATGCCTGTATTTCTCATAAATGGCATAAAAGTAATCTTTATTGATGTTTCTTGCACAGGGATGTTCAACAAGGCAACCTGTTAGATAAATGCTGACTTACTGGTAGACCGACCTTTCTACAGTCACCAACAGTATGTATACGTGTCTCACAATCTCCCCTTGTGTCTCTACTGTGTTGCATGTGATGCAGATAAAACACCAATATCTTGGAACATTAATCTAATACAGAACCCACAAAGTATGACTGAACACCAGTATAAAACCCCCCATGCATAAACCAGAAACACTGCAGAGCGAGTGTTCAGCCAGCTGAAAGCCTAGTACTGTTGTTTAGGCACATCAAGGGGGTATTGCTTTATGCCCCTGCACAACCTGCAAGCTATATGTAACATTCTGCATGCTACACAGAATAATTATGAGGACGTTAGGTACCGCAGCCTTCAGTCTTCAGAACCTCCACACCTGCAACAGCAGGCACTGTTGCAGACTGTGGTGCAACAAACAGCAATGACAGTGATCAGCAACCTCAGACAGTATCATGCACATGCATAGTAACTATTCAAATGGCAATGCCTACTCCACATCTATAAGGCCTGACATTTACATACGCGTAGTGCAATGTCATATAGAACAATTGATATGCGCAATGTCATTTGAAGGTTATGCTGGGCAGTGCATGGTAGTTACACTGTGTATCACACATCTTCACTTTCATCACACCGGAAGGAGGTACAGGGTTAACGGACTTGCAGGGAGAAGCATGAGTCACAGGGATATGCACTGACATTCCATATTATTCCAAATCAATCCTGCAGTGGATTCCAAATTCACTGGACCAGTTCACCTATGATATCTGTCTACCACAGACAGGTATGGCCCATGCCACTGATCATCCAAACCTAAGACCTCCATCTACTGGGACTTACTAACATCAGTCTTGGCCAATTGGCAGCTGGTATGTTGGTTATACCCTGCCGTGTTCCCAGACATTTGTGTGCTCTCTGTTTGTGTATCTCATGTCTCCCCTCTTGGTATATGCAAATCCATCCCTGTCTGTCTCACATGTTTCAGGTGTGCATGTTTTTGTGTCCATGCTGCCTATTCATTCACTACATTCCACTGTCATTATGCTTTTAACTCCTTGCCCTCCTTTAATATATATATATATATATATATATATATATATATATATATATATATGTGTGTGTATATATACATATATATATACATATATACATATATAGATTATATATATATATATATATATATATATATATATATACATATATATATATATATATATATATATATATATATATATATATATGGTTCTACCTCACATAAACGAAACACCACAACACCGACAACGCAATCACCGACACCACATACTCGACAGTACAAAAACACGAAATCCCACATGCCCCGCAACGAAATAACCGACGGTACACAAACACGAAACGTCATACACTTCACACACCACAATCAACAACCAAAACACATTCCCGTCCAAAACCACATACACAACACAAGCACACCAAAATCCCTACAAACCCACACTAAACCACACATACACAACTACCTACAACCCTGACCCAAACCCTAACCCTAAGGTCCATCACTACCGCACACTTACCTGACCGCTCCCTAACCCTAACTCACTTATCCCCTAACCCAAACACAATCACTACGGCACACTTACCTGACCCGGCCCTAACCCTAACTCACTTATCCCGCCCCTAACTCAAACACAATCACTACACACTTACCTGACCGCTCCTAACCCTAACTCACTTAACCCACCCTATCCCCACTTACCTTTTCGCACCCTAACGTCCGTCACTACCGCATACTTACACAGCCTTTTCCCATTTCGGCATCCTCGGCCGGTGCTTTCATCCGTGTCGGTCTTCTGCTTGTCGATCTTCTAGGTCCCGTCAGTCTTCTGCGCTGTCGATCTTCTGGGGCTCGCGATTTCCCTGTCGATGTTCCGGCGTGTCGTTGAAGTGAGGTAGAACCATATATATATATGGGTCTATATTAGAACATCGAAGTTTCAAAACTTCGAATGTTCTAATATCGAACCCTATTTAGCAAAAGCTGAAAACATCAAACATACAGAACAGCAATTTTTTTCCTAGGGAAAAGATTTGCTGTTCCAAAACACATACACACAACACAAGCACACCAAACAAACAGCAATCCACACACATACATCTAAAATCTTACACCTAACCCTACACTAAACTATACACACACCACTAACTATCCACTTACCTTAACCCAAACCCTAACCCTAAGGTCCGTCACTATCACACACTCACCTCACCCATGCCCTAACCCTAACTCACCTAACCCGCCCTAACCGTTACATCCACACAATTGCACACATACATAACTCACACCCTAACCCACACTCAATCGCACACTTACCTGAACCCGACCCGTAACGTTCCACCACAGCGCTGAAAATACCAAAGCAATAGAAATGGACAACTGAATTCTTTCCCTAGGAAAAAATTCGGTTTTCTGCTGCTTCAATATTTGCAGCTTTCGCTGAATAGGGTTCGATATTAGAACATTCGAAATTTTGAAACTTCGATGTTCTAATATAGACCCTATATATATATATATATATATATATATATATATATATACACACACACACACACACACACACACACACACACACGCACACACATGCACACACACACACACACACACACACACACACACACACACACACACACACACACACACACACACACACACACACAGTAAACTCTCAATTAACCGACACCCAAACAATTGGCACTCTCAAGCAATCAGCAAAAAAAAAAAAATCAAAGAATATACTGTACAATGTTCATGTGTTGCACTTTCTGGCCCCCCCCCCCCCCCACAGAAACATACCTTAAAGTTTTTAGAGTTTTAGAGTTTTAAAAAGGAAGATAGGAATAAATTCCCTCTCTCCCCCAACCTGAGAACAAGTCAAACCAAACAAATAGTAAAGGGTACAGTATTAGTCAGGCCTATTTTTGATAGTAACTCTCAAGAAATCAGAAACTACAGTTATCCAGCATCTACAATACCAGTCTCCATGGGTGTTGGTTAACTGAGAGTTTATTTTGGGTTTGCTGGTTCGATTCTCAGCTGGAGCTCCTTCTGTGTGAAGTCTGTATGTCCTCCCCGTGGTCGACTGACCTTTAAAGACATGCAGGTAGGTGCATGCGTGAATGGGTGTACCTTCTTTGAAGGATGGGCATCAGGCTGGCACCTCAGCACTGTAAAAATCCACTGCCAATCGTTAGCGGACCGGAGTTCTGCTGTAGTGACACCTAACCGGGAAAAGCCGAAAGAAATCAGTATACATATATATATATATATATATATATATATATATAGATAGATAGATAGATAGATAGATAGATATGGTTTACTGTCAAAATTCATATGATCGACATTAATTTGGTCAAAATCATTACATCAACAGTTCAAAATAACAACATTAAAATGTCTACATTTAAATGGTCGACACACACCTGCAAACTAACACTAGTGTTTTTGCAGGAAGACTGCGCTCCTCTGCACCCCCACACCCCCTGCTGCTTATATACTACAACTCCAGGATCGCACAACAGTGCTGAAAAGAATAAATCCTTGCCTGTTGTCAACATAATGTCAACAGAAGGTCGACTGCACTGTCTGTCGACCAAATGAACTACTTAATATTAATGTGTCGACCGAATGTGTCGACCATATGAACGTTAGACTATATGAATGTTGACATTTTGATAGTAAACCTATATATATATATATATATATATATATATATATATATATATATATATATATATATATAAATAAAGAGACAGAGAGAGAGAGAAATAAATATATGCATACAGATAGCTATAGAAATATATATATATATATATATATATATATATATATATATATATATGAGAGAGATATTAAATTGGATAGCTTTACAAGCAAAATGAATATGTGCATTATCTTCTCACCCAGGCAACTCTACCCATTTGGGTCCCTGCGTATGTTTTTCTTTTAGCCAAAGTTGTTCAATAAAAATGCAGATTACATTCACAGAGCTGTTACTTAAACATAAACAGAAGCAAAAGAAAATATATGTTCCACTATTTAAAAGGGTGCAGCTGTAACAACCTTTTTATACTACTGCCACAAAGACCTGGTGGAGTCCCAACACTCAGTTTCAAGCTGCCATTTTAGTTTGTTTTTTAATTTTTTTTTTTTTTCAAGAAATGAATTGTGGTCATCCTGTCTTTGCACAATACGCTACGCATTTTTCTAATACTTTCACACACTAAGCGTGCTTGTACAGAACACTAGTAATTTGTTTCACCTTAATTACATATTTGTGCTCATAAAGTAGCCAGAGGCATCTGTTCAGCAAAGTTCTGAAAAGATTAACTTTTTTTGTGTCTTTCGCCTTTTCCCAGTTAGGGGTCGCTACAGCAGAACTCAGGTCCGCTAATGATTGGCAGTTGATTTTTACGTACTGGCTTGCCAGGCCCGACACACAACCTTCAACGAAGGTACAACCATTCACGCATGTCTCCACGCAGAAGACGCTCGAACCGGACAGCATCTTACTGTGAGGCGACAATGCTACCGCAGCACCACCACCACGGTAACTCTTAAAAGATGAACTATATAACACAAATTCATCCCAAACTTAAGCATCAGATTTCCCATAAACCAAAGTGATATTTTTTCTCCTAGCTGCCGTGTTCATTTTTCTGCTCATTGTATTTTACTTAAAATCTTTATGATAGCTTTATATTGCAAAATGAGAATTCACTCACTTGCCTTTTTTCATGTTTTGGGGTACTTTTAGTATAATGTAAACAACAAAATAAAATGAACACCAAAACATTAGTTGCCCATTAATAGTTAATACATTTGATAGGATTAATGATGTACCAATTAAACCTACTGGGAAATATAGCTGTCTTACAGAATGTGTAATATATGTAATCAAATGTAATTGTGGTCTGTTTTATATGGGAGAAACTAAAAGAGTTTTCAAGACCCGACTACAAGAACGTTAGGGACATTAAATCTGGTAAACTTGAAAGCCCTTTAGCCCAACATTTTAAATGTTTTCATAATGGTAATTTAGATGATTTAAAGGCTATTCTGGAAAAAATAGAATGTGAACAGGATAGTTATGATATAAAAAGAAAATTGCTTCATAAGGAAGCTTTATTTATATTGAAGTACTCAACTTTGACCCCTAGAGGGCTTAATACTGAATGTTGTTGGAAATACTTTGTATAATTACATTTAATTGTTTAATTGTAGTATTGATGTTTTAGGGAGGGTTTTTTTTGTATATATAAGATGTGATTTTTTATTTATGTTTTACTCCTGGAAGGCTTTTCTGTAAGCCGAGGTGCTAGAGACTGAGATTGCTCCATTAAAGTGGAATATCTGTTTTGTTGTTCATTTTACTTTTAGTATAACCCCAGTATTCTTCTTCTGGAAACACATAATTTGTTTTAATAAAAGAAGAAATTATTAAATGCATCAGAGCTGCTGGTAACAGGCCTATCATTAACTTACGTTTGAGTCTTTCATGACCACAGCTAGGCCTGGTACTGAGTCTGCATCTTCTGATTGGCTCGGTTTTGTAAAAGGCAGAAGTATGGTACAGATGAAAGAAAAATACGTGGGTGCTAAAAAAGACAGCCCCATGAGCGTCAGTTAGAGATCCGGTTTCAGTGTGACAAACTGAATACATGGAAAGCCTACATTCTTCATTTCCTCTTAGTAACAAAAACTCACATATCCTGCTCTCAAACACAAGACTTAAAATACCACCCCAAAAGTTCCTGTATTGCAGAAGGTGTTAGAAACTACTTCCTCTAGACTCTATTCCCCACATTCAAGAGGCTGTCCATTTCCTCAGGTTGAAACCATAGCTCTAACTGCCAGAAGTGGCAGTCCGTTGTTGCTGTAATATGTTTTCTTCAATAATGCTTTCCTTTAAGTATATTTGGTATTGTGTAATTTGTTTCCAGGATGATTATTGTACTGTGCTCACCTGCTTCATTTCTTGTTTCATGTTCTGTTTGGATTGTTTCCAAAAGGTGTGTCTGTGCCTGTCATCCCCACACATTCATCAGTCACTCAATAAATAAATAAATGACAAAAGTATAATTTAGGCACATTCACAAAATGCTAAACACTTTCAGACAATACATACTATAACCATATGAATTTTTATTTGTTTTGCTAGCAAGATATAGTAATGCAATTGTTGTCTAATTGATAAGATAAGAATAGCAGGCATGGTGCTGGTGTATCTGTCTGATTCAGAAAACACTGCAGCAGTAAGGCATGGCCATGTGTATGACCAAGTAATCACATTAGGCTCTGCCTTGTGTCATGTTACACTTCAGGGGCTGATTAATGCAATTGCAAATCTCAATACATCAGACAATGAATGCAAAACTGCAAAGATCTGCTGCTTCCTGTTAGAATGTGGTGCTGTTTACATTTTGATAAAAAAGGGCCTGTTTCACAACTTGGGCCTCAGGAATTTATCTGGTTGGCAGACAGACAAAATCAAAAGGAAATGACAAGGAAAATGGAAAAGGGAATTAGTAACTACCTCTCAAGAAATGGCTGTAATAGAATTATACGTTATTGGATGTTTCAATTTATATATAGGCATGTACAGAAAATGTGACGACCAAGAAACTGTTTTCCGTCTTTTTTTTTCATTTAGGAAAAGTTTACATTTATGGTCTTAAAGGTTGCGTTCACTTTGTAAATTAATAAGACATTATTAAGCTTTATTCTGGTTGCTATGTGACAGAGGGGACAGTACTGAATTTGCAGCCCCATTTTCATTTATTGGTCACTAGCGAAGAATCAATCAGCAGTACAGAATCTGCAACAACTAATTAAATGCTAGTAGTTGGAAATAACATTTTCTAAATAATACACGTGGCAAGTCATAATATGAATACTAATTGAATTCATCACTACCGTCCATAACCTGCTCCCTTGTGCACAATACATTTGACTTTTTAACAGAGAGCATTCTGCAATGAATGTTAATCTGCTTTCATGGTGGTGCAGCGGTAGTATTGTCGCCTCACAGCAAGTGGTTCTCCTGTTCAATTCTTGGCTAGAGCGCCTTCTGTGTGGAGTCTGCATGTCCTCCCTGCAGTCAAGTGGCATTCGAAAGACATGTGTAGGGCGTGCCTTTGTTGAAGGTTGGGTGTTGAGCTGGCACCTTGGCACTGTAAAAATCTACTGCCAATCATTAGCAGACCGGAGTTCTGCTCTGGCGACCCCTAACTGGGGAAAACCAGAAGAAGATATATATATTAACATACAAACAGCACTGTTTCTAAAAAAACACAAAATCTTTTTCTCATCCACACCACATACTTCACAGTAGTTGTAGAACCTAGTCTATCATACTTCCATCTCACTCTTGCAAAGGGTATTTCATTTTGCCATTCTGTAATGACTCACCTTCATTGGGTTTAGCAGCCAGGTTTGTACAATTTTAAAACTGCATTATTTATGGTGAATTGTTTTGAAAAACGGTAGTTATGTACTTACATTAACACTGGATCTTTTCATTCATGTCTGATATGATATATGGTCCTTGAGCTGCTTGTCAGATCAGACCAGTCAAAACAAGTGCTCCAGCCTCGAGTCCCTTTAAGAATCATTTTCCCACAATGCCCTAGTGTGTGTGTGTGTGTGTGTGTGTGTGTGTGTGTGTGTGTGTGTGTGTGTTTGTGTGGCGATACCTCAGATCAAGTTTGGTGCCAAGCAGTGAAAAAAGATTCAAGGCAGTGCATAACAAAAAGAGAAATATTCTTCAGGTTTTACAAAATGACAATTTGGTAGGTGGAATGGAGGAAGGGAGGGTCACTGTATCAGACAGATGTGAATGAAAGGATCCAGTGTTACGGTAAGTACATAACTACTATATCCTAGTCATCCTGTCTGTGTGATACCACTTATGGGTCAGAATCCCAAGCTACAAGATACCTGAGTGGCATCTTGACAGAAGACCCCTGAGGACAGTGGTTTCAAAGGAAGCCATAGACCACGATATACCATCTAATGTTAGTGCTTTACAAAAGTATACAAGGTAGAGCATGTTGCCACTGCACAAATCTCTTCAGCTGAGGAATTTCACAAAGAAGGCTGCTTAAAGTGGCAACAGATCTGGTGGAAAGAGCTTTGGGTTTGCATGTTAAAGGGTGATTAAGAATTTACTATACATGAGAAATGCAATTGGAAAGCCACCAGACAGGGTGCATTTGGACACTCATGGCCCCAGGTTATTGACTGCAAAGGATACAAAAAGCTGTGAGGCTTTCCTGAAAGATTTGATTCTGTAAAGATAAACTCTGTTACCCCTGCATGTTCAAATTATGCAGGATATATCTGAATTATTTAGAAAAAAGACTGGCAAGTAAATTGGCTGGTTCATGTTTGCTTCAAAAGCCACCATGGGGAGAAAGAAAGGATTGGTATGAAGTGACACTTTGTCCTTGTGTAACACCAAATAAGGGACTGAAGAAGACATGGCCTACAATTTGGATACTCTCCTGGAAGAAGTGATACCCACCAGAAACAAGATTTTTCAGAATAGAATCTTCAATGGTGCTGAAGATGCTAGCACAACTAGAGGTTTTGTTAAGGGTTCCAGCATGAAATTAAGATCCCTTGGAGGCAATGCTTCCCTAATTGGGGGCAGGTGTAGGGGATACCTTTGACAAAGGCCATGTAAAGTTTATGTTTAGACATGGAGCAGGTTCTCTGACCAACATGAAAGTTGGAAATGGCTGCTAACTGTACTTTAACTGCAAATGAAGCCAGAACCAGAGTTAAACATGTTAGCCAAAAAGTGCAAAGTATCTGGAATAGCAGCAGAGAAGGGTGTCAATGTCCCAAGGAGATGCCCAGTTCAAGAAACATTTCCATTTCCCACAATAACGTTTACAAGTGTATTCATTCTGAGAGCCAGATAGAATCCTAACAACATTGGAAGATGAAGCTGGGTTATTGGTTATCATTGGAAGTGAGAAACCAAGAGGTCAATCTTAGGTTGTGGAGGTTTGGGTGGATTTTTCTGGATGGGTGGATTTTTCTGGATGGGATGGAAAGTAGATCCAGTCTAGTGTCCAAAATCGGGAGGGGGTTCTCTGAAGTGAGGACTTGGAAAGGGAAAACAAATTTGCCTGGACAACAGGAGCAATGAGAATCATGGTAGCTTTGCTTCTGATTGCTTTCTGCAGAACTCTGTGAATTTGAGGCAAAGGAGGAGTCTGCCAGTTGGTACAGAGGGTTAAGGCTATGAACTGTAGTTTCCATCAGCCCTTATTTAACTTCTGTGTGAATTTGAGTAAGTTACTTAACCAGATATTGCCCCTAGGTTGCCCCTGAAAAGGAACTGTGTGTCCAATGGACCAACCTCATTAACAAATTGGTATGATGATTATTATTAAGGAAGATAAGTATAAAGTAGCCCAGTAGGCCATTGTTTGACCAGAGCATCACTCAGGGACTGTCACTCTGGAGAGATCATGGCAAAGAACTTGCTGCAGTTGATGTTGGATGGGGAGTCAAACAGATTTCAGCAAAGCTGACTGCAGTGGATGAAAATCTCTTGTGCCACTGCCAGATAGAGGTACCACCCATGATGCATTATTATGGACCTGCTTAGCCTGTCCAGAAGGCAACTGACTTTCCCAGGAATGTGCTTTGCAACTAGAGAGCAATTTGAAGCAGTCACCCACTGCCGCACCCTCATCACTTCCCAGAGTAAGGGTATGATTTAGTTCCCCTCCCTGCTTTTTGATGTATCAAATAAGTGTCATATTGTCTGTTTAAACAGATCTCACCTCTGGAGGATGACAGTCCTGTAGTTTCTGCAACCCAATGATGACTGCCTGCATCTGCAAATGTTAGGGTTGGCCTCTTCTGGACTCTATAATCCTTAGAACATCCTCCCTACCTCATTGAGGAGGCATCCATGATCACTACTGTTGCCAATGGTTGTAGAACAAATTGCCTCCCAAAGTGCAGTTGGGGGAATCTAGCCACTTCATAACTGTCACTTGAAAGGCTGGTAATGATACTGAGGACTTTTGGAGCTACTGTAGAGTCCTTGTGTATCAATGAGTGAACTTTCCATCAGAATAGTGAGGCCATTAGTCCCAAAACTCTGAGGACTAGGGAAACTGTAGGAGAGCAGAAGGGTCTAAATTCCATTAATTAGTGTCTGCATTCTGTCTGACAGGAGAGACACTATCAACATAGTTGTGTCTATACTAGATGATATCTGATGACTTGAATGGCTTATGTTGGTTGAAGAACTGATTTCTGGTGGTTTATGGATATGCCCAAGGGCAGACAGAGTTACAGCAAGTAGTCCGTGGCTTTAACTAAAATTCCACTGTTGGAGCAGTGAGGAACCAGTCATCTAGATATGGGAAGAGTCAAATCTTGTGCATTTAGGCTTGTAGAAGATTGTTTTCCCCTTTTACTTTATCTCCTACAGCTGACCATCAGCTGACTCCCACTCCTCCCCTCATTCATTAGGTCTATGAGACCTACCATAGCCTTCCCAGGCTCAATCCAACCCTAGTCCAGGACCAGTGAGGAAATCAGTGATACTGATGCAGT
Source organism: Protopterus annectens (assembly GCF_019279795.1). NCBI lineage: Eukaryota > Metazoa > Chordata > Ceratodontiformes > Protopteridae > Protopterus > Protopterus annectens. The sequence continues at coordinate 712,993,867 of NC_056735.1, forward strand.
ATCATGTTATACAGCAGCACATGTGACCTAACAATTGTGCCCTCAGAACAGCCTTGGCAATTTTATGATTACTGCACTTTGGAGGTGCATGCTTACTTCAAAGCATGCACATCCTCCTAACTGAGCAGTCAACCACTCATGCAGCTCAGAGCTGGCCAGGCTAGTATGCTGCATATTGCACAGACCCTTTAGGCTGTCTCCATCCCCCCAGGATGGTTGAGCCAACATTGGCCTCTCACTCCCACCCTCTTCTTGTGGCCCCTCCAATGCCCATCCTGCAGATCAAACACAGGTCAAATGGGGCACAGTAAGATCTTTACTCCTCAATACCACACAGCCACATAAGCCTGCAGATTTTTTAGTAAATATTAATAGGGTTTACTCATCTAAGGCTCAGATTGAATTAATTATCTGCCATTTCATGCTCTTCTGGATCTACTCCTCCACAGTATTCACTTATGAAGGTACTTCAGTCAGTCAAAATCTGTTTTGCTGAGTTTCATTACATTTTCAAAACTTAAACCATTGCTTCAAAACTGACATAAAATTGATAGTTTTTTATTGATATAGCAAATGTAACCATTCGGTTCTCATTTCATTCAAGTCTAGCAGTCAATGCAGATGATTAAAGTGCTAAGCTATTAATAGGCAGCTTCCTGTACCCGAGGTATAGGGTTTGATTCCTTCCACCTTCATTTGCCTACTGTGTGACTCTGAGCAAATCAGTTACCCAGGCAGTACTCCTGTGTCATCCCAAAAAAGGGGTATTTGTGTCGAATGGTCTTACCTGGTTAACAAATGTTCAAAATAAAATAAAAATTCTTACAGTGTAGGTCTACATGTCTGTACATTGCCTTTGTGGTTTGGGCTCTGTTTCACAGACAAACATTTGCAATATCATAGTACAAATTCTTCAGTTATACTTAAATAAATGAAGTTAAACATTAAGCATTCTTGCCTGATAAACAAAGCTTAGTCACTCCTTGCATTTACTAAGACATTTTTGGAGTTTGCCAAGTTTTACTTTTTTTACTCCTTTTTGCTACCATTAACACCCAAAGATTGTGCAGTAAACTTCCTACCCTTCACGTCTGGCTATCCCATTACCACTCTGACAGTCTCTCTATCACCAAAACATGGCTAAAACCCCACATAAAAGATTCCGAAATTACTCCTCCCAACTACAAGCTCATAAAAAAATGACAGAACTCTAAAGAAAGGTGGTGGAGTAGCCCTAATTTTCTCCTCCTCCCTAACAATGACACCCTTTACCAAGTCTATACCCCAATTTGCAACAGATGAACTTACCCTGGCCAGCCTAAGAATTAATAATATAAATTATAAATTAATAACCATAAAAACATGTATAGCTGCTCTTTATATTCCACCAGGAAATAACATTCCCCATTTTTGAAGATATCCTGTCTTAGTTCTCATCCAATATAAACAATGAAACTATACTCCTAGGTGACATAAATATAAACTATGTTTCTATTCAATCACCTACATCACCTCAGAATATAAACCTATACAAATACACCCAAATAATTACCTCTTTTACCAGATTTAATAAAGATAACAACTCCAGTAGTATTCTGGACTGGATATTAGTTTCTCACCCCAATTCCATTTCTGACAATGGCACCCTACCCAACTCCTTCAGCGATAATTTCCATGCCTTTGCTCATCGCTCACTATCCTCCCTCTATCTTCACCACAGCTACATAACAACTCATACCCTAAAACAATTTAACCCTCTAGCTTTCTCCGACTCACTAAAACATATGAATTGGAACCCTGTAAAAACTTTCCCTCTTGACGACGCTGTTTCATACTTCACTACTACATTCAATAACCTACTAGATAGCTTTGCTCCCCCCAGAACTAAAAGAATCAAAACCAAATCTACCCCATGGCTAACTAAAGCAACTATTACAATCATGCATCTCCGAGATAAATCTTGCAAGAATTACCATAAATCTAAAACACCTAACACCCTTATTGAGTATAAGCAACTTCATAATAAAGTGAAAAAACAAATTGCTTTAGACTGAAAGCCCTACTATTCCAAGCTTCAAAACAATCATAGATCCAACCCAAAAAAATTTGGAACAGTATATTTGCTCTCCTCTCTCCTGGCAAAAAAGACAATCCCTGCCCTGACCCTAACTCTCCAGATCATATCTTAGCTACCTAATTCAACTTTTTCTTTATTAATTCAATAGCCAAGCTCACCACATCATTCTCCAATAACACCTCTACTCCACCCTCATCCCACACCCTCAACTCTAGTCCCACTGACATCAACACTGTTCATCTTCCCCCTTTACCATACAACCTGCCTCTCTACACACCATAAAAAACTTCTACTAAAATTAAATCCATGCTCTTATGCACTAGACAACCTTCCATCTAACTTTCTCAAGCTAGCTGCAGATGGCATAGCCATTCCCATCACCATACTTATTAACTGTTCAATCCAAGAATCCTATGTACCCATCCTCTGGAAGAAAGCATTCATCATTCCCCTCCACAAAGGAGGCAAAAATACTGAAATCTCCAACTTCCATCCTATAGCCATTCTGTCCACTATCTCAAAAGTCCTTGAAAAATGCATACACTTGCAACTCCTTCCCTACCTCCTAGACAATCAACTTCTTTCTCCAATGCAACATGGATTTAGACCTGGACATAGTACTACTACTGCCTTTCTGTCCTTCCTTGATATCATCAACCATGACCAACACTCTGGCAGCATTGTATCTACCCTTCTCCTATACTTATCAAAGCCCTTCGATACCGTTTCTCACAAACTTCTCTTGTCCAAACTCTCTTCTCAATCTCTCCCCCTCCTCTATTAACTGGTTTTCCAGTTACCTTTCTAATAGACAACAAGGTGTCAAGTGGAACAATAGTACCTCTTCCTTCCTTCACACTCCAGCAGAAGTTCCACAAGGTTCTATACTGGGTCCCTTACCTTTTAACCTCTTCATCAGTGCATTCCTAATACCAAAGTTGTCCAATACGCAGACAATTCCACCATAATTTGCTATGCTCAATACCTCACCAAACTCAAGCAACTTACACAAGATGCCTACTCTTGTACTGAGTGTTGGATGCTGAATAATCACCTTGCTCTCAATGCATCCAAAACCAAAGTCATGATCTTTACCCCATCTAAAAACACCTCTGTTGATAAAAATTCCTTCTCCATAGTCAGTCAGAATAAGATTCCCATTGAAATTGTCTCCCATACAAAACGTCTAGGTGTTATCATTGATGAACATTTAAAGTTTGACATTCATATACAAACTAGTATTAAGAAAACACACCAAAAGTGCGGAATGCTGTAACGCCACAGCCGTTATCTCACTCCCTCATCCAAACATATACTTTCTATTTCCTACCTCATCCCCTCTCTCTTGTATGGAGCCCCTCTTCTCACCAATCTTCAGTCCTCCCTAAACTCAAAACTGTCATCCTGCTACAATAAAATCTATTAAGTTTGCTACTGCGACCAAATCCTCCTCCCACCACTGTGATGCACTCCACTCTTTGAACTGGCTGGAACTCCCCCACTATCTCTCTTACATTTAACTGCTAACTGCTTACAAACTCATTTTCAAACCCTCTAACTGCCCTTCCCTCTCCTTCATACTCACCTTGCATCATCCTGACAGACTACTCAGGTCCAGTAACCAGAACCTCCTCGAAGTGTACAAACCCTTATGCTCACCTGGGCAATTTCTCCTGTCTGTCTCCCTTGCTCATGTATGGAATTCACTTCCCCCTCCACATTCGAATCACCCAAAACCACTCTGCCTTCAAGAACATGCTTCATTCCCATCTCTCCTCTCACTGGGAATGCTCATGCTATCACCCCACATGACTCCCTCTATATCATTTCTGCTCCCCCATCCTTTTTTTTTTTCTTCTTTCTCATAACTCATCCTAGTGACTCCCTTCATTTTATTTCCACTCCCTCTCCCTTTCCTCCTTTCTTATAACTCACCCTAGTGCCTCCCTTCATTTTATTTCCACTCCCTCTCCCTTTCCTTCTTTCTCATAACTCACCCTAGTGACTCCCTTCATTTCATTTTCACTCCCCCTCCCTTTTCTCCTTTCTCATAACTCATCCTAGTGACTCCCTTCATTTTATTTCCACTACCTCTCCCATTCCTCCTTTCTGATAACTCACCCTAGTGACTCCCTTCATTTCATTTCCACTCCCTCTCCCTTTCCTCCTTTCTTATAACTCACCCTAGTGACTCCCTTCATTTCATTTCCACTCCCTCTCCCTTTTTCCTTTCTCATAACTCACCCTAGTGACTCCCTTCATTTCATTTTCACTCCCCCTCCCTTTACTCCTTTCTCATAACTCATCCTAGTGACTCCCTTCATTTCATTTCCACTCCCTCTACCCTTCCTCCTTTCTTATAACTCACCCTAGTGACTCCCTTCATTTCATTTCCTCTCCCTCTCCCTTTCCTCCTTTCTTATAACTCACCCTAGTGACTCCCTTCATTTCATTTCCACTCCCTCCCTTTTTCCTTTCTTATAACTCACCCTAGTGACTCCCTTCATTTCATTTCCACTCCCTCTCCCTTTTTCCTTTCTCATAACTCACCCTAGTGACTCCCTTCATTTCATTTCCACTCGCTCTCCCTTTTCTCCTTTCTCATAACTCATCCTAGTGACTCCCTTCATTTCATTTCCACTCCCTCTCCCTTTCCTTCTTTCTCATAACTCACCCTAGTGACTCCCTTCATTTCATTTCCACTCCCTCTCCCTTTTTTCCTTTCTCATAACTCACCCTATTCACCTGTCACTGTTCTACTCTCCTCCTCTAATTCTTCCTCCCTCTCACCTCATGAAACTGTGGGTGCATAAATGCCTGCACTCCAAATTATACTTATGTACTCCAAAATACTTAATGTTTTAATTTCATTCAATACTATACATATGTACTCCAAAATACTTATGTTTTAATTTCATTCAATACTATGTTGCATCACCTTGCTCAAATGTTATTATTCTGTCTATATTACTGTGTTGCTCAAATGTTATTATTCTGTCTTCTATATTACTGTGTTTTAGCATTTTTTGAAAATTGTATTGTACTTGTTAACTTTGTTGATATTAGCTTTGTAATAATTGCATATAGAGCTTTTCTCCCCGGGGCTTCCATTAAAAACGGGCTCATTCTGGCCCAATGGACTTTCCCTGTTAACAAACTGCAAATAACAAATAAATAAAAAATACTTTCTGCACTATGGGCTTTTGAGTCTGGTTTGATTCAGTGTTGACCTCATACAGTTTCTTGCTATGGACTCTCCCACTGCCGTGATATGGCACTCTTTATATTTGCTTTACTTTGATTAGTAGGAACTCTGAGTAATATTTTGTATATGTGATCTGAGGCTTGGAATGTATTGAGGTTTTGGTTTCATCAGATACATCTAGGGCTTTTGTGGGCATAGCTTTCAGAATCTGTTAATGTTTAGTGGTTGGTATTTGTGCATGTTCACATGCTGTGGCTAGTGATGAAAATCTGGCCTCAGTATTCTGGATATACTTGCATATCTCAGTTTCACAAGTATTTAAGATCTTGTTGCATATGTCCATGCTGTGAGCTTATGATCTGCTTTATGGTGGTGTTCCAGTAAATGTCATCTATAGAAGATAACAGGACTACATAATTTTGGGGGAAGTGGACCAATGTCAATTTATCCCAACAGTTTCTGGTCCCCTTTGTGGTATGGCTTTGATAAGCAAGTCATCAACAACATATTATAAAACATTAGATTAGGAGGGCATGACTTGTCTTAATTTCTGTGTTTAATTCCTCAGTGGCAACAGATTTTCTAGGATGATTTTTTTCCACATTTAAAAGTCAGTTTTGCAATGATGACTGCTCAGAGCAAACAATTAAATACATGTGATAAAATCAAAAGTCAAACAAATTCCAGTTATTTGAGCAAATCACTTAAATAGGCAATCATCAATGACATCATCAAATACGAGTCTACAATCCACCCACATTTAAAGCTAAATTCCCAAATTTGTATAAAAAGTTAAATACATTTATATATAAAAACATAATATGCAAAAAACACAAAATACATTGCCAAAGCACCATTGGATATGAAAAATTTGTAAAAAACCAACATAGAAAAAAAAAATATATATATAGATATATATATATATATATATATATATATATATATATATATATATATATATACATGTATATTAAATAATGTAAATGTGGATATATATATATATATATATATATATATATATATATATATATATATATAAATAAATATATAATCACACATTTATACATATGTACACAAATTTTATATATATATATATATATATATATATATATATATATATATATATACATATATATATATGTGTGTGTGTGTGTGTGTGTGTGTCTGTGTGTATCGCACTCCTATATATAACTATGTATAACTATATATAATTTTGTGCACATATGTATGAATGTGTGATTATATATTTATTTTTATTTTTACACACACACACATATATATATATATATATATATATAGGTTCCCTACGTTAGACCGAAAGCTCTGAAGATCGACAATCACATTACCGACGCCAGAAGACCGATGGAGCAGATGATCAACAACTCGTAATACCGACAGCGAAAATGCTGACATGGGAAACGTGTGAGCGTGACTCAGTAAGTGTGTGATAGTGAGGGATTTAGGGTTAGGGTGCGTGTAAGATGTGTGTGCGATAGTGAGGGATTTAGGGTTAGGGTGCGTGTAAGGTAAGTTTGCGATAGTGAGAGATTTAGGGTTAGGGTGCGGGTAAAGTCTGTGTGCGATAGTGAGGGATTTAGGGTTAGGGTGCGTGTAAGGTAAGTGTGCGATAGTGAGGGACTTAGGGTTAGGGTGCGGGTAAGTTAAGTGTGCGATAGTGAGGGACATGAGGGTTAGGGGCAGATTAAGTGAGTTAGGGTTAGGGTGCGGGTAAGGTAAGTGTGCGATAGTGACGGACCTTAGGGTTAGGGTTTGGGTTAAGGTTAGGGCATAGATAGTTGTGTGTAAGGTGTAGTGTAGGTTTTTAGGTTGTTGGTGTGCTTGTGTTGTGTATGTGTTGTGAGGAACAGCAAACTTTTTGTTTTGTTAACTGTCGGGATTGTGGTTTGTTGGGCATGTGAACTTTCATGTTTTTGCGGTTTCGTTCTTGTGGTGTCGGTGTTGTGGGTGTCTGTGTTGTGTACTGTCGGTTTACTGTAGTAGACCCATATATATATATATATATATATATATATATATATATATATATATATATGGGTCTACTTCAGTACACCGACACGCCAGAAGACCGACACTCAACAGAAGGAGACGAGAAGACCGACGACTCAGATGACCGACAAGGTGAGATCCCGACGGACGAAACACCGACATGGGCAAGGTGTGAGCGCGACTCGGTAAGTGTGCGATAGAGTGAGGGATTTAGTGTTAGGGAGCGGGCAGGTAAGTGTGCGATAGTGAGGGACTGTAGTTTTAGGGGCGGTTAAGTGAGTTAGGGTTAGTGCGGTAGGGTAAGTGTGCGATAGTGAGGGACTGTAGTTTAAGGGTGGGTTAAGTGAGTTAGGGTTAGTGCAGGTAGGGTATGTGCGATAGTGACGGAGTGTAGGTTTAGGGTTGGGTTAAGTGAGTTAGGTTAGGTGCGGGTAGGGTAAGTGTGCGGTTGTGTCGGACCTTAGGGTTAGGGTTTGGGTTAAGGTTAGTGCATGTATAGTTGTGTGTAATGTGTAGTTTACGTTTTGTGTGTCGGTGTTTTGGGTGTAGGTGTTATGGTGTTAGGTTTTGTGCGTTGTCGGTATTGTGTGTTGTCGGTATTTTGGTGTCGGTGTTTTGGGTGTCGGCTTTGTGGCGTGTCGGTGTACTGAAGTAGACCCATATATATATATATATATATATATATATATATATATATATATATATATATATGTATATATAAGTTTACATTATTTAATATACATATATATATTTTTTCCTATATTGTTTTTTTACAAATTTTTCATATCCGATGGTGCTTTGGCAATGTATTTTGTGTTTTTTTGAATATTATGTTTTTATATATAAATGTATTTAACTTTTTATACAAATTTGGGAATTTAGCTTTAAATGTGGATTGTAGACTCATATTTCATGATGTCATTGATGGTTGCTTATTTAAGTGATTTGTTCTTTTAACTTGTTTGTCTGAAGAAGTTTGTTAAATTAAGCAAACGAAAGCGCTAACTTTACCTCACTTGTGTCTTGGAGTCATTTGTTTTCTTCATTTGGGGATTTGCATTTCAGTTTGTGTTTGTTTATGTGCTTTGTAAATTACAGTTATTTGAAACAGCAAAATTTAAAAAGAAAGTTCAGCATGCTAAGTATGGCAACAGTGCTCCACCTCAAATTATTCAACGTTTGTTTTCCAAGGGGAGCATGTACCTCTCAATTGTCCAGATTTTCACAGAATGTCCAGATTTTTGCCTCATATTTTTGGTCCATTTTTCATAAATTTGTGGTTTTCTGGCAAATTAGTGGCAAATTATTAAAGACTTAAGTTAGAAAATAATGAGCGACATTTGAGTTTCAGACTTCATACCCTTCAGAAAATTCATGCTAATGCAAAACCTGTTATTCTATTAATTTCTAAGTTTGTAATCACAATATTTAAACATTGTCCATATTTGCAGGCCTTTGTCCCACTTTTATTTATGGCTTTGTCTAGATTTCTTGCTCTAAGAGTTTGAGAGGTATGATATCTGGTGACCCCCCCCCCCGAGAAATCTAGGGATATTTCTGCTGACTCCGAATTTTTAATTGCAATATGCCTATGATGACTGCATGCACATTTACAATTACCATGGTCCAGGGAGCCAGGAAATTAAATGGAAAATTAACTAGGTGTACTTTTTAAATCTGATCATCAAGGAAATATTACTTTACAGCTGCTCATGCTGAGTCTGTTTTCAGTGTAAAGATTTTTTTGCTTTGTTTTGTTTCATTTAACAAGTGTTTGCTAATTGCTTTTGTAGTAAAATTTGAAATAAAAAGTTAAATTAAATATAAATTCTCTGTGATCACTGTAAATGCAAAAAACAAAATAATATGTATATTGAGAAATATGAAAACTTGTATATAATAACTGGGAAGAGATGGCCAAATAAAAAAGAAGTTATGTCTTACCATAACGTTCCATCTGAGTTGTTGATCTTCATCCAGTCATCATTGATGGGGTTCGGTTCCAAGCCCTCGGAACCGAGTCGACCTTATACCAAGCTTGCATGCACCAAAAACTCTCAAGCTAAGCTGCTACACACAATGCCCTTCACTCAGTTAGCTCAGATCAAGTCTGCATGCAACATATAGAAGAAACAGAAAGTCAGAGGCCATTTTGCGCCACACCACAAAGACCCAGATCTGCCAGGAGCCTTTGGTGGGGGCCGGTGGGAGGGTGTGATGACCGGAAGAAGATCAACAACTCAGATGGAACGTTATGGTAAGACATAACTTCTTTATCTGAAGTTGTTAATCTTCTTTCTATTCATCACTGATGGGACAGAATCCCAAGCTACTTGGAGAACTTGGGTGGCCCTTATGGAAGAACATTCCTGAAAACCATTGAGCCAAAGGCCGCTCTTCCCCTGGAGATCAGATCCAATTTGTAATGCTTGATGAAGGTATGGGGTTCAGCCCAAATGGCTGCTGCACAGATATCATCCATGGAGGCTCTAGAGTGGAAGGCAACAGACGCTGCAATAGCCCTAGTTGAGTGAGCTTTGATTTGAGCAGGCTTAGATTCATTCGTAAGGGAATATGAGAAGGTAATGCAATCCCTGAGCCATTTTAACAAAGTAACTTTATATACTGCACATCCCATTCTAGGACCAGAAAAGGAAATGAAAAGTTGGTCCGACTTGCGAAAGGACTTAGTTCTGTCCAGGTAGAAATGCAGTTGTCTATGAAAATCCAGTGAGTGCAGGCAGTATCCTCCCTTGTTTGAATAATTTGGAAAGAATACAGGGAGCTCAATGGACTGGTTAATAGAAAAGTTGGAAACCACCTTGGGGAGAAAGGATGGATTAGTACGAAGTGATACTCTGTCCTTATGGAAGATCAGATAGGGACTCTTAAAACATAAGGCTTGCAACTCAGATATTCATCTGGCTGAAGTGACTGCCACCAAAAACAAGGATTTCCATGACAGGAATTTTTGATCACATGTCACAGCAGGTTTTTTGATCACATGTCACAGCAGGTTCAAAGGGGGGTAGAGAGAGAGACTGGAGAACCCGGTAGAGATTCCATGCCTCCACCAGTTGCCTGATAGGAGGTCTGCTATGGAAAATTCCCTTGAGGAAGGTCTTTAAAAGTCAGGTGGAAATAAGCAGGACTCCATCAGAACCATTATGGAAGTTAGAACTAGCTGCTAAATGAACTCAAATGGTGGAAGCTGATGCACCATTGTCAAACAACTCAGAAAGGTAATGAAAAATAGTAGCTATGGGAGGTGAAAACAGATTAAGCATCCAATCATGTGATCAGATAGAGAATCTTTTCCATTTGTCCCTGTAAAGTTTTCTGGTGGGTGGTTTGTGAGAGGCCAGGATGATATCACGGACAGATGTGGATAGGATTTCCTGCCTGGCAACTAACAGAAGTGGAGAAGCCAAGCCGTCAGCTTGAGAGTAGAAAGATTCAGAGGGGTCAGGCCTTGTGGGTGAAATATGAGGTCCTGACAAGTGTCCAGGATCCAAGGAGGTTGTAACAGGTGAGGTTAGAAGAAGGGAAACCACACTTGACAAGGCCAGAATGGGGCAATGAGGATCACTTTGCTTGTCAACCAGATAGCTCTCCTTAGAAAAAGAGGAATCAGAGGATAAGCATAAAGGAGACCCACAGGCCAATCGTGAGTCAAAGCGTCTCTCAGTGACTCCTGTGAGGGGGAAAGAGGGCAAAGTAGCTGCTGCATTTTGTGTTCGAGGGGGGAGGCAAAAAGGTCACAGCATGGCTGGCCCCAACGGCAGAAGATTTCTGCTGTCACACTCAGATCGAGAGACCACTCATGAGGACGAAGGATGCATCTGCTCAGCCTGTCCACAATCACATTGGAGCTCTCTGGGATATACGTTGCGGTTGGAAGCTATCACCCACTGCCAGATTCTCATGGCTTCGCAGCAGAGGTGGTAGGATTTGGTCCCTCCCTGTTTGTTTACTTACCAGACAACGGACATGTTGTCAGACTGGATAGCAATCGTTCCTGATGGAAGGAGTGGATGGAATTCTTGCAATGCCAATAGCGCCGCTCTTAACTCCAGGACACTGATATGTAAGTTGACCTCTATGCTGGACCCCATGCCTTGGGCTGACTTTCCCTGGAAGTGGCCCCTCACCCTATCAGAGAAGTGTCCGTGGTCACCGTGGTGCTGGGTTGGGGAGCCTGGAAGGGGCGACACCAAAGATTTTCATCTGTACTCATCCACCAGAGGAGATCTTGTTTGCAGAAGTTGGTGATGAGAATCTGTGAGGTCAGGGGATGAAGATTGGATATCCACTGAGACAAAAGGAGCCATTGTAGCAGTCTCATATGTAATCTGGCTAGGGGAACAATTGAGATGGCTGCTGCCATAACCCCAGAGCCTGAAGAACTTCCCTTGCAGGCACCTTTCTTCGACAGAGTATCACTTGAACTTGTGCCCTTAATCTCTGAAGCCTGTGAGAGGGAAGAGAGACCAGACTTGTTTGAGTGTTGAGTACTGCCCCTATAAATTCCAATTGTTGTGAGGGCTGAAGGTTGGATTTTTTTCCAGTGAATGGTGATGCCCAGCGACTCCATTAGTACTAGGGTGTAGCAGAGGGCCCTGTCCAGGAGGCGCTTGGTGGGGGCTGAGAGGAGCCAATCGTCTAAATATGGAAACACCTGGAATCCCTGAAGTCTCAGCTGAGCTGTGACCACTGCTAGGCATTTCCTGAACACTCTGGGGGCCATCAAGAGACCGAATGGCAGGGCTCTGAATTGGTAATGATTGGCTCCCAGCCAGAAGTGAAGGAGACTCCTGGTGCGTTTGTCCATTTTGATGTGGTAATATGCATCCCGGAGGTCTATTGAGCACATCCACACACCCTCCCAAAGAAAAGGGAGGATGTATTGAATCATGACCATGTGGAACTTTGTCTGAACCACTGATTTGTTTAGCTGGCTGAGATCCAAAATGGGCCTCCGGTCCCTGGTCTTTTTTGGCACTAAAAAGAATCTTGAGCAAAATCCGGATCCGCACTAGTCTGGGGGGACCTGTTAGATGACTTGTTTTTGACATAGCTTTCTTATTTTGGAAGCTGCCTCCACCCTTTGACTGGGTGAAACATCAGGAAGGGATTTTGGTGGTCTTGAGTAAGATATTAGGGGGATGTGATAGCCCTGGAAATTATTCTCTGCACCTATTGATCATTTGTAATAGAGAACCAGGAAGCTAAGTGCAGAGAGAAACGAGCCCCGACTGCTTCCAGAGGAAAGCAATCGGGCAGCACTTCAGGAGGGCTGATACGGTCTTCCCGAGAAAGATTCTCTGGAGTCCTGATTTTGGGGACCCCCTCTGCTCTGAAAGGGGCATCTTCCTTTATTGGAATCCCCTCTGCCTCTGGGGGAGTCCACACCACATACTTCATGGAAAGGACCTTGAGACTTTTTGTGGCACATCTTTCCACTCCTCTGGTTCCTGGAGAAGGAACGTTGAGGTTTGGAAAAATGTAGACTCACGGCAGACAAGATCTTCCCATCTTTTTTGCACCTGGCTAATGTGTCCTTGACCTTAGAACTGAACAGAGCTGATGGTTCGATAGAGGCATTTAAAAAGGAAGACTTGAAGGATTCCATGAGGTCACAAATGCGCATCCAGGCGTGGTGTCTGATAACTACACCAGCACTCACAGCTCTAGCCACCCCTTCAGTTGCGTGGGACAGCAACCTCATGGACAGGTTGGAAACTGACTCTAGGGTGGCAAGTTGGGAAGCACGTGCCCCATCTGAAACTTGACCCATGAGGGTTCCAGAGAGCTCAGTGATGAGATCTCTCTGGAGCCTCATAAAATGTGCCAAAAAGTTCAGAGACCTGACAGCAAAGGTTGCTGAAGCAAAAACTCACTTTCCTAACCTGTCCACCACCTGGGATTCTCTGTTGGGTGGGTGGACAGTAGGACTTTCCTCCACAAGGTCCTTTTTCATGGCCACCGCCACCACCATAGCATCTACTGGCAAACCTCTAGACCAATGGGGTTGATTCTCTGGAGGGGAGAGTATCTTATCTGATCTCCTGGGGATGGCCTCAACGGTGTCGGGATTCTTTCATGCCCGCTGCACGATGAGCTTAACTAACTCATCGGGGGGGGTCACCCAAGAAGTAGAGGGCCGTGATCGGAAGGCCTGAAGGAATATGGATTCCTCCAAGGAAGGGTTGGAGGGCTTCCAGTCACCCCTCTGCTTCAAGATTTCTAGGATGTCTCCAAATGAGACATCGTCAGGGTTGATCATAGGGCCCCTTTGCCATCATCGTAGTCTGTATCTTCTGTGAGGGACTCCTCTGGGGAGTCCATGGGTTTCTTCTTACATGCCCGTTTCCAAGGGGGGTTCTTCAGTGGGAGCATCAGAAGAAGACTCAGAAAGGGAAATACCCTGTACAGGGGTTTCCTGGGTCTTGTGCTCTTGGAGTGCTGGGTGGGTGGCCTTTGATAGCTACAGCTTAGAGGGAACGGGTGGTAATTCTGGTGTAGGAGGATTGCTCAAAGCTAGCACCCTCTTCATCACCCAGAAAGCAGGCCTGCCTGAAGAGGAATGGGAGCCCGGAACCGAAGAAGACAATTTTGAAACCAGGGTCACACCCTGCTCCATGAGGTCCACTCTCGGGGATGCAGCCTCAAGCAAAACCAGGGCGGGAGTCACCCTCGGACCCAAAGATGGAACTGGTGACACAACCGGAACTGTGACTGGAACTGAGGGTTTCACCCCCCAAGCATAAGATTGAGGAAAGGAGAGTTCTGATGGAACCGACACCCAAAGGGGCCTCGTATCTCAGACACAGTCGTTGTTGGCACTGAGGCAAGGGTTCCTCTCGTAGATGTTGGAAATATGAGCCTTGAAACCGATGGGTCCAAGGGAGGACAATATGTGGGGGTTGCCGGGGCAGTGGACCCAAAACCCAGAATGGGGTGAGCTCTAGGAAAATTTGTAATTCCCCTGGCAGTCAGCAGCTTATCAAAGAGGCGCACCACATCCAATTCAGATAGGCTCCTGGTGGACCTTACCAATGCCCCTGAGGGGGAATCTGGCTGGTCCAAAAAGGGGCTGAAGGCTTGTCCAGCAAATGGATCCACAGTACTGGGTCCATGGTGGATTGACAAATGGCACTGAGGATTCCAGTTTAGAAACCGGTAGCAGTGGAATAGTCGAAGCCGAGAATGGGCTCGGAGCCGAAGTCACAGCTGGGATGGAGGTCAATAGCAGCTCCAAAGATGTTGTCAGAACCAACATCGGAGCGGAGATGGGAGATTTTGGTGCCAAGGTAGAGGCATGCAAACTGACCAGAACCCAAGTTGCAGTGGGAGCCGTAGTCATCAGTGCCAGAACCGATGCCAATGAGGCGATCATGGCAACTTCTGAATGAACTACTGGAGCCAAACTCGGAGCTGAGGTGGTCAGAACCGAGGAGGCAATTCAATGCTCGGTAGAAGTCTTATGGGCCTTGTGCTTATGAGTCTTGCCCCTATCACTGGCCAGTGAAGAGGGGTTAGAACAAGGATGTTTTTGTCCACAGAAGGGGGAATGAGACCTCCGATGCAGAAATAGCCAACGAAAAAGGAGAAGGAAGCAGGCTCTTGAGGATTAGCTTGTTTCATCTTTCATTCAGCATCCGCTGACTGAAGCTGGCACAAATGTCACAGGGAGGTTTCGACGATAAGTGTGGAACCCCAAAACAATACACACATTCCTCATGAAGATCACTATTCGGAGTGTACCACTGCAAGAAGAGCAGTGTTTAAACCCCGTAATCCCTTTCTTTTCAGATATAACAATAGCAACACACACAACGCTAGCTAGAAAGAAAAGTTAGAGAGAGGAAAATACCAGCAATGGTACTGGGAATACCACAAGGGTAAAAGGGGCAAATACCAAGAATGGTATGAAAAGGAGATACCTGTGGGTAGATCTGAGTATGAAAATAGTGAAAAATAATAATTTGACAGAAAAGAACTCAGAAATACTTATAAAATTTGAAAAATATAACAGCTGGAGAGCTTGGTGAAACGCTGTTATACGGCTGTGCGGCAAACGAGATCTGGGGTAACTGAGTGAAGGGCATTGTGGGTAGCAGCTTAGCTCGAGGGTTTTTGGTGCATGCAAGCTTGGTATAAGGCTGACTTGGTTCCGAGGGCTCGGAACTGAACCCCATCAGTGATGAATAGGAAGAAGATTAACAACTTCAGATGAGATATTAATATGACTGGGTTAGGGCCCTGGTCCTTTTCCCTGCCTATGGCCCCATTTGGTTATGATCCAACTCTGCTAGAAAGGGTTTATTTTGGATCAGTCACATGGTAAACAAATTACTTACATATGCCTACAACAGTTAATCTCAATGTTCACATAAAAATAGGTGTGACTACCCTGCTTAGACAAAATGTATTACCTTTTCTTTCAAGGGAGAGGGCCTTGGCCTTTCGCTCCCACCGAACTCAAGTCCTGTTCATGATTGTAGGACACAGCAAATACTATGAGATATAACTACGTTTTCACTGCAAGAATTATGAACTTTTTCTTTTTACAAAAACAAGCTGATTTAGAAGACTGTGACACACTATGAGCCACCATCGACTTGGCTTTTCTGGCAGTATGAAAAATCTTAAAAATATAATTTCCCCTTGTTTTTTGGAAAGTCACTTGCTGCTTTGGTAGTTTTACCACCTTCTGTCGCACATACAGTAAGGCTGGGTGTCTTAAATGTGTTGACATTTTTCCTAGAATAGGTTGTGGGGCACTGGTGTGTTTAAGAATCGTATGGCACAGTTATGTTACACTATTTCCTGACCCATTTGTTCACTTTCAGTTCTGACTGAATCTGTTACTGCCTGAGTACTTTGGCCATTTCTCTTAAAGGAAACATATTCTGAGGAAAGAGAATATCAAAAAAGTGGAGAAGACTGAGAACTTGTACATCTGAAGCAATCTCAGTCTGAAGTAATTTCAGTTGTTGACATTTACCTGCCTGGCCTCCCTTCTTACTGCTAGATAATTTCTGGAAAAGTAATGGAGGTAATTAAAAGCATTTCCTCACCCCAGACTCTGTATAACTTTTCCTTTCTTAATATGGAATGAGTTGCTGTATAGGTTTTCTAAGCAGTATTCATCATCAGATGCATAGCATAGAGAAGGGATGAAGCCCTGAGTACAACCCACATGAGCCATGATTGATTAGTACCCCGTAAACTGGGGGAATCTATGCGGACAGATGGGAGTGGGAGGGTAATAACACCTGGCCTATGCTGGGAGGGGATCTGACCCATTGCAATCATGGCACCTACTGGACAGACAAGTTCACAGCATATCGGCCAGGAACATGTTCCTGACTCTGTTAAACCATGTCCATGTAGCAACCTTCATGGTGCATGTGTAAGAACATGCTAGCTCACAGAGGCAAGAATAGCAAGTCCTGGTATCTGCAAGCAAGTACATCATCCAGCAGGGTTAGGGCCTTCGACCAGAAAAAAAAAATGTGATGACTGCCTAAATTACTCTATTCTGCCACATTCACACACTGGGGAATAAATGAACTGGCCAATGTATTACAGAAGAGCTGATGGCTGGGAGGCAATGGGAGATATAACAAAACAGTATTCCCCCACTAAGTACATTATCAGCTGAGGGTATCAGCAGGCATACCCAGTGTATGATATAGTGCAATCTTTTACTGCAGAGGGAATGACAAGTCCATCGGTTTCTGAATGAGGTAAATTAGAAAAATGCTGTCTAGCAGGCAGTCTGATACAAAACAATTCAAACATTCATTTGAATCCAGGGATGTAGAGGTGTTAATCTGCTAGCACTGAAACTTAAACAACTTGATCTGAAGTAAAGGGATGCCTAGCCTACTTTTTTGTCATTTGGCAGTACAGGAAACATTAGTGATCATTACGTAAATTAAAAAAGAATTAATTGTCAGTAATTCTGCTTTTGTTACAGGCAACTTTAATATGTGGTAAAGGAATGGAGTGCCTTAAAGCACATTCTTGTGTATCTACTATAAAATGTAAAACCAGCCGCCTGGTGCAAGTGGGTTTTGTGGGGGGGGGGGGTCTTGTGGCATAACACTGTGGCATCACACAAAGTCACAAGTAAATTACAGTAAAGCTTAGCAGCCAGAACAAAAGCAACACAGCTGTAGATAGTCTTCTTTAACCTTTTCAAATTGGCTGCTGTCTGAAAATGAGGACTGTACAACTGTCACAGTCTTCACTGCTCTGTTGCATTTTATATTAGATACAGGATAAGATCGTTAGACATCAGAGGATAAGATCGTTAGACATCAGAAGCATAAACTGCTTACATTTGAGGTCAGATTTATTTGGATGTTGGAGTTCACTGCTCTACTGCGTTATGGATGCATTTTGTAAAAACCAACAGAATGTCTTGCCTTTGGTATTTTCACTTTTTAGTTTAATTGTCTGGTTCAGCTCTATCTGTGTGTGTGTGTGTGTGTGTGTGTGTGTGTGTGTGTGTGTGTGTGTGTGTGTGTGTGTCTACTGCTTAAGGTATGTAAAGTAATGCTGTTTATTTACTAGTGATAATTTACCAGAGTAACCCATAGCGCTGGTTTGCACAGCTTTGGGTGGGGAATCCTTTAAAGACATAGATTGTTTAACAAGGTGATGTCATTATACAAATTCACTCAGGGCACTGCAACCCATTAAAATAAAATAATTTGCTGAGGGGTTTCAACCTCTGTACTCCCACACCCATTTATTTATTTCTGTTAATGCCATATAGCATACCATTGGGAAAAAAAGTGAATATTCCATCTACAAAGCTGTTGAATATCACCATTTTTGAACAGCCATTGCCTATAGTTCTGGGTCTGGAGACTGGGTCAGACACTGAGTGTGCAACCACTGCCTGGAGGACAGACTTGGGCAGGGTTTGCTACTGTGCATTCAAACTCTCACAATTTATTTTATGCGGTTTATTGTAATAGTCTGACTAAGGAGAATGTTTTGTGTATTAGTCACTGCTCATGTTTTAAAGCCTCTCATTTGAGGAAATGTTCAGTGGATTTGCTGGTATGTAGACAAAACAGTGTGTGGTGCTGGTGACTCTGGTTTGAGAACAATCCCAGGCTGCTAGGAAGGTAAACTTGAATGAAATGAACTGACTGACCAATGAAATTTTAATCAGTTTCATGGGAGGATTCAGAACTCCTTTGCCACATGGTGTCTAACCCCTTGTACTGGCTGGCTAGACATACCATGCTCTGCACTACCATGAAATGTCAGGCTGACCAAAGAGATGTAAATGAGGGCATACACACTGTAGCGACTGCATTCTTCTACCCAAGCAGAAGGAATGCATGTAAAATCAGTTGTATTACTGGGTGTGAGATCAGCAGATAGAAAAGTATTGTTCAAAGTATCAAATAAAACCTCTACTACACCATATGACTTAGTTTTAGAGTGATGCGTGTGTACAGCATGCACTATCAGAGATGTAAATTTTTTTTGGATCACTGTCTTTATGTGCTGTCTGACTAATATTGCATTTACTTAGTAGGCCAAATAACTACAGAATGTGAGCTTACAGTTAGAAACCACAAAGTTTAAGCTGAAGGTTAGATTACCCAGAATGCTTCAGGAAAAATGATGGTGCATAATGACAAATGTTCTTGGCCACGCTTGAAATATTTGCTTCATCTAATCGCTAAACAAGGTTGCAATGAATATAGTCCAGCCTCCAATAATTTTACATCCCAGAATGAAGGATGACATATTTTAAAGTGAATTGTTGGACTACACTAATCTTAGTTAACATTAACTAGTAGCATTCTTATAGCATTATGCCTGTAAAAAAAACAAAAAAGTCACAGGACACAGCTACATTATCAGCAGCCTTTTAAGCAATTCTCTACCTCTGAAGGCCAAGTACTGATGTATATATTTTTAATGCCATGATGGAATTGGTACTCTCCACTGGGGGAAAACATGTAGGTAAAATAAACTGCTTAACACATATAAACAGCCATTCACATTTATTACTGGAATGAACAGAAATATTTGAATTTTTTTGTATAACAATGCCTGCAATCTGTGAGGCATATACAATCATACCTCTCACCTGGTTAAACCTTTGTAGAACAAATGGCCCTGATTTTGCCCATACTTTTGCTATGTTCCTCATAAAAAGTTTTGATTTTCTGTTAAATCACTGAAGATTACAGTTAGTAAGTAATGCCAGACTGTACGAGTTTCATGCTTCTTATTGTTCAGAAAATCCAGGTTAATACAAACCCTGGTGTTCTATTAGCCTTTTAAATGAACTAAAGTAATATTTAGAACCTGGCCCTGGTTTTGACCCTTTGCCCCTCATTATGTTTGTCTTTGTCCAGAATTTTTGATCAAAGAAGTTGTGTACACAATATAATTTGAAATGAGACTGGTCATAAACACGTCTGGAACAATTAACAAGTATGATGCTACAGTAGCATATGAAGTCACCGGAAAAACGTGGAAAAACAGAATCTGATAAGGGTACATGATTTGAAAAGAGATAATTGTGTGAGAAAGAAACAGAGGAAATCGGGTATTATAAGCTTGCTTAGAGAAATGGCTAAAGCTTTTTTTAATTGGTGATAGTGAGATAATTTTGTATTACAAAAGATGGTGAGTTCCAGCTTCTGAAATATTGCAGGAAAAGACATTTCTTAGCCTCACCACAAATTCCCTGCAGTTCTGTAATTATGCTAAATAATGGTTATAGATAATAAACATTTTTTTCACATAGGGTGTAATGTTTTTTTTTCTGTAGCATTCAAATAAAGTATTGCAGTATATATTACTTCATACTTTGTCTTATTCATAAAGCATTTCAATTTTTCTAGTGGTATGCTAAAAGTAATGTGTTTTGAGGGTCCATATCAAAAACAGTGCAATAAATAATTCAGTTTAAATTTTATATATATATATATATATATATATATATATATGTATATATATATATATATATATATATATATATATATATATATATATATATATATATATATATGGATCTGTGTCTTTTAAGAAAATACTTCAGAAACTTCAGCTCTGCTGTACTGGCTGTCTCAAATGAAAAGTTTCTCCCAAATGAAACTGTAAACCCACAAAAGGACATGTGACCCTACAAAGGGGGACAGATAAGTCTAGTGGTCTGAGATGAAAAATATTTAATAGAAAAACGTGTGTAGATTTTGGAGGAAGACAGAAAATGGCTATGCAAACTATTGAGGATGTTGGAGTTAGTCATCATCAGGTGAACTTTAGCAGTACAGTAACTAAAGCCTAATACATGCAGAGAAGAGAGACAATCATGGACCACAGCAGGGCCATGCTACTGGGAGAGAGGAATCCTGCCATCTAATCACTGCAGAAAGTGCACCATCATACTGTCGTAAATTTTCCAGGTAGGATTCTTTTCAGATACCCATGTAATAAGGGCCACATTTTTGGCATTCCAAGAACTCTAACCATTAAGGGAAATGGAGGGGCCCACCAGTAAACTTGAAAATTCATTGCAGATGGTGGTATTCTCCTAATGAGTGCAATAAAAAAAGCTCCTAGACTGAATGACCTACCAGTGAAAAAGGTGCTGTGAAGCAAGAAGGTTTGGTATCAAAACTGCTGAAGTCAAAAGTGGAGCCAGTTATTTAGATATAGCAAGACTAGTACCTGACATAAGAACAGGTTAGTAGCGGCCGTAGCCAAGCTGAATAGAAGCATCCAGAACTGGAAGTGGTTGTTGTCTGTTCAGAAGTAAAGGGGCTTTGGGGTGTGTTAACATTTTGATATGAATGTAGGCATCCTGAAGGACCAAGATCAACTCTAGTATTGCCAGTATAAGAGACGGAAGACCAAATGAATGGTAACCAAGCAAAATGTTTATACTGCATCAGAAAGGGAGAGACCACTGAGATCCAAAGCAGAGCTGATATTTGTAGTTTCTCTCACACCAAAAGGAAAGAGGAATATTATCCGTGGATTTGCTGGGCTATTGGGACTATTTGTCTGGCTCTTTTTTGAAGTAAGTAAAGTGTTTCCACCTTTACCAGAGCACACTGGGTGTTAGAAGCATTTAGTCAGTAGGAACAGTGTAGGAGTGAGGAACAAAACTGCAGCACATAGCAAGATGTTATCTCCATGACCTATCAGTGGGGAAGGGAAACCATATTATGAGGAGGCTAGAGATCCTGTCCCTCATCACTTCTCTGCCTGGGGAGTAGCCAGGCATGAGTTCAGGTTTGGATCAGCCTCCAGAAAAGGAAGCATCTCATTGGCCCTGGCCTTAATGAGCATCTTAGGATGTCCCATAACAATGTCACTTCTATTAGCCACTGGACATCAGCTGGCTTTCTTGTGCTGTTCACTGCCCTACTTGGACCAGTGGAATCATGAACTCTGTTGAATCCATTTTCATTATTTGGACCAGAAATTTGCTGGACTTGCTGTTGCTTGCCATTCTGGGTTCAGTGGAATTATGGTCTCCACTGACTCTTTTGCATTATCTTGTGAGAATCCCAGGGAGGGATGGAAAATGACACCAGACACAGAAATGTACAACTACTCTTTCTGTCTCATCTACTCCAGCTGGGTGCCTATGCTAGGCATGAATAAAAGCTGCTTCTGAAAGAGGAAATTCAAGCAGGATGCTTTAACATCCTCAACAAAAGGGATAACAGACAGCTAGATGTGATGGTGGATGGTAATGTTAGTGCCCAATGATCTACTCATTGAATTTGTAGAATATGAAACTGTGACCATATGATAGCCCATGACGAATTATACATAGTGTTGCTAAATGGGCTTCTGGCAACTGGTTTAGTAAATCAGATAATTTTTCAAGGACCTCCTTCAGCAAATACACCATATAACTTCAACAGTTTAGTACCCTTAAAGACAGAATATAGAATACAAATATGTACTTCTCAAAACACTTCACAGCCTGGGATACCTTAACAGAGAAACAAACCTCATTGGTTTAAGAAATAGTATTTATTTTTCTGTGAAGCCTCCATAAGGGTAGTTTTTGGTTTAGTTGTGTTTATTAGACTAAAAACTTCTTCAGTGGAAGAAGATCATGTCTGCCATTTTGGAAATGAAGACTACAATAGTGTGTGCTGGAGTGGGGGGGGGGGCTATAGTTTGATATGGCCCACATCAGGCCTCCTGTAATCTTCTTTATGTAAAAAGCATCTTTGCCACAGAGACAGTCTGCCTTCTGTTGAATAAGCCTCAATAACTCTCTAAAAAGGGGAATCCTTTAGTAAAAAATTAGGGAGGTTTAAGTTAGCTTCTTCATCCACGATGGAGCAGGGTCAGTGAAGGGCAGCCTACTATATCCCTAGACTCTAAGGAATGGGATCACAGCTCCTAAACCTCCACATCTTTACACCTCTTTGTTGGGGAAAAAAACTAATTTTGGATATTTGTTTGCACTCCTGAAATATACCCACTCATGTCAGTACATGATAATGAAGACACTGGCCACTAGTGTTTGTACTGAAAGGCAGCACATAAGGGGACGGTTGTGTCACTGATGAAATGATAGACTTACTGGTGCCTCATTGGTAAGCCAGTCTATCTAACCATATCCTTAGTGGCTAAAGCTCTGTAAGGGAAAGTTTGCTGAGATCTACAACATTGAATAAGTAGGTGAAGATGGCTGTAATTACATGACTGAGTTAAGGGATTTTGAGGTGGACATTCAGGTGCTCCAGTTTCCTTCCACATTCCAAAGACAAGCATTAGGTGGATCGGACACTCCTAAATTAGCTATAAGTGTGAATGTGAGTGTATGTGTATGTGTGTGTGATATGCAGCAACAGCAGCAGGGCTGGTCACCTGGTGGTGTAAACATCAATTCAAGTTGATGGTCAGTGTTGGTGTGACACCCAACCTCATGTGGAAAAATGGGGAAAAAGGGGGTTATGGATGGATCTGACTCATCAGAACTGTGAATGGTTAGCCCACCAACTTGTACTTTCTCAATAAGTAGTGCACCACTGATGTTTACAATTTTTAAAGTAAAATATTAATCCTACATATAATTGGCTTTTACTTATCACTCTCAGTTTTGCAAAACAGTACATGTGAAACAATAAAGACAATACTGATATATGCTGCTTCCCCACGCCAAATGATATTTGCAAACAAGTAAAGTGAAGCATTCCTCTTGTTTATATTTGGCTGTAACTTATCATCATCAGATCTCAGAGAAAGGCACTTGTGAAACCATGAAAAAAAAAATTTAGTTGTATGGCACCTTCCCATATAACTTCTCACTAATGGATATCACAGAACAGATTTTGATGTTGGACATGTAGCCAAGTAATGTGATGATAATAAAACACCCACTATCAGGGTAGTGGATGCAAAGATTGAGTTTGCTATTAGTTCATAAGACAGGGAAGCTGACATTAGCTAACACACCTGTACTGATAAGTGATACATGGTGGTGGAAGATGTATCTGAAAAAAAAAAAACATAATTTGTTTTAGGAATTGTTCAATGTAAGATCTGCAGCTCATAAAAGTAACAATGGATCCATGTGAAGACACAAATGAGATCACAGACACCTGCAGTCCAACAGCAGTGGTGAAAGAATTAGTTTTAACTAACATCATCCACAACACCTAAGTGAGAGGAGACAGCACTAGAAAAATAGTAGTCTATTTGCATCTTAGCCTATGAAACATACTACAAAGGTAAAACAGTTCTGTGCTACAAAATATTGTGAGATGGGTGTATAGAAGGAAAGGAGAGGCAAAGACTCTAAAAGAACATGCAGAAGACAGCTAGGCCAGTAAATGGGATCCAGATCACAAAAACAGTTGTGAGAACCACAGATGAAATATCCTGCAAGTCTTTAATCCCTCAGGATTTTATCTGAACTACCACAGGAAGAATCTCAGAGAGGTTGATATGACTTGGTACTAGAAAAGGGAATGAAGTCAGATGAGGTGACACAGGCTCTTTGAGTGGAAGATGGGAATCCAGCACTGCAGTGGAGGATTGAGGCTGTTGAAAAGGGATGATGATCCCACTAAACCTGTCCATCATCTAGTGTTTATCTTTGACTTGATACAAGTGCTCCTAGATTTTACAATATTACTTCAGACACAAAGATGTTTTTCTGCAAGGCTGGCCAGATCAAATCAAACATGTAAGCAAAGCAGCAATCATCAAAGGAATCCAGTATGCAAATTAATACATTTTCAAAATGACCTGCTGTTGATTAGACAATTCTGCTGTTAATATTATCAAAAAGGCTTGTCTTGCTGTATGAAACTAAAACTATTGCCATTGTCTTCTTCATTAATTTGTATCCATGTTTTTTTTTTCTTCTCAACAGTGCAATGATAATTATAAAATTCCATATACTGCTTCCCACAGTCATTAAATTTAAAGCAAAATGTTTCAGTTCTGCTCCATCAGTTTCCAGTCCCTAATCTATATTAATTTTGCTGTTCACAGAATAATTTATGTAGGCTATATTGATTCTATCATGTACAGCACAACTCTTCATTATATTAATATAGAATAGTATTTAAAAGTTATATTAATTCTCCTGCAAGCATCAGTTTTGTATCCAGTAGAACAAGTTTGCACGTTGCTTTCCTGTGATCATTTTAAAATGATCTGTGTTGCGTCCTTATGATCATAACATACAAAACAAAATATTTCATCTCCACTCATTAATATCCAATTTCCCCTCTTCCTGCACTTAAAATCTAATATATGATCTCATCATTCTGTATTCATTTTACATCACGTAGAATATAATCTGCAGTCTGCTTTAATTCTATAATACATAGCACAACTGCAGGCTGTATTCATTCTCTTGTGCAACACACAGTTTTTGATTGATCAATATAATACCATGTGTTGCCTACATTTGGATAAAATGTATCACTGCCTCAGAACAGTACTTGTAAAACCATCCAGACCATGTCACTATAGGCGGCTTCCCCATTAAACAGTGCACCAAATGATATTTACAGTTTTAAAGTAATATGTGTCCTGCATATACTTGGCTTTTACTTGTCACAGTCAGTATCACAGAATGGTGTAAGTGGAACAATAAAGACAATACTAAAGGATGCTGTTTCCCCACTGCACAGTATGCCAAATATTTGCTAAGAAATACAATGAAATATTCCCCTATTTTTCCTGCAGTAGGATTAATATATCCTCAGATGTTAAGTGGATCTGTAGGCTGTAGTAATTCTCAATGTGGACAGCACATCTTATCTTCTCTATTAATTCTAAGACACACAGAACTGAATCTATTAATCAAAATCAAGTTGCTGTGTGTTGATATTGCATCAAAAATTGGACCATTTCTTTGTAAATGTAAAACAAAGTAAACTATTCCTCTTGCTTTTATGAACACCGTAGTACTGAACATAACAGAATAAAATTATATTTCAAAACTACGACTGTGTGCTGCCTTCCATTAAACAGTGCACCAAATTATATTTGCAAACAAGCCAGCTCCAATGGCACACAGGAAAAAAGTCCTAACTATAATCCATGTGACTAGAGTTTGGAATGGAGGAAGGGAAGAGTGATGCTACTTTGCCAGATAGCTTTCTTTAGGGAGGGGGTGGAGGCATGTTCAGGCACTCACTCCCACTGTAGAATCCCTGCAGGAGTTCTGGCTTTGAGAAGGGCAAGGAAGCCTTGACAGAGTACATCACCCAGAAAAAGACTTTCCCTTGCTAGCATGCCTATTGCACACAAAATCCTAGGACAATACAGGACCACCTTAATGATTGCCTCTCAGAGCTGACCCTTGCCCTCCAGGTATAGGAGGATGAATGGGCAGATTGGTTGGGAGACAACTGATGACTGACAAACAGCAGAGACAAAACACTACAAAAATATATCTGCAAACATGAAATAAACTGAAATATTCATTTTTCATATATTTGCCCAGAACGTCTCTTTAATGTACAATGCAAAATAGTACTTCCTTAGCACAGCAGAATTAATGCAGCCTTCAAAAGTATAGACTGTATTTTATTCCACACTGTACAGCTTCCTTTTATATTTCTTCTGTCCGTCAAAGCCATGTTGCATCCCTACTAAGCAATGCAAATAAAATACAGTAAAACATTAATTTTGCTTACATAGTACACCAAATTATAAAATGCACTGCCATCCTTTTTGTTGTGGACAGGTTCCTAGTTCGGTTAAGTTATACTCTGTCATTACAGTTGACAGCACATTAAAAATCCTGCTCCCAGTGCACTGAGTGAGAAACACTTCATCTTCTCATCACGCCATTGTAAGGTAAAGCATTACAACTTAGTATCACAACATTCAGTGCAGCACAATGTTTGCTTTCTTTTTAGTTATATTTGAAATTATATAGCATAATTTCGATGATTTCCCTAGTTATATGTGTTTGGTCTAGATATTACTTCTTTTTCTTTGAATGAGACTACTTCAGTTTTATTAAGATGTAACAATAAGTTATGAAGTATTGTTACTATAACTATGTTTCCAGTTGTAGCAGGCTGGGATGAAGCATATCTTGTATCAAGAGAAGGCTGATGGCCGACTAAAATGGCATAATCTGCATAGTAAACAATACTTGTCTCACAAAAGTTGTTCCACGTGGAACTGCCGTAATGGAAAATAAAAATGGATCAGTTACACAGCTTTGTGAGAATCTGGATGATACTTCTATTGATGTGGGTGTCACTGAATGCCACTTTGTTCTCTCAAAGGAGTTGCTGATGTCATAGTGCTATTGTTCACAGATCTCATCCTCTTAGGAATACTGCAGTAATTAACCACATGGAAATTTTTTGATAGCTATAGCATTATTGTTAGCACAGAGTTGGTAATTTTATCAAGGCTCTATCCCTCATTTTGTTTCAATATATATTTTGAGTCAGGCAGTACCTCTTCCATGTCCAAAAAAGGGCAGATTCTAGTAGTACAATAGGTTACCTGAGTAGTAGATACCAGGCATGACTATCAAAACATATTAAATGGATCTTTCAGACAACAGTGGACCCCTATGTGCTTATTAGAAGGAAATAGCTCCATATTTAACCAACTTATTTGTACATTTCAGCAGCTTTGTTCAGTTTTTGGTGTTAAAATCAACATCTGTTTTCCTTTATTTCCTGTTAAGAAACTTATTATGAAGCAGTTCCTGTCAAGTTGCCATGGCATTTGACATAGAAATCATCAACCACTCGTTTCTCAAGTTATGTGCAGTTGTGAGATGCTTAGTCAGCTCAGACAGTGAAACTTACGCATGCCTGCTGTTTATTTTGTCTTTTGTTAAATGGCATTTAAAAATAAACATTTTATGTGCTACTTATAGCTAGCCTGGAGATGAAATGGACAATTACTAAGGACATTTGCAGACTTCCCAAACTTGTGAGATAGCTTTCATCTGTAATATTCTCTACAGGACTAAAATCGATCACTATTAAGTAGATTGCTTATAGACTTTTTAGATGAATTTATGCTTCCAAAACTAAAAAACCTGTAAACAAAGGACTTTGTGTTTCCAACAGACACCTAGACAGACGGGAAATAAAATTGCTTAAAAAACAAGATCCTTCTATGCACTTCTTGTCAGCATATCCATCTGTCTCTCCCACTTCCTTTATACCACCTACCAGATCACCATCTCCTGTACATATATCCATTAAAGCAACCCCTTTATCTCTAACCATCCTGTGGTTCTACAGACTATGTGTCCATTCTGCCTTTCCCTTGGTCTTGCTAATCTTCGCTGCCAAAACTATGTCTTTTTACAAACTCTGTGCTTTTTGTCACATCTGTTGCATCTGGTTACTATCAAGTCCACTGCTTAAACAGACAGACTGAAATTCACCTGGGTGATTAGCTGATGAGATGCAGTCTTAACCATGGAAGATCGACAGTCCAGGAGTCAACAAAGCATTACATACAACTGTTCCTTAGGTTTCAAATAATTGGTCATTCTAATAAAATCAGAAATAAATGAATGAGTGCCTGCACCAAAAGTTTAGACAGCATTTCTATGTCTGCACTCTCCTCCAAATAGCCCCCGCATCCTTTTAAAATATGTACACATAACTACTAGCTGCTACATCCCCACCATCCTTTTAAGGCATATGCATATCTTACATAAGTACTCTAATTAAAACCATTACCTACCTATGTATAAAGTAAACTGAGTATTATATTATACAATCTAAACAAAGTATACTTAGTCAGATAAGTATGCTTTTGTATGCTGTCCCTGGAGGAGATCTACCATTTATCAAATGATAACTGGTAGAGGGCAATCCTCTCAACCCCATCTCCCCCAAAGTTACAGTTTCTAGAACATTTTAATTCTTCATCTGCTTTGTGAGATCAAAGTTGTGCAAGTTGGTTCTTCATCTTTTTATTAGTTTCACTTTTCTGTGCAATTGCGTAACAATGGAGGTAGTATATATATATAAATAAAGGAATATGAAATGCAAGGGGGCTTATCCTCTTCAAATCACAATGCTTAAACTTATCTGACCTGCAGTACTGGCAGGTGCAGTGTTCAAGGAATTTAACTCATTCAGTTTTCTATGTATTGGGGAGGTTGCTTCAGGCACTCACAATGGATCTTGTGACATCCTCTCCTCTCAGCCAGTAATCAAGGAGCCTGAATCCTCACCACTGACACCAGTAAGGGATGTTCACTTGGAACAAAAATAGATATACACGGTATTTATAGATGCAGCTCTCTGCACCAAGCACAATTTCCCTTAAGAGCACACAGGGAACACATTAATGTCTGGGATCTGGGTTTTTTATGGCCTTCCAGGTCATTTAATTTTGGACTATGTTTCAAAGTTAGCTGGACTAAGATTAACCTCTTCTCTTCCAGTGTCCTCTGTTACATTATATTAATTCCAACAGTTACAATGCAGTCTGGCACACAGATGCATTTCTTTTTCTGTCCAGCAGGACTCACTGTTGGTACATCTTTAACACAAGCAACTTTACAGATACATTTTCAAACAAGCACCTGTACAAATCAGCTTGACATACAAACGACATATAATTATTTGCAAAACTCCAGCTAGCTATGCTGGCATAGGTTACACATCCACTGGCCTACTTCTCCTGGCATAGCTGGCAATACCTCACATCATTACAGACCTAGTCCATGGCTTGTCTCATATTAATGATCAAGAATGTTATGATAACAGCAAAATTATATTTACAAGTAACATCAAAAACTGCATACAGATAACACTGTGGGTATATCTGATCAAATCCATGTGTTATACGGATGCCAAATATCAAATGCAGCTTTTTAATACAAAGTTTATTAGTCTTCCAGCACTTAGGAAACAAATTCATCAGTTCACATGCAACACAACTAAGCCACCTCTAGCCAAGCCATGCTGGCAAGAAATATCTGAAAAATCTTGGATTAAAAGTGACATATTTTTTTAAATGACTTAACCTGCCTCCTTTGCCAAAACCTCCACTTTATATACTTCTCTTTAACTATATCAGTAGCCATCTGCCATCAAAGTCAGGCCATCTGCACATACGTCTGGGATCAAGAAATGAGCCATGTCCTGGTGGGTAGCATGCAAGGACAGAGATTACATCAAATGGCAAGGATAGTGATTACATCAAACAGCCAACAACCAGCTTTCTAATCTCTCTTGGGGGTCAAATCATAGCAGTGGAGTCTGAAAAAATCATATTACTTCTGTCCTGTGGTACAGAAGTAACTGACGCATATGTGCAGTTTAGAAGCTTTTGGTGGCCTTCCATACAAGAGTTGCAGCCTCAGGACATCTGCCTTAGAAAGAAAACACATGGATCTAGCTTATGATGCCTTTCATATCTCCCTGTCTGCACATCTAACCCCCACCCCCACCCCTAGTGCAGCAACTGCAAAGTTTGTTTTTCATGAAGAGAGAGGATCTGTCTAATGATATGACTCTTTAGACTGGTCTGCAGCAATCATATAGGGAGAACAAGCATGGGAGAGAAAGAAAGAGAGAGAGAGAGAGAGAATGAGAGGCATCAGAAATCAGAAATCAATGTAACAGGATAAAAATAAATAAATCAGTACATCATCCCCAGAACTGCCTAAAGAAACATAGGGATATATATATATATATATATATATATATATATATATATATATATATATATATATATATATATATATATATATATTTATTTCACTGATGTTCAAGTAAGTTGTAGAAAGTAGGAAAAGTCCAATTTTCCCACTATATCCATTCATTCTTGCCAGACTAAAAAAAAAATTGCTCTGACATCAGTACAAAGTAAAAGAATGCCTCTTTAAGTCCAATAAATGCAGTGCCATGAACAACCTCTGTTTACTAGTTATGTATATAGCTGTCCTTATTTTTTTTTACTAAACATCTCACACAAGCCATGTAGATTCAGTCTTCAAGAAGCAATCCTTTGTTACTGCAGTCACTGTACACCTATGAAATATTCACAATTGTTGACTTTATTTTAAAATGATTAGCTGCATGAAAACATAGACAGTTATACATAAATGACAAGAGTATTCCCACAAAGTCCCACAGTAAAACCACACCTATGTGTATGTACTGGAATATGCTGCTGCCTATCTTAACAAAACTCTTGGTCCACATAATTTATGCAGATTGCTTTTACCAAAGAGGAAAACTAATTCAGATTTATAAACAGCCATTCAGTTAAAAAAAAAAAAAAAAAAAAGGACAACAAAGTACTGTGAAGTGGAATATCCTTAACTTGCAGGCATCATTACTTCTGTCACAAGCCATAATAAATAAAAGTTAGTTCTGAAGTATATGCATCCCAACTGCCCATTGTCAAAAACACATTATTAGCATGGACCTTAGAAAAATGCAATAGGTTAACTACATGTCAACCTCTCTTTTCAGGCATTAATACAATCTGAGGTGAAATGCACTTGTCAAAGTTGTGGTTGTAGGGAAGTTGGCAGCATTATTTGATTCTAAACCACATATACTGTCTCCCCAATGGGAGCTGTAATATTACCTGTTATCACCCTTAAAAGTTTTGATTTCTGCTATTTAAAATTACATTACATCACACATTCATTTGACCTCTACATATCTTAAGATAGCACAGCTGAAGCAAATGGACACAGTATAATGTTATGTTGTTGTACAACATACATTATCAGCCCAAGAAATCCTGTCAGCTTTATTTCTTTCCATCTAAAGCATTTGCAGCAGACTTGCACATATCTGATTAGATAATTCACTCCATGTAGTTCAGGATCTAATAGTTCTTAGCAGTTCTCATTTTTTTTCCAGAGTTCCCATGTTTTGTGGTGTCTCTTCACTTTACAAAACTAAGCAAATGTTTGAAAGCAGACAAATATTTATTGAAGAGCAGCTGGCTCTACTTGTTTGGTGCGTAATCACTCGTTGCTCCGTAAGGCATGGGAAACAGCAATGTTTGCAGTCTTAAGTTTGTTTTATTTTATGCTTAAAGATCAAACAGCTGATTTCCAAATTACATGTAAATGCATTATAAGTAAAGAATGAATGCACAAGCTGATACTTGATTTAAACTGTTTCATGTTCTGTTTGGGCTTGTCTACATATGTTGAAGATTTGTTAATTTTTTGTGCCAGGTTTTTAAAATTGGCTTATGTTATACCTTTGTTAATGAGCTACTGGATGAAAGGTTGTTTAAACAACAATGAAAACAAGCATGCTACATACTGAGTTGAGTTTATTTAAACTGCTTTATATTTAAACACTGCATGATACCTGCATTTGGAAAGGTAGCCAAAGATAAGCAGGTATGTACAATGCCTAACATGGCAGGATGGCTGTACTGAGCAAACACAAGCTTCTGGACACACAATATTCTGTTCTTCTCAGCTGTTTCTGCAGTTAGTCCATCATTTCATAATCTCATGATTTTTTCAACATTTCCAATAGTTAATGGATAATACAAAGTACTACAGTAAAGAAATGTACAACTTTAAGTTCTGATTTCAGATTAGATAAAGTAAATGTATTTAATAATTGTATGCTTCCACATGTGGCATATTATTCTCTTATGTAAAAAGCCTTGGTAAATGAGCTACAAAGTTAGTGTTATACAGATTATCACAAAATGTAAATCAGTGCATATATACTGTGAACTTGTAGTTATTACACAATATCTGATTAAGGAAATCTTTAAAACATCACTCTAAATGAGGAATAAGGTAAGGATTAAGGTAATCTGGACTAAATTTGCTACACTGTAAAAGGTATGCTGCCATATTTATCATTATTACACTGTGTTTCAAAGAAATGTTTTCAGAGATAACCCAGAAGGCATTGAGTTATACATTTCTAAAGCATTAATTGGTAAAATGAAACCTAAGACAACTTGTTAGCAGCTCATAGCCTTAACCCTCTCTGCTAAAACTGCAAAACCCAACTACGCTGATTTGCTAGATTGCCAGAAATACCTCTCAGTTGTCTAGATTTTTGCCTCATATTTTTGGTCTGTTCCTCATAAAATTTAAACAATGAGATACATTTGAGTTTCAGAACATTTATAATCTCCAAAAATGTATGCTAATACAAAACCTGTTATTCTAGCAATTAAGTTTATAACAGCAATATTTACAATCTGTCCCTATTTTGGGCCTTTGACCCCCCCCCCACACACACACACACACATTATTTTAGGCTTTCTCCAGGTTTGCGTGAAACATACATTGCCAGGTGATCATCCTATTTTCTCTGAAAGTAATTTTATAGTCTGTACTACCTTTGTTATTACTCTACAAGGAAAACAAACAAAAAAAAACAGTCTTTGAGATATATCCTATTACCCAAAATCTAACAAAGAACAGATCAGTTGCACCACTGACTAAAACTTAAGTGAAACACCAGTTTAGTTTTTGTTTTTACAACTTCAGATTCAGTCTAACGTTACTCTTTATACTCAAAAATTATTTAACCTACATATATGTCTCACCATTGGCTGTTACTAAGTCTGTGAGAGTTGCATGGGTTGACATATGCAAGACCAACTCATGTTGATGCAATTCATTTAGTAAATTATCAGCCATGAGAGGAATCAGGTTTTACAACTGTCCAGAAAACTAACTTAAGTTTCTAAACAGAATACCTATTTGAAGGTAAACTGAGAGAATGATATAGTTTTAACTGGCAAGCCAACATGTTTCCTGCATAATACACTTTATTCAAATTTTACGAAAAATCACAAACAAGAAAACAATAAATGGAATATGAAAACAAAGGAAAACAAAGATATACATATACATCTAAGAATAGATGAGACTGAAAAACAGATCCGGGGGTCAGCAGCCAGTTTTAACTAAAATCCAGAGGCCTTTACCATGAGAAGACAGGGTACCTCACCCATCAAATATACATCATTTAGAGAGTGGAAATCAGTCCAGAATTCCAACTGAAATGAACAAAATGAAAAACCCACCAGAAAGAAGTGATTTTTTAATTTATTTATTTTGCCTTTGCTATCATGTTTGTCCAACTGGGTTTAGTCAACAAAACCTTTTCAGTGGAGGCTCAAGGAGAAAAACTCCAACATACTACACATCACTCGTCTTGTGTATTCAAATAAGGCAATGAGGCTTGGGGGTTCATTTAAGTTGTTTATTACACACAAACACATCAGGATGGATGACAGGAGCATAAAACCCAAACAAACAAACTGACTGACTACTACACATATACATTCTTTCAATCTGGCTGCTCACTCAGAATGGCACTCTTGCTTGCATGTGCCCATAGACCGGAATGGCTCTTAAAGGTACAACACGCACTCTGATCTACATCCTCCCTATTTGACTATTCTGTCATGCAAATGAAAATGACAATATCATGAGTATGCAAATTATACAGACATATACAAACAATAACAATCGTGTCCAGGCTGCCATGTATCTAGGATTAGGTCTTGAGATATGACCTGACCTTGCAATGTAATAATCAGAACTGGATTTAGCAACAGGGACAGTCACTGGGGAATTCTTCTTCTTCAGAATGTTCAGGGATACTTTCAGGAACAGGAACAGAGAATGAAATGTTCAACGGAACAGGAACACAGGACAAATCACTCTGAGAAGTTCAGTTTCCTTTAAAGACAAGATGCTGTAACACTGGCTCGGACACCAGTAGTAAATGTTTCCAATTCCACCTGGATTCCATACCTTGCTACTGAATGATGTACAATCTCCGTTCCTCATACAAATGTTCCACGAGTCCTATCCGGTCAAATCCTTTTGCTGTCTGCATCCTCATTATTTCTCCTTATTTTAATGGATTTAGAGGCTTGCTGGTTTTGTCATAGTAGGATTTTTGGGACAGATGCTTCTTTAGAAGTTGAGTTTTTACTGCTTTGTTGTTTTTAGCACTTGGAATCAACAAATTCTTACTGACTGGTAGTGTGGTTCTGGTTTGTCTCGACATAAGTCTCTGAGCAGGTGAACCAAGTAAATTGTCATGAGGAATGTTTCTGAGATTAAGAAAAACATCAGTGTTATCTCCTTTGGATTTCTCCAACAGCTGTTTTGCACTTTAAACTGTATGTTCAGCCAAGCCATTTGGTTGTGGGTATTCAGGACTACTAGTAACATGAACAAAGTCCCACGTTTCAGCAAATCTTTTGAACTGCTGACTTGTAAACTGTGCACCATTTTCAAAAATGACTTTGTGCAGACTACCATGGACAGATAAAATGTCTAACTTCATAATGACAGCATTATTTATTTTTATTTATTTAACATTTGTTTACCGGAAAAATCTGACTTGGAATGAGCCAATTTTCAGTGTAGGCCCAGGGAGAAAAGCTCCAGATGCATGTCTTTGTCAAGTGAGAGGAAATCGGAGCACCCAGAGGAAACCCACATGAACACAGGGAGGACATGCAGACTCCGCACAGAAGGCACCCCAGCTGAGAATTGAACCAGAGAACCTCTTGCTGTAAGGGGACAATGCTAACCACTGTACCACTGGGCCATCCAGTACTGCAAGATAGGTTAGGAAGTAGGTCAATCTCGAACCAATCTGAGTAAGAGCCTACTAACACCAAATAGTGTTGATCATTCCATTCAAAAATATCTGTAGCTACTGCCATCCAAGGTAGTTCAGGAATCTGGCTTAACTTGAAGTGGTTCTTTTTGTTGATGCAATTTAGTACTATTACAAACAGAAAAAGGTGAAAGTTCCTTCTCAATATCTTTAGACACAGAACGCCAGCATACTTGTCCTCTTGCCCTGCTTTTGGTAGAATCAGTTCCTGGGTGGACACGATCCAAGATTTTAATATACACTTGTTGTACGATTTTGGTCATCATGATGATACCATCTTCCATCAAAATCTCGTCTCTGTAAGGAAAATACTGCTGCACATCTACTGGTAAACAAGATTGCTTTGATGACCATCCTTGACTGATAAAGTGGTTGAGCTTCTGGATAATTGGATCTGAAGCTGTCTGAGTTCTAAGCTCATCAACACGTGGAAGAAAAATTTCTCACTTCCATGACTTCAAAATCAGGTGTCTCATTTTCATGCTGTTCAGTGATTTTGCTGGGCGATTGGGATAAAGTATTAGCAAGATAAAGAGGATTGCCTTTTGTGTAAACTAGATTGAAATTGTACTTTTGTAATTTTAGAGCTCTGTGGGTCTCCCATTAATCTGAAAAGTACAAAATATTTAGTTCTTTGCCACAAATCTGCTGCACTGACTGTTTCACCAAGCACAGACACACCATCAACATAAAAAGTAGCATAGGAACTTTCTAACTGATCAACTTGCCTCTTTGAATACTCTTTTTTAATAAAAAGAATGTGTCCCTTTAGATTCACAGAGCCTTTTGAAATTATTCCACTCTTTACATGTGTGGCACTGCTGACCAAAAGCTAAGCACTTCTCTCACTTGGGCTCATGGCTACCTCCACAATTACGACAGTTGACTATGAGGCTTGTCACAGGTTTTGCTGAGTCACCCCTCTGCTTTACTGAGTGTGGCCTGGGTTTTACTGTAGCTGCTCTAGGCTTTGCTGAAGCGACCACACCCTTAGGCCTTCATCTTTTAACCTTGTGCTGCATACTATCAACATTAGCACTGGAAGGTATTGGAAGCATGATTTTCTCGTATGTAGGCATATTTGTGTGCTTTTCTGTGAGCTCATATCGTTGACAAATCTGTATGGTCTTGCTTAACATTAAATTTCTGTCTCAAAGCAAAATTTTTCTCAATGCATCATCTTTAATACCACACACTAGCCTGTCTTTTATCAACTCATCTCTCAGATCACCAGATCTGCACATTTTTGACTTATTTCTCAAGTTTCACCAGTCTTTTGATTTCTTGTGTAAAATATGTGCCTTTCCATTGTAATATTAGTTTGGGGGTAGCACGTTTCTCTAAATGTATGTTTTAAGCACTCAGGGTCTTCCCGCATTTCAGCCAGTACCACAATATGGCTGTCATACACAGCAGGTGCATACATAAATGAAGGTTCTCACTCAGTGGCTTCTGAACCAGCTAGATTAAGCAGAATAAATGCTTTTCTACTTGCGTGTTTGTCAGAAAAAGCAGCCTGTATGAAAATATTGCACTCTTGCTCAAACACTCTACAATTTTCTGCAACATTATTATCAAACATAAGTGGACTGGGTTTGCGAAATCCATCTGCCATGCCAACAAATTGCCCTAGTAATTATGTTCAAACATACATATCAGGTACTTGAAAAATATTCAACTGCATAGTAATTTCTTTGAAATAACTTTACTCTCTGAAATAACTGTACTGTAATACTGCACAGACTTGCCAACACTTTGTACACTTTGGATATTTCGAATAGCTTTAGTTAATGTGAAAAAGAAGCACATAGCAAAAAAAACTATGGCTGTTTTCCCTTTTTTATACATTTTATGCGATTTGAAGTTATTTTAAGCATTTTGTAAGCATTTCAAGTACTTTTATCAATATATGTGAAAAAACAACAACAAAGGGTACATCCAAAAGCTGCAATAATCACCGTGACTCCAGTCTTCACTTCAGAGTTTTAATGAAAAAACACAAATCCAATAGTTAGCTCTTTCACGTTCTACCAAACGTTTCATCAGACTTCAATGAACTAATGTTGAAATTTAAGCCTTTATATAGTGTAGTATTCTTCAATTAAATAATTAAACAATTGAGATAACAATTAATATTTAAAGTACTGAGGCAGATATATACTATGCATATAATTTGAAATATTCTATGTACATAGTTCTATATTTAAAATCTATATCTGAACTGTATAGATAAATATATATCATAAATACATGTTTATAAAAATATATATAAAAAATGAAAAAATTAAAAATTATATATATATATATATATATATATATATATATATGTTATATATATATAAAATATTAAATGTAGACATATATACATATATATCTTGCCACATTTGTTCAGCGACAATCAAATCTATCATAGAAAAACAATGTATAAAAGCAAATACATATGAAAATGTTTATTAATGCTTAAAATTATTAAAAATGTATTAATGTCTATAAGGTATGGATGCCAAAAATGGTTTCAATGTAATTTTTTCATTCAACCCATAGGTTTTATGTGCTTGCAGTCTAAGAATCCATTTATTTTCCTTCTCTTCAGTATGATTTTTAGTATTGCCTAATCTATCAGATGTATTTATTAATTCCAATACCCTGAACTTAAAAATATGTGTCAAGTCATTTTCCAGAACATGTCGTGCTAAAGCATTATTGGTGTTCTCCTTGTTTATAGCATACAGATGTTCTCTAATGCGCTCACACAAACTTCTGTTTGTTTGGCACACATAAAAATGTGGGCAAGACTGGCACTGTGCTAGATAGACTATATTCCTAGATTTACAGTCTGCATAAAACCTAAAAGTGTAAAGACATCCTGTCACTGGGTGAATAAAACTGTCATCATTCGCAATATGGGCACATTGATTGCATGAACGACATGTGAAAGTACCTGATCTCTGAGACTTAACTGGGTCATTGTTGGTTTTCTCATAACAGAGAATTATTTTCAATGACTTCATATTCCTATATGTAATGCTAGGTCTATCATCTATTAAAGATCTAATTTTATCATCCATTGTGAGAAATTTCCAATTGTTCTCAAGTATCTGCCTAATATGTGTATTCCTATTGGTGAAAGGAATGGTCAATCTATTCTTACTTATATTGGCAGAAGATTGATCTCTGTATATAAAATCTGCCTTTCTATGTAGAAATGGAATACCTCCTGCTGTTCTATATGTATTACTATATCTAAGACTGTCCTGAATCTCACTATCCTTATATCCTCTTGAAAGAAAGTTATTAGCTAATATCTGTCTCTGTTCATCATATTCTGTGTCCTTAGTTGTTAATCTAGACGCCCTGCACATCTGATTTCTTATAATATTGGGATATATATGTCTGGGATGCATACTATTGCGATGTAATAAGTTGTTTTTCCAGCAAGGTTTCCTATACATTGCTGTTTCTAAACCATCTCTTCCTTTGGTCAATTTAACATCTAAAAAATCTAATGTATAGAGAGAATGGGCACAATCAAAACTTAAAAAATCAGTAGTGCCATTGATGTATGTAACAAAGTCTTGTAGATCACTCGCTGTCCCATCCCAAATCATAAACACATCGTCTACAAAACGGCCATAGAATTTGATATGCTCACTGAACAGCCCATTGTTAAGGACATATGTGTTCTCCCAATATGCAAGTACCAAATTCGCATATGAGTTAGCGCATGGCGTCCCCATGGCTACTCCTTTTTCTTGTAAATAGTATGTCTTGTCATATAACAAGACATTATTAGTCAAAACCATATCCAAAATTAACATCCATTTGATAATCTTATTATTTTGGATACCTTTCTCTAGAAGGAGTAGTCTAACATATTCCATCCCTATATTGTTTGGTATTGAAGTAAATAGGGACTTCACATCTAATGTCACCAAAATATCATCATTCATTAT
This sequence comes from Protopterus annectens, assembly GCF_019279795.1. NCBI lineage: Eukaryota > Metazoa > Chordata > Ceratodontiformes > Protopteridae > Protopterus > Protopterus annectens. The sequence continues at coordinate 713,033,245 of NC_056735.1, forward strand.
TGGTCTCACCAAACTACAACTTGCAAGATTCTCTAGAAAATGTTTAGTGTCCTTTAGTATCGAACTGACCTTAACCATAATAGGTTTGAATTGTTTGTCCAAATAAATGGACATTGACTCCGTAAGCCAGCCTCTACTAGAAACAATGGGTCTTAAGGGAGGGTCATATGGATCTTTATGAATCTTGGGAAGACCCCTAAAGGTGGGAACTAGGGGTGTCTCAACTAGAAAATACTTGTATAAATCCATATCAATCATATTACTTAGCAGGAGATCATACAAATGACTATGTATATCTTTAATTATTTTGTTAAGTGAAATAGCATTCAGCTTTCTATAAGTAGATTCATCTGTTAACAAACTTTCCATTTTGTAATTATACATTTCCCTATCCATAACTATAATAGCTCCTCTCTTGTCAGCTTGTCGTATAATGATGTCAGCATTGTTTTGCAAATCAGAAATGGCTTTCTTTTCGTTACTATTCATATTAAAGAAATCAGGTTTAAGATTACTTTGATTATATAAATCTATGAGGTCACTTTCACATGCACGTTCAAACATGTCTAAAAGTGGATGTAAATGTGGGACAAATACAGAAGGCTTTTTACAAACATTGACTTCCATAGTGCCTAGTGCATTAATATTGTCCTGTGCAAACATCATCTTTAAGGCTAAATTTCTTGTAAACATTTTAATGTCAATAATTATGTCAGTAACATCAGTGTAACCTGATGGTATGAAATTAAGCCCTTTGTTTAAAACAGTTTAAAACTCGTTTCTTTTCTTGTTTATTCTTGTTTATTCATGACTTTCCTCATGACACTAGAGGACGTGGTCACATGGCTTCCATCAATCACCATATCCGATTCTAAAAACACAAAAGCGATGCAAGATAAGAAGAGAAAGCTAGAAAGAGATTTTACAGATTTCCAAAAAGGCAATGTCTTCTCCTGGCCGAGAGAGAGGACCAACACCCGTTCTCGTAACACTGAAACGGAAAATTTTTCTACGCATTTGTTGCCGGCACAAAGAGACGTGACTAAAGGGACTACAAACACCATCAGTCAAGCGTCTGTGCCAATTTCCATTTTAGAATCGGATACGGTGATTGACGGAAGCCATGTGACCACGTCCTCTAGTGTCATGAGGAAAGTCATGAATAAACAAGAAAAGAAACGAGAAGTCGTCATTGAGGCTATGGTACATTCTAACCAGGAAGGAACAGCTCCGCAGTCCCTGGACTTAAACCATTCTGTTAATACGCACGATAAAGACGTGCGCAGGAAAATACCAAGAATGACATCTGGCAACAGCACCATGGAAGGAGATGTTTTTGTGGAGAGCCAAGGCTTTCCTTCTTTTCCCCTTCCTTTCAAGCAGTTCGAGAGGAAAGCATGGTCGCCTCAAAACAAAATAAGGAAACGAAAAAATACCGAAGAGACTTACGAGCAACAAAAGAGAGCCTTGAAACCGATTTACAGGACTTAGTTGTAAACATCTCGAGGTATGAATTAAATGAACATGAGCTCTCTGTTTTAAACAAAGGGCTTAATTTCATACCATCAGGTTACACTGATGTTACTGACATAATCATTGACATTAAAATGTTTACAAGAAATTTAGCCTTAAAGATGATGTTTGCACAGGACAATATTAATGCATTAGGCACTATGGAAGTCAATGTTTGTAAAAAGCCTTCTGTATTTGTCCCACATTTACATCCACTTTTAGACATGTTTGAACGTGCATGTGAAAGTGACCTCATAGATTTATATAATCAAAGTAATCTTAAACCTGATTTCTTTAATATGAATAGTAATGAAAGGAAAGCCATTTCTGATTTGCAAAACAATGCTGACATCATTATACGACAAGCTGACAAGGGAGGAGCTATTATAGTTATGGATAGGGAAATGTATAATTACAAAATGGAAAGTTTGTTAACAGATGAATCTACTTATAGAAAGCTGAATGCTATTTCACTTATAGAAAGCTGAATGTTATTTCACTTAACAAAATAATTAAAGATACACATAGTCATTTGTATGATCTCCTGCTAAGTAATATGATTGATATGGATTTATACAAGTATTTTCTAGTTGAGACACCCCTAGTTCCCACCTTTAGGGGTCTTCCCAAGATTCATAAAGGTCCATATGACCCTCCCTTAAGACCCATTGTTTCTAGTAGAGGCTGGCTTACGGAGTCAATGTCCATTTATTTGGACAAACAATTCAAATCTATTATGGTTAAGGTCAGTTTGATACTAAAGGACACTAAACATTTTCTAGAGAATCTTGCAAGTTGTAGTTTGGCGAGACCAATAATGACTGATGATATTTTGGTGACATTAGATGTGAAGTCCCTATTTACTTCAATACCAAACAATATAGGGATGGAATATGTTAGACTACTCCTTCTAGAGAAAGGTATCCAAAATAATAAGATTATCAAATGGATGTTAATTTTGGATATGGTTTTGACTAATAATGTCTTGTTATATGACAAGACATACTATTTACAAGAAAAAGGAGTAGCCATGGGGACGCCATGCGCTAACTCATATGCGAATTTGGTACTTGCATATTGGGAGAACACATATGTCCTTAACAATGGGCTATTCAGTGAGCATATCAAATTCTATGGCCGTTTTGTAGACAATGTGTTTATGATTTGGGATGGGACAGCGAGTGATCTACAAGACTTTGTTACATACATCAATGGCACTACTGATTTTTTAAGTTTTGATTGTGCCCATTCTCTCTATACATTAGATTTTTTAGATGTTAAATTGACCAAAGGAAGAGATGGTTTAGTAACAGCAATGTATAGGAAACCTTGCTGGAAAAACAACTTATTACATCGCAATAGTATGCATCCCAGACATATATATCCCAATATTATAAGAAATCAGATGTGCAGGGCTAGATTAACAACTAAGGACACAGAATATGATGAACAGAGACAGATATTAGCTAATAACTTTCTTTCAAGAGGATATAAGGATAGTGAGATTCAGGACAGTCTTAGATATAGTAATACATATAGAACAGCAGGAGGTATTCCATTTCTACATAGAAAGGCAGATTTTATATACAGAGATCAATCTTCTGCCAATATAAGTAAGAATAGATTGACCATTCCTTTCACCAATAGGAATACACATATTAGGCAGATACTTGAGAACAATTGGAAATTTCTCACAATGGATGATAAAATTAGATCTTTAATAGATGATAGACCTAGCATTACATATAGGAATATGAAGTCATTGAAAAGAATTCTCTGTTATGAGAAAACCAACAATGACCCAGTTAAGTCTCAGAGATCAGGTACTTTCGCATGTCGTTCATGCAATCAATGTGCCCATATTGCGAATGATGACAGTTTTATTCACCCAGTGACAGGATGTCTTTACACTTTTAGGTTTTATGCAGACTGTAAATCTAGGAATATAGTCTATCTAGCACAGTGCCAGTCTTGCCCACATTTTTATGTGGGCAAAACAAACAGAAGTTTGCGTGAGCGCATTAGAGAACATCTGTATGCTATAAACAAGGAGAACACCAATAATGCTTTAGCACGACATGTTCTGGAAAATGACTTGACACATATTTTTAAGTTCAGGGTATTGGAATTAATAAATACATCTGATAGATTAGGCAATATTAAAAATCATACTGAAGAGAAGGAAAATAAATGGATTCTTAGACTGCAAGCACATAAAACCTATGGGTTGAATGAAAAAATTACATTGAAACCATTTTTGGCATCCAGACCTTATAGACATTAATACATTTTTAATAATTTTAAGCATTAATAAACATTTTCATATGTATTTGCTTTTATACATTGTTTTTCTATGATAGATTTGATTGTCGCTGAACAAATGTGGCAAGATATATATGTATATATGTCTACATTTAATATTTTATATATATAACATATATATATATATATATATATATATATATATATATATATATATAATTGTTATAATTTTTTCATTTTTTATATATATTTTTATAAACATGTATTTATGATATATATTTATCTATACAGTTCAGATATAGATTTTAAATATAGAACTATGTACATAGAATATTTCAAAGTATATGCATAGTATATATCTGCCTCAGTACTTTAAATATTAATTGTTATCTCAATTGTTTAATTATTTAATTGAAGAATACTACACTATATAAAGGCTTAGATTTCAACATTAGTTCATTGAAGTCTGATGAAACGTTTGGTAGAACGTGAAAGCGCTAACTATTGGATTTGTGTTTTTTCATTAAAACTCTGAAGTGAAGACTGGAGTCACAGTGATTATTGCAGCTTTTGGATGTACCCTTTGTTGTTGTTTTTTCACATATATTTGGACTTGGTTTAACTGAGGGTACTTAACTCAGCAGCTGATTTCATTTTTGTTTTCCTACTTTTATCAATATGTCGCAGTTTTGAACATTTCATTTAATGAAATTTGTTTTGAACATTTTGAATGCTTCGTTTGGTTGAGTAAAAAAATCATTTAAATGAGTTTTAGTAGCTGGAATTATCTTTCTGTCCTTTTTGCAAGTTGTTTGAGTTTTGAATGCTCCACTCATGTATATTCCTCCATTACTGACTGTGCGCCTCATGGTTTTGACTTTGGATCCCATTCTGACACCATGTCACTTGTCTTGTGTATTCAAATAAGACAGTGAGGCTTGGGTATTTGTTTAAGTTGTTTATTACACACAAACACATCAAGATGGATGACAGGAACATAAAACCTAAACAAACTAACTAACTGACTGACTACTACACACACACATGCTTTCACTCTGGCTACTCACTCAAAATAGCACTCTTCCTTGCACTAGCTCAGTACTTATATGTACGTGCCCATAGACTGGAATGACTCTTAAAGGTACAACACACACTCTGATCTACACTACAAACATTTTTAAAAAGACAATCAGTAATATAAGTGAGTAGACATTAAGTAATAGACATTAACAATTACACATACCTTTGCTAATTAGATTGCACCCATATGAAATCAAGGAAACAATTGCAGTATAAAAGAAATTTATGCATTTGTAGATGTTGAACAATGCGCAATTGGAGAGGTATATTAGTGGGTTTACTACCACAATCTTGAACCAACCACACAGTCTTGAAAATCAAAATCATGTGACCATAATACCAAAAAATTGAAGACCATAATGTCTAAAAATCTCAGATGCTGAATCTTTCTACCAGTATGAACTTAAGAACCAGTGCTAACGTAGGACCTGCAGGGGTGTGGACCCAGGAAAGAGTGCTAACTTGGGGGGTAAGTGAGGAGTTCAATATTTTGATCTTGTGTGTTTTAGTCATTCAATATTGTGTTCTTGGGCTTTTGATTTTCAAGACTGCATGGTTCAAGATTATGATAGCAAACCCTATTAGTGTGTTTTTCAGACAAATAATAGGTCATGTGATTAGTGCTTAGAAATTCAAAGAAATGGGGGTGAGGGAAGGAAATAGGCAGGGCAGAAATGTTAACATTGTAGTTAATTGGTGGGGTACAAATCTGCTGAGGTGGAGGTAAACTGTGTCAGACCCAAGATGGTCAGGGAACAAAGAAAATTTTAATTTGTCTCACTGCTTCAATACAATCCCATCCACCCACCTCCAGAAACAATATAGTAAATAAAATCTTGCAGGCACACCTGGAGCCAACCCCTATTCAGATCTACCAGTGAAAGTTCAGCCCAGTGTAATGGATAAACAAGCCAAAAACAGAAAAAAAACACATCATATAGTAATATAATAAGTATCTGAGGTTATGTGGTATTACAGAAATATATAATAAATGTTGATACTCCCACTTGGAATAGGGGATGCTAACACCACAAATTAATGCACTTAGATTAGACCTAGGTTGGTTATATAGTTTGAGGATGCATTAATGAATACTCTCCAGAAGTGCATATAACCTCAAACTTTTTGTACCAATGACCATTGTGCCTGAGTACTAATATTATATAAAAACTCATCTCTCCAAATGGTTAATAATGAGGAAATGGCTAGCACTAATACAAATTAAAATGTTTTATAGCTAGTTTTCTTTGTACTATAAATGTTCAGTAGTATTTCTGCTGCCTTTGATGGTTCAGCCTGGTCCACTGCTTTGGGCTCACTCCCTTCCACTACCTTACCCACAATGCCCACCCACCCCTTGTACTCTACATTTATCTTACCAACATTACCTCCTCTTCCCCTTCTGACTCCTCTTCTTTCCTTACACATCAACCAATCATCTCTCTCGTAAATTGCACCCTCTTTTATTTAAATCAGTCATTCACCTCACTAACCCACCTAGGAACCACACCCATTCTCACATCATACTACTCCATTCTTACTCCGCCCTTGCTAATCCAACCTAGGATTTCCTACTCTCTGTGCTCCACATTTATCCTTAGCCCCAGTACCATCCTACATGGTAACTTTGACATCTTTGACAATTCTTTCTCCCTTCACTGGACCCTAACATCCACATCTACCGCCGTCATCATTTTTTTTCTACACACTTATTCTGTACAACTATCCTTCTCTATTTTACTTCACAGAATATACCATACAAAATCTCTATATTACGTCACTTCCTATAGTCATCCACTTTTTTTCTAAACTACATTACAAGCATGTTCCTTGTCTATCCATCTATCTGCTCCCCTACTCCTACCAGGGCTGGGTCCAGCACTACATGACCTAGTCAGCTGCTTAGGGCTCATGATGGCTGTAGTGGCCTAATAAAAATAAAGTTTTCCATAAATAAAACAAAGCTGGAAGATTTCCAAAAACACAAGAGGGCTTTAGGATAGCATGGGAGACTTTCTGTACACAGGAGGGCTTTATGACCTTGTGGGAGACTTTCTGAATACAGGAAGGCTTTAGAACTTTAAGGGAGACTAGTAAACCCCAGAAACGTCAGCATTAGGACAAACATCCTAATGTAAAATCATTGGAAAATTCAGATTTAAGATAAAAACCTTAATCATTATGCCAACCCTTGAACAAACAGAGATGTATAAGAAGCATGAAATAGTGAGTGCAGCAATCCCTGATGTCTGCAGCGCATGAATCAGTGACTGCAGCACTCCGTGGAGCATGAAACAGTGAGTGCGGCAATCCCCAATGTCTACAGAGCTTGAAACAGTGAGTGCAGTAATCCCTGGAGTATGAAACAAGGAGGACAGCTATCTCTGGATCGTGAAACAGTGAGTGCAGCAACCCCGATGTCTACGGAGTATGAAGCAGTGAGTACAGCAATCTGGATATCAGCAAACAAGTGTGTGTGTGTGTGTGTGTGTGTGTGTGTGTGTTTGTGTGTGTGTGTGTGTGTGTGTGTGTGTGTGTGTGTGTGTGTGTGTGTGTGTGTGTGTGTGTGTGTGTGTGTGTGTGTGTGTGTGTGAGCAAAATACTCCAGTTATGGTAGTGTCTAGTTAAGGGATTTTACTCTGAGTCAAACCTTGAGCCTTAATTAATATCAAGCAAGTGCCTTAAACCTCCACACCAATTGTCAGGTCTCCTTTAGACGCTGTCCGGTTCGATTCTCAGCTAGAGCGTCTTCTGCGTGGAGACATGCGTGAATGGGCATACCTTCGTTGAAGGTTGTGCATCAGGGCTGGTAACTCGGCACGTAAAAATCAACTACCAATCATTAGCGGACCGGAGTTCCGCTGTGGCGACCCCTAACCAGGAAAAGCCGAAAGACACAACAACAACAACAACATTACTTTGTTTTGTTTTACTTTTAAGTCACTGGGGATTACAGTCTGTCATTGTCAGTCATAGAGTTTCATAGTTGTGCTGTACAGTGTCAGGTAGCATACTTGACTTTGATGCAGAAGGTTTGGGTTCTCTTCCCACATCAGGTAGATTGATTGCTGTTACTATTGTGCAGCACAAGGGGGGACTACTGTGTACTCCTTTGGATCAGATGCCTATTAACTATGAGCCTGTTGTTGGCTTGCCAGCCATTCCCTGTTGCACATCTATTATTATTTTTTTATGTGACGTAGGCAATTTATTCATCAAGGGCAGCAGGCAATGAATTTGAAAATGAGGCACTGAAATGCAAAGCTGTTTGCCAGCAGCAACTTCTTCATTAGTTATACATCTCTTTAATGTGGAATTATGCAGATGACTTACTTTTGCAGAGATTGTGCATATTGACTTCTATTGGTGGATTATAATGACAACAATTTGAGTTGCCTTTTACAGTTGAAATGTTTTGAAATGGGTAGCCTTGTCATTATTGGTTTATATGTTTTATTTCACTGCTTACTGGAAAAATATTCAAAACTGCAAATTTGGAACTCAGTCTAACAAGTGATGCTGTATTAAACGAACAATATAACTTACTACGATTAGGAAAGTGAATCAAAGAACACTTGCATGTCTGCATGGTTCTAAAATTGTGTGCAGGGGCCCCAATTGTATCTGCCACTGGCCAGATGCATTTTCTATGAATGTGGGTTTCAATGCAGTTTTAATATATGTGAGTCTCAAGGCAGAAAAGTTTACTGTTGCTCATGCTAAGTTGTTTTCATTGTGATACTTTATTGTTTTGTGTAGCAATCAGTGTTTGTAGTATAAAATTTGAAATAAAAGTTTAAATCTAAATATCTGTAATTATTGTAGAAGTAAAGAAAATGGCATGCATACTGACAGGTTTATACAGTGTTTTATAGTTACTGGAGAGAGAGAGGGAGAGACAGAGAGGGAGGGAGGGAGAGAGAGAGAAAGACAAGTAATAGGATACTGCAATGGTTGCTGGGCGAGAATGCTGGGGGAGGGTCCTGATCCATTACCCTGCCTAGGGGCCTATTTGACCATGATCTGGTTCTCACTTCTACTATCACACCTCACATGCTATATGACAACTCTCACACCAATAATGCAAACACCCACTCTTTCTCACCTTTTCATAACACTGACAAAGCCTATTCTTCTAGAGTTTTTCTAACTTATTTACCTTATCACCTCATCTTATTTATAAATATAAACTCCTCAAAGCTACTCTCTATCCTCATAAGGTAAAATACAAAGCCAGTATGAAAATATCCTCTTATTTGGTGATATACATCCTAACTCTGGCCTTACCATCCCCCTCTTCAAACTCAACAACATCCACTAAAACTCTGAAAATCATCTCCATGAATATTCATAGTTTACTAAATAAAATTCTTGAATTCCACTCTTGAATCACTCACTATTCCCCTGACAGTGACATTCTTACTGAAACATGGCTTAAGCTACACCTAAAAAAACTCAGAAATTCCTCCTGCAAGCTATAACATCATTTGCTTTGACAGGTTACAAAAAATGCTGGTGGTGTTGCTATCTTATTCTCTAACTTCTTTACTGCCCCCACTCTATCTATCACTCCACCAAATATCTGTTCTGCTGAACTTCTGCTTTCTCAATGCAAGCTAAATGACCAAAAAAAAAAAAAAAACTATGCCATATTCCTTCAAGTAACAACATCTCTACTCTGGAAGATATTAACACTGGGCATCAAATTCCATCTCAAATGAAACTCTAGTATTTGGCAATGTTAATACAGACTGGCAAGCCCTAACAAAAGCTTTCCCTTCCACTAGCATTAATTTTTATGGTTTCACCCAACTAATAACCTCTTATACTCACTATAACAAAAATACTAAACACTGATATTACTTTAGACTGGATCTTTGTCTCTAACGCAAGTGTTTACCAATATCCAAAAACACTCCCTGATTCCCTCAGTGACCATCACCCCCTACCTACATTCAGAGACAAATAAACCAAACAGTTTGCCTACAAAGAATGACATAATCTTAACAACTTCTATTCCAACAAGTTTACCGATATGTTCTCTTCCATTAAGAGGTCCATCCTTTACACCTTATTAACAGATGACATAATTTTAAAATTTAATTCTATATTTTATGTATTTTCTCAACAGCCTTGCTCCATTAAGAAGAAACAGAGTTAAACAAAAAAAAAAACACATATTGATTATCTTGTTCTACCAAAACTTTAATGCACAGAAGAGATTTAGCTTGCACTAAACTACACTACACTCACTACACTCCCATCTAACATCCTCATGGGAATGCTCCTGTTCACACTCCTCATAACCTACTCTCTACTCCCAACTCTTTTTCCTCCTTCCTTTTTCTCAATTCCCAGCTAGCAAATTCCTGCTTGCTTCTAGCATATAACTCCTTATTTGTACCTAGTAATTTTTAGTAAAAAAAAAAAAAAAAAATACATATATACTACTTCTAACGTTTAACCAGAAATTATAGAATGTTTTTCTTTATAATCCTCATGTAAACTATGTGTGGAACATAATCTTTGTATAATCTGTATGTAGAACATAATCTCTGTATAATCTTTATGTGGAGCTTTTCTCCCCAGGACTCCATTGAAAACGGGTTCTTTTGGCCCAATGGACTATCCTGGTTAAACAACTGCAAATAAATAAATAAGTCCCCAGCCGATCTTCGATCCTGTAAACTTCAAATCCCGACAAAAACAAGTCACAAAAGAGAAGAAAAATAATTTTTCTAGACCCACAAATTAACCAAAATAGCAATCCCCCACAATTTTGGTCTTCTATTAATAAAATCCTACACCCCAGAACACCTAGTATCCTAAACCCCTACCCAGACATCACTCCCTTAGAAACTGCTACTACATTCAATTCTCATTGCATTAATTCTGTTGCTACCCTTGCTCAAAACTGCTCACAATCAGACTCTTGCCCTACTGAAACCCCCAATTCCAACAAACCTACTTTTACTTTATAATCTGTCCCCACCTCCTACATAAAACTGTTATGGTGTAAACTTAAACCCTCTTCATCTTCTACCGATAACCTACCTACAAACTACTTGAAACTATCTGCCACCTCTATTGCTTATCTAGTCTCCATCTTTACCAACAAATTTATCCAAAAATCATATGTCCCACCCCTCTGGAAATAAAATTACATCATCCCACTTCATAAAGTGGGTAACTCCACTGAAATACCAAACCACAGACCCATTGCTATCTTCCCCACCCCACATTCAAAAATACTAGAAAAATGTATCCAAAATAACTACTGGAACATCTATTCCAGGAATATCTATTAACTATTACTCAACATGGCTTTCATCCAAACTGCAGCACTTTAACTGCCCTAGTTTCCTTTTTTTAGATAATGTCATTGAAGCCAGAGATAGCAACAACCTAGTATCCTCCCTCTTTTTTGGATCTCTCCAAAACCTTTTCCACAGTTTCCCACAACAAATGTCTTTCAAAATGTCTGCTCTTTCCAGCACTATACTTAAGTGGTTCTCCAGCTACCTATCCAATCATCAACAATCAGTTAAGTGTCTCTCTACTTTCTCTCCTTTCCTCTCAGTCAATACTGGAGTTCTACAAGGCTCCATACTTGGTCCTCTTCTTTTTAACATCTTTATCAACAAGCAACATACATCCACCTTACAATTTACACTCGTATAGTATGCAGATGATTCCACTATCATCTGTTCATCTGACAATCTTCTCTAGTTACAACTCATCACTCAAAATTCTTTCAACTCATTTGAGAACTGCCTTAATGAAAACCAACTTATCCTACTCCCCCCAAAATATTACTTTCATTTCTTCCCAAATCTCAAGCTCACCAAAAAAATCCTTCACAATATTGTCTGTTCAACACTATAATAGAAGTTATTCCACATATCAAGCTAGAGTGTGTCACTATAGACAATGCACTAAAATTTGATCTGTATTTACAAAATTACATAAAAATAACATCAAAATCTTAGTATGTTTTACAATCGAAAATGTTCCTCACTAACTCCTTCAGTCGCACTTGCAAACGTTTACCTCCTTCCAGACACTAACCTATGTCTCTCCCATTCTTATTAATGTACAGACCACCCTAAGAGCAAAACTTGAGCTCTTCTACAACAAGGTAGTAAGAGATTTCCTCATAAACTCTTGACTGTGTATTTGTCTAAATCCAAGCTATTGTTTTCAATTAATTCTTTTCCCCAACCTTTCTCCTTTCACTCCCCATACCTTCTAACATGCTTTCCTTCCACCTCTCTACTATTCCATACTTCCTATCTCTTTGTCTTTCTCCCATCTGCAATACCTCCTAACTAGAACTCACTGCTGTAACACCCTCCATTTATTTCCTCTCTAGGCAGGTCCAATCTTACCTTTCACTTAGAATCAACAATACCTTATTTATATCTCTATACTCATAAACAACTTCATTTAAACAGTAGGTTTTTTTTTTGGATCAAAGAGTTTTTCTCTTGTTATCAATATGCTTTTTTCAATTCTGTACTTACTTATTGTTATTTAAAATTCACCACTTCTTTTTCTGAATGTTAATGGTCATCACTATTGTCAATGGTTGTATTTAGTAAGTGCCATATCATATCAAAAATTATACTGCGTTTGTAAAGCTCTTCTCCCTGGCCTCCACTGAAAATGGGATCTATGCCCAGTTTGACTTTCCTAGTAAACAAATGTGAAATAAATAAATAAAAGTGTTTTTATTTTCTTGGGATAAATATTTGGCTAGTATGTTAAGAACACCCAATTCAACATTCAACAGGCTTGCAAAACTAAGCCAAATAACTATATCCAAGTTAATATCATCCCAATAGGCCAAATACTCACAGTGCCCACAATATGTCTCATATTGGCTTTTCTATTTTGACAAGTCTGTCATGCAATGGGTAGGCCAGGAAGACAATAACTGACTCAAAAACACATTAAATGCAGATAAGTTTTTGGAGGGCTTGAATGAATATAGAATAACAAGGTACAACATGAGACAAAGCAACTTTTGTAATCTAATACTGTATGCAGCCAATTGTCTGATCAGCTTGCCTGTGTTTCAAATTCTACTTTATTAGATTGCCTTTACCATCCCTGCATCTCTGTCTGCTTCCCTTGTATCTTCTTCATGGAGTCAATGTTAGTGCTCCCTTTTTGTCAACGTTAAACAAATGACTGCACCCTGGTTTTCCACCCAAGAGGTTTTATTATTAAAAGGCATATCTCTGAGACACATATTAATTTCCAAAAAGAGTGTCTCCTGTTCTCCTTGTTGTACTTAATTTCTTAAGCAATCATTATCATTTCAACTTACCAATCACCATTCTGGTCTAAAACTGAATATGAATGATCCATACTCATGGCATTGGTTTGTCTACTTCCACATATGGCAATATGAGCAACAACAGTCCCTAGTGCACTCCCTATGGAGCTCTTCAGCTGATGACTATCTTTTTGGAGTCTAACCCTAGAAAGAGAGAGACATTCTTGTCACGTTCCTTTTGTGAAGGCCAGTGTTTAAAGGAACATTCCATGGTCCAATGCTATTTTTATATTTGCTATGAACAAATCACAATTATTAGTATATCTTTTTTCTCCTACATTATTTTATCCTTTTGGGACTCCATTTATTTATTTATTTATTTATTTATTGCAGTTGGTTTACCAGGATAGTCCATTGGGCCAAATGAACCCGTTTTCAATGGAGTCCTGGGGAGAAAAGCTCCAAAATACATTCAAAGTTACATAATAGGTACAACATATAGTAAAAAAGAAGACAATATAAAATAGTACAGCAGGTATACAGTTAAATACATTGTGCAGAAAAACATATTAACTATTCAGCACAGCAAAAATTTCCATTTATACAGAAAAGTTAGGAAAACATAGTTACTAAAAGGAAGGAGATACAAAGACATAATATAGTGGGGAGGAAGAAACATAAGGACTTGTTTAATAAATTCTATAGAATTTTCAGGTTATATTAAAGATGTGAGCAGAGCAAGGAGGGGTGTGAGAAGGAGTAGAGTAGGTTATGTAGGGTGGGAGCAGGAGCATTCCCACTGGGAAGCTAGATGTGTATAAAGAGATTTTTTGAAAGCAGAGTGACTAGAGGTGGTGCGGATGAGTGGAGGAAGGGAGTTCCAGAGGCGAGCTAGGTTGAAGGATAGAAGGTTTTGCCTGGGGATGTATAGGTTTATGGACTTTGAGTAGGTTTTGATTGATCTTAATACTCTATTGGGTAGGTGCATTTTAAAGGCAGTAGAGAGGGAAGGGCAGAGGGAGGGGTTGAGAATAAGCTTATGGGCTAGAGTTAGTTGAGTGTAAGTTAATTGATTGGGAAGTTCTAGCCATTTTAGTTTCTGGAGGGAAAGACAGTGGTGGGTGGAAGACTTGTGGCTGGTGGCGAATTTTGCAATTTTGTTGTAGCAAGAGGAAAGTTGTTTTTTGAGAGAGGACTGAAGATTAGTTAGGAGTGGGGCATAGAGAAGGGAGGGATAAGGAAGGAAGTTGTGAGAGTTATTTTAGTAGCAGAGGTAAGGTAGGCATTTTGTCTATAAAGCATGCCAAGTTTCTGATGGGTTTTGATATTTTTTTGTAAGTGAGAGGTAAATTTAAGTTGGTTGTCAATTTGTACCCCAAGTAGCTTGGTCTCTGAAACCATTTCTAGGGGTGAGTTATTTTGGCTACTGATAGAAAATGTATTCATATTGAGAGAAGTAGTTTTAGAAGGAGTAAATATCATAAGCTTGGTCTTGGAGGCGTTGAGAGCTAGGTGATTATTTAACATCCATTGCTCTGTTGTAGAGAAAGCATCTTGAGTTAGTTTTTGAAGTGTGGTGATAGAGGTGGATGAGCAGATGATAGTTGAATCGTCTGCATATTGGATGATGTTAGAGAATGGGATTGATTTGTGGAAGTCATTTATAAATATGTTGAAGAGAATGGGACCTAGAATGGAGCCTTGTGGAACACCTGTGGGGGTACTAAGGAATGAGGAGGTAGCTTTTTCCATTTTACTGCTTGAGTTCGGTTGGATAGGTAACTAGAGAACCAGTGTAGGGAGGAGGAAGAAATGTTAAGTTCTGAGAGTTTAGTTAAGAGCAGGCTGTGTGAGATGGTGTCAAAGGCTTTGGAAAGGTCGAGAAGTAAGGTAGAAACATACAGGCCAGAGTCACGAGCTCTATTTACTGTTTCAAGGAAGGAGAGGAGGGCAGTCATAGTGCTGTGATTAGGTCTGAAGCCATGCTGTGTGGGAGTTATAAGATGATTTTCTAGGAGATGAGGGAGAAGTTGAAGATGGACACATTTTTCTAGGATTTTAGAAATGGGGACAGAATGGCTATAGGACGGAAGTTAGTGACGTTGTTGTTGTTGCCCTTTGTGGAGGGAATAATATATGCCTGTTTCCAAATTTGGGGAACTGTGCATTCTTTGAGGGAGCGGTTAATTAAGATGCTAATGGGATATGCAAGTGTTTCAGCAGCTATGCTAAGAAAGTAGGAAGGGATATTATCAGGCGTTGGTACATGGTTTCAATTTCAGAAGGAGTTTCTTTATAGTAGATGTAGGCATGGGATTTAATGAGAGGATAGTGGAGTTGGAAGAGTTGGAAGGTGGAGGTGCTTGGGGTAAAGGTTGGGTAGTAGAAGAGGTAGAGGGCTAGAGGATGGGAAGGAGGAAGAAGAAGTGGAGAAAGATAGAGTGTGAGGGGGGGTGAGGGGGTGTTAGAGAATATGGTGGGGTTGGAGAATGAAGAGGTCAATTTGGAAATAGAGTCAATAAAAAATGAGTTAAATTGGGTGGCCAGATCAAGTTCAGAGGCATTTGAGTCAGGGGTGGGAGTAGCTGGTGTACTAGGACGAAGGAGACTAGAGATCCCTTTCCAGAATTTCTGAGGGTTGTTTATGTTATGGCTTTGGAGTGTAGAGAAATAGTTTTGTCGATCAGAAGTGATGAGTTTCTTTACTTTGTTTCGAAGCATTTTATATTCGTTAAGGAGCAGATCTGTCTTAAGTTTCTGGTAGCGTGCCCAGACTTTATCTCTATGTCTCATCATAGCAAGAGTATGTTTAGAGAGCCAGGGGGCTGATTTTGTATTTACTCTCTTTGTCCTTAAGGGAGCTTGTGAGTCAAGTAGTTTTAAGAATGTTGTATTGAAGTGTGACACTGCCATGTCTAGTGGTAGTGTTTTTAGACAGTTCCAATTAATTGCTTGTAAAGAATTTACAAAGGTAGTTGGATTGAACTTTTTCTGGTCACGGATAGTAATGTAGTTGTGGGTTTGTTGAAGGACAGTGGGAAGTCGGTTAGTGAATATGGGTGAATGATCACTAAGGAGTCTGGAACGGTGCCACTGTTTGAGAAATAGTGAGGATGCGAGACAAGAATCCAATCCAGTATACTTCCACTGGAGAGGTTTTGCAGGGCGAGTTACTGAGTTGATTAGTTGAGAGAAATTGTAAAGGTTAATATTTAATGAGTTTGTTGGAGATTAAATACAGGCCCAGTTGATGTTTACATCTCCTAGGATTATGGTTTCGTTGCTAATGTTACTAGAAATCCAAGAAAGGATAAGTTCGAGAGTGGGGATATTATCCCCTGGGGGTATATAAAGGGAAGCTAGACATATGTGTTTGTGATTGTTGATTTGTAGTAGAGTAAGGAGAAGTTCAGCATTGTTAAAGTGCGGAGTAGGTTTATTGTAGGGAGTGACTGCTAGGGAGGATGAATATATGAGGGCAACCCCTCCACCTTTTTTGAGAGACCTGTCTTTCCTAATGATGGAGTAGTTTGGGGGAATGATCTCAGAGTCATTTATATGTGGTTTTAACCAGGTTTCAGAAATAGACAGGATGTCAGGTTTATTGTGTATGAGCCAAGCATGGAGGTTTGGGACTTTATTTACTATACTTTGGGAGTTTAGGAAGTAAAAATAATGATTTATTTGTGGCTGTTATAGGGAGGGCCTGGGTTAGGGTGGATATCACCAGAAATGAGAGTGCTAATAAGATGTAGTATGGAACAGTTTATGTGGGCAGATAGCAAGGTAAAGAGATTGGGTTCTGTTGTAAATTGGAGGGATTTGCTAGTAGTTATAAAAATGGGGAATGTATGGTAGGAGAAAAGTTTGTATTGGAACAGAAGGAGAGTGTTAGAGGGATACAAAAAGGAGGAAATAATAGAGTATGAGTGTGAGAGAGGTGAGGTGTACTCAGCTTCCCATTCCCTCTCTTTTTATGCGTGTCTTATATAGATAATGCACCTACCCAATTTTCAATTTCTAATATCCTTAAGAGAAATCAAATTTTCTCCTCTGAGCCAGATATCCATTACCTAGCCCCTGAAGAATGACTGTGTACTGAGCGCTTTGCTTCTTAGTCCTGACTTGTTAATGCAGACAACTGACTGGGTCTCCAATAACAACTTGACGTATTAATTCACTTCAAGAGTGGAGTGAAGCAAAGCTCGAGAGGTAAATCCTGACATCTATAGTTGAGAACACAATAGGTAGTCATGATCAAAGAGATCTACCCATAGTTCTTTGTAGTGCATTCAGGTTTATCTACTCCAGTTACAGTTATACAAAAAAGTGTAAGTAGGCAAAGTATTTTATAGCTTTAAAAGCTGTAAGTGTCTTACCATAACCACAGAGACAGTGGACAGAGACAAAGTGTGTGTCTGATGAATGAACATTTTTAAAAGTTAAAGCTATGAAAATGTATCAGATAATATTCTGTGGTGATCTTGGTTATGCTCCAGGGTAAGACTACAGAATGGTGATCAACAAAGTTGTCTTTGTCCTGAATTCAGAGGTAACTGTAGTGTTCCATGCATTACGGTCCCTTTATAAATACATCCAGCTGATATCCCCTTATGTAAATACTGGGCCTTGTAGCTACTC